>NW_027361696.1:90525000-90752500 GCF_039654945.1 Dendrobates tinctorius | reverse complement strand
AGTAACATACTTACCAATACTTGTCACATTGTTCCCCGAAGCCATTGTCTTTCCGGAATAAATATTAACATAACAAACCACAAAAATACTCACCCACGATCCGAAGCAGTCCACGAGTGTGTCCCACGACGATCTTGGGTAGAGAACTGCAGCATCAGATGATGCTGCCGTTCTCTACGGGCTGCAGCAATCCAATGACGGAAGGTAGGTATCCTTCCGCACTGTATTCCTCCGCCACTTAAAAAAAAAAAAGTCCCTAGTCTCACTTTATGCCATTGCTGTGTGGGAAATTCCCACACAGCAATGGCATAAAGTGAGACTAGGGACTTTTTTTTTTTTTAAGTGGCGGAGGAATACAGTGCGGAAGGATACCTACCTTCCGTCATTGGATTCCTGCAGCCCGTACTGAACGGCAGCATCAGCTGATGCTGCAGTTCTCTACCCAAGATCGTCGTGGGACACACTCGTGGACTGCTTCGGATCGTGGGTGAGTATTTTTGTGGTTTGTTATGTTAATATTTATTCCGTAGACGACAATGGCTTCGGGGAACAATGTGACAAGTATTGGTAAGTATGTTACTCTATGTTATATGTACTGTATGTCTATGTATGTATTGTATGAATGTATTGTATGTATGTAGTATATATGTGGTATGTATGTAGCATGTAGTATGTATGTAGCATGCATGTAGCATGTAGTATGTATGTAGCATGCATGTAGTATATATGTAGTATGTATGTAGCATGCATGTAGTATATATGTAGCATGCATGTAGTATGTATGTGGTATGTATGTAGTATATATGTAGTATGTATGTAGTATATATGTAGCATGTATGTAGTATGTATGTAGCATGCATGTAGCATGTAGTATGTATGTAGCATGCATGTAGTATATATGTAGTATGTATGTAGCATGCATGTAGTATATATGTAGTATGTATGTAGTATATATGTAGCATGTATGTAGTATATATGTAGCATGCATGTAGCATGTAGTATGTATGTAGCATGCATGTAGTATATATGTAGTATGTATGTAGCATGCATGTAGTATATATGTAGTATGTATGTAGTATATATGTAGCATGTATGTAGTATGTATGTAGCATGCATGTAGCATGTAGTATGTATGTAGCATGCATGTAGCATGTAGTATGTATGTAGCATGCATGTAGTATATATGTAGTATGTATGTAGCATGCATGTAGTATATATGTAGTATGTATCATGTAGTATGTATGTAGCATGCATGTAGTATATATGTAGCATGCATGTAGTATATATGTAGTATGTATGTTGCATGTAGTATGAATGTAGCATGTATGTAGTATGTAGTATGAATGTAGCATGTATGTAGTATGAATGTAGCATGTAATTTTTTTTTTTTTTTTTTTTTTACATTCAACACATTAGCCGGATGATGGGACTACTACTGTCCCATCATTGGCTAATGTGTCAATCACTGTCATGGTAGCAGGCATCGCCCGATGGGACTTGTAGTCCCATCGGACGATGCCTGCACAGACCCCCGGAGCCTGCACAGACCACCGGCAGGCCGGCACAGCCCCCCGGCAGGCCGGCACAGCCCCCCGGCAGGCCGGCACAGCCCCCCGGAGCCTGCACAGACCACCGGCAGGCCGGCACAGACCACCGGAGCCTGCACAGACCCCCTGGCAGGCCGGCACAGCCCCCCGAAAGGCCTGTACAGACCCCAGAGAGGCTGTACAAGGGCAGGAAAGGGTTTTTCTTATTCCGATACCGGAAGTCCCATAGACTTGAATGGGACTTCCGGTATCGGAATCGGCGATACCGATACTTTTTTTAAAGATCGGCCGATACCATCCGATACGATACTTTGAAGTATCGGATGGTATCGCTCAACTCTAGTGAAGACCAAAGAGCTGTCAAAGGACACCCGAAACAAAATTGTAGCCCTGCACCAGGCTGGGAAGACTGAATCTGCAATAGCCAACCAGCTTGGAGTGAAGAAATCAACTGTGGGAGCAATAATTAGAAAATGGAAGACATACAAGACCACTGATAATCTCCCTCGATCTGGTGCTCCACGCAAAATCCCACCCCGTGGGGTCAGAATGATCACAAGAACGGTGAGCAAAAATCCCAGAACCACGCAGGGGGACCTAGTGAATGAACTGCAGAGAGCTGGGACCAATGTAACAAGGCCTACCATAAGTAACACACTACGCCACCATGGACTCAGATCCTGCAGTGCCAGACGTGTCCCACTGCTTAAGCCTGTACATGTCCGGGCCCATCTGAAGTTTGCTAGAGAGCATTTGGATGATCCAGAGGAGTTTTGGGAGAATGTCCTATGGTCTGATGAAACCAAACTGGAACTGTTTGGTAGAAACACAACTTGTCGTGTTTGGAGGAAAAAGAATACTGAGTTGCATCCATCAAACACCATACCTACTGTAAAGCATGGTGGTGGAAACATCATGCTTTGGGGCTGTTTCTCTGCAAAGGGGCCAGGACGACTGATCCGGGTACATGAAAGAATGAATGGGGCCATGTATCGTGAGATTTTGAGTGCAAACCTCCTTCCATCAGCAAGGGCATTGAAGATGAAACGTGGCTGGGTCTTTCAACATGACAATGATCCAAAGCACACCGCCAGGGCAACGAAGGAGTGGCTTCGTAAGAAGCATTTCAAGGTCCTGGAGTGGCCTAGCCAGTCTCCAGATCTCAACCCTATAGAAAACCTTTGGAGGGAGTTGAAAGTCCGTGTTGCCAAGCGAAAAGCCAAAAACATCACTGCTCTAGAGGAGATCTGCATGGAGGAATTGGCCAACATACCAACAACAGTGTGTGGCAACCTTGTGAAGACTTACAGAAAACGTTTGACCTCTGTCATTGCCAACAAAGGATATATCACAAAGTATTGAGATGAAATTTTGTTTCTGACCAAATACTTATTTTCCACCATAATATGCAAATAAAATGAAAAAAAAAAACAGAATGTGATTTTCTGGATTTTTTTTTCTCAGTTTGTCTCCCATAGTTGAGGTCTACCTATGATGTAAATTACAGACGCCTCTCATCTTTTTAAGTGGTGAAACTTGCACTATTGCTGACTGACTAAATACTTTCTTTCCCCACTGTAGATGGGCCTCGTCATGAGATGTAAAAAGTGAGGTATTTTTCATTGTACTATACCGCTATTTCTCTGCCGTATCGGAGCATGATGAGTTGTGGTATGTGTTAAAGGGGCGCTCTTTCGCCCAGGGCACATGAAAACCTGCAGCCAGCCCTCCCCCCCCACAACTTTAGCCAAATAACCCCCATTTTTCAGTGCGTAACTTGTATTATGAAGTTAATTAAGGTTGACAAGCTTAAGTAAGAAGAATTGATGCTTTTGGCATTCAAATGGGCACTGTAGGTGTGTTTCCTGTCCTCCTCTCACTGCCGACTTTTATTCCCCATTGACTTACATTGGGTTTCGTGTTTCGGGACGACCCCGACTTTTCCCTATAATCGGACGATCTTGCTCGACCCGACTTTTGGAAAAGTCGGGTTTCACGAAACGAAACGCGACCCTAAAAAAGCAAAAGTCGCTCAACTCTAGTGACCACCCTTTGCCTTCAAAACAGCATCAATTTTTCTAGGTGCATTTGTACTTGCACAAAGTTTTTGAAAGAACTTAGCAGGGAAGTTTTTCCAATCATCTTGGAGAACTAACCACAGATCTTCTGTGGATGTCGCTTCTGCAAATCCTTCAGCCTCTTTATGTAATCTGAGATTTGATGATGCTGACATTAGGGCTCCCTGGAGCCATATCATCACTTACAGTACTCCTAAAGGCCCCGTTACACATAACGATGTCCCAGCGATCCCACTAACGATCCGACATGGATGGGATTGCTGGGACATCGTTAGACAGCCCCTCCAGCGATCAGGACCAGCGAGCAAGCTGGTTTCCAATGTAAACAGCGGGTATCTAAGAGCCGCGCGGCTCTTGATTACCCGCTGTTTACATTGCAAACCAGCGTCGCTGATAGCTGGTCTCTTGCTGCCACACGCAGCGATGCGTGCTGGCCAGCGGGAGACCAACGATCAAAAAATGGCCGAGGACGATCCTGCACGATCAGCGATACCTGACAGGGTGGCCGGTCGCTGATCCATGTCACACACCGCGATATCGCTGGCGAGATCGCTGTGGCATCACAAAATCAGCGATCTCGCTGGCGACATCGATGTGTGACGGGGCCTTTATTCTTCTTTACCCTGAAGATAGTTCTTAATGAAACTGGCTGTGTGTCTGGGGTTGTTGTCCTGCTACAAAATGAATTTGGAGCCAGACACTGCCCTGATGGCATTGCATGTTAGATAAGTATCTATTGTATTTCTCAACATTGAGAACACCATTAACCTTTACCAAATCTCCAACTACATTTGCTAAAGTGCAGCCACAAACATGCATGAAATCTATACCATGCTTCACTGTTGTTTGCAGAGACTTAATATTATACCATTCTTCAGCCCTTTGGTGAACAAGCTTCTGGTAAAGCCAAAAATTTCTCATTTTGACTCATCAGGTCAAAGCTCCTGCTGCCATTTTTGCACCCCAGTTCATATGTTTTTGTGCATACTTGAGTGACTTGGCCTATCTTCCATGTCGAAGGTATGTTTGTTTTTTTTTGGCGGGGGGGGGGCACAGTTCTCCCATGAGGACCATTTCTGGTCAGCCTTGTCAAAGCAGTAAATTGTTGTGGTTGGATCCTACTGATTGCTGCCAGTTCTGACCTGATGGCACAACTCAGCATCCTCCGATTTAGAAGGATAGTAAGCATAATAATATTAGTCACCTGCTGAACTAAGTTTGCTTGACCGATCACTGCATCTACAGTTCACAACGTTGTCCATTTCTTGGTGATTCTTCAAAAGAGCTTGAACAGCACATCTTGGAACTTCAGTCTACACTGAGACCTTATCCTGGAAGAGACTTTGCTGATGAAGTATAACGACCTTCTGTTTCATTGATGTGATAACTCTTGCAACGGTGTATGGCCTGTGACATGAAACTCTTCCACAACCTCACCGTTATTTTTTAAAGCATTCATATTTTGCAACAATTTAATGTAATGACCAGAGGTCCGAATAAGATCCAGTGGGTCACAAACCGAGACTGAGGCAGAAATCCCAAAAGTGTCTTTACTCAAACAGCAGATAAAGTAGAACTTAGTATGTGGAAGAAACAGATTGAAATACCCTTATACAGAACACTCAGAGCTGAAATCACTATACCAATCCAAGGTTCCCTGAAGAGTGTATTACACAGGGATTTGAAATAAGTTTACCCATCAGAAAAGTCAATTCAGGCACTCAGAGAACAGGTGTAAATCGAATGTAGTGATATCAAGGGACCCCCTGGAATGGCACACAAACCTACTAAAACCTACAATAACAATACATATAAATATAATGCAAAGATCCTTACGCACTTCAACTAGGGATACCCGGGTATCTATGACTATGGTACCTTTAACCTGAGGTGAATCTCCTCTCAGACACATAGATTGCATCAGCTGCAGCCAGTCCCAAATCTTTGGCGCCAATCAGTTGCAGCAACACAAGGTTCCTCGTCTTGTCAGCCGGTGCCGAGCCCAAACACCGTGGACTTATAGTTCTGTAGGCTCAAGATGCCGTCTCTCCTCCTGTAGTCCTCACAAATTCTCCTAGAAGCTATACTCCTGTTTCTGTATAAAATATCTGTCCAATATTGCTTCTCAGCTCATCACAACAGGGACTCCACAGTCACACAACTCTCAGGAATGCTCTGTCTTCATTTCACAGCAAGGCCTCAGGCACCCAAGATGAAGAGGTTGCAATAAAACGTCTCTTACAACGTTCAGTCTCTTTGCTTCTCACCATCTGCTCACACAGTGTCTCTCCGGGCAGTCTCTCTGATTCTGGAAGCTTCCCTTACAGCTCTAGACAGCCGAAACTAGGCCCCACCCTCCAGCATACACAGACTCCTGAGCACTCACAGCACCTGCTCTTAGCTGCAGTAGGCAAACACCACAGGGTACTAGTGCTCTCCTGGTGTAATCACAGTTCACCCTCTTTGGCTGGTTTCACATTAGCGTTTTTTTGCGCAGTGCATCGTGCTCATCCATGCGCACCTATGTTTAACATGGCGTGCGCATGGTCTAGCGTTTGCACGCGTTCATATGAGTTTTCATGCGCATGCGTCTTTTTAAGGTGTGCGCCTAGGTGCGCCAGACACAACCTGTTGCATTTTTGGGTCCATCCAATGGCGTCAAAAAAACACATGTGCACACTTGCGCACGGAATGTGACAAAATAACGCATTACAGTCTATGGGAACGCAGGCGTGCCTGCGTTACAAAACTCATGCGTTTTAAGAGTTAACATGGCTGGAAACTGGTTAAAACGTATGCGCCTAAAAAGCGCAAATGCATGCAAAACGCATGATGTGTTTTTTGCATCCGTTTCTATTGCGCATGAAGCGCTGAGCTAAAAAACGCAAATGTGAAAGTAGCCTTACACCTGCCTAAAAATTTTACACAGTACTATATATCAGAGGGGAAAGGCAAAAAGGAATCAAGATAGCAGACAACTGTGCCTTGGTTCTATCGACCCTGAAAAAGCATTAGAAAGAGCGCGTTGGACTTTCTTGAAGAGAACCCTATGACAAACTGAGTTGGGCCCTTTCTTGCTATCCCAAATTCTATAATTATACACTGATTCTAAAGCGAGAGTTAGGGTAAATGATCTTCTATCTGATACATTTTCTACTAGAAATGGGACAAGGCAAGGGTGTCCCTTATCACCTCTCCTATACACATTGGTGATGGAGCATTTAGCGGTAGCATTATGTAAAAATGCAGACATTAGTGGAATTAGTATATACTGTACAAACTAAACAATTACCAATACTCACTCAACACTTTTTGCAAGCATGTGATCAAGTCTTAATTATCATCTACACAGGTATATTGAGTCCATTAACACTCTTGTTTGACAACCCAGATTCACTCCTGCTTCAGCTGTGGAGTCATTTCTAATATGGGACAGATCTGCTAGGGATATAGTGAGAAATGTTCTCTTATAGAACTTGGTGTTTCTCGTCCTGGTAGATGCCTGTCCTCGCTGGCATATTTCCAGCTCTACCCCTTACTGGGGCTTAGGAGAAGGAGTTGGGTGGTCAAATTTCAGAGGAAGATGGGCAAAAAGTATTCATACTCTCCCACAAATTACCCATTATGTTACATATATAGTGTTACATATATAGTGGGAATGCCCATTGTTTCGTGGGTTATAGAATTCAATTTTCTTCTTGTACAATGGTCTCACTGGAAGCAAAGTCACACCCTCCCGCCAAACAGACTTCCTCTCCATTATTCCAGATTCAATCTCAATGGCAAAGAAAGATATCCTTAGGCACCTTGTAACAGCTGTTAAGTCAATTATTCCACATCACTGGCAATCCACAAAATATCTCACCTTGGGTGAATGGGTGGAAGAGGTTAACAATATCATGAAAATGGAAAACATGAGTGCACATGATAACAATCACCACAAAGGTTTTCATTGCCAATGGACATGTTAGAAATGATTCAGAGAGAGGAATGACCTGGCAATCTGGTTGTCAGAAAATAACACTTAAAATAGAATGTCATGGTATGTGGTCTTCTCTGAAGTCCTGGTTTCAATAAGTTTTTTTTTGTTTACCTCCCCCTCCTTTTCCTTACATTCTCTCTCTTTTCACCCTACTTTCTTCTTTAAATTCCTCTAGCACACTCATAACTATTTGGTTCATGTAAGAAATTATATTAAACTGGTCATACTTATATCTTAATGTTTAACAATAACTTAATATTAACAACCGTCAGATTAATTGGAATGTTATGTTTTCATACCAATGTTGTTAAAACCTAATAAAAAATATTTAAAGTAAAAAAAGATGGCAGACAACCCAGGTAGGAGATCATCTACATTATTCTTTAAACATAGTCTATGTTGTGTATGGGAATCAAGCTGGAATGTGGGATACAGTGACGGGACGCAGGCAGTGCAAGGGTTAACAAGTTTATTTACAGGGGAATACTCCATGCAGAGAGGTAAAGGGTTAAACAGGGGAGACAAATGGGTCGCCCTCGCACACCCAGGGCAGCGGGGTACTCGGTACCGGGCCGATGTCAAGGTGGGAATGTGTCACAGCAGCGGTGACCGGGTCGTGGCCCTGGGCACCCAATATCAATGGCAGCGATGTTAATGGTGTTAAAGTTTATATGAATAGTTTGTGATGCCACCCGTGGTGTTTGGCAAGTAAGATGGTAAGCCAACACTGCATACAGATCCGCTGGGACTGATGGTGTGGTGCAGCAGAGATGGTATAGCTCCCCACAGGTGGAGCTGGAGTCCCAGGGCAGTGTAGGTGCAATGGATGAGGAGAGGCGCAGAATGGTATGGAGGCTGGTACCCAGGTATAGTGGTACGGGAATAACTGGAGGACACCAGAGTATGCGGTTCCAAAGCTTTACTCACTGTTTACAGTTCACTCAACTGCCTGCCTCCGTACCGTGTTCTCCAGATCAGGGCCCCAGCCAACCTCCAGGCAGGATAGGAGTCTCCCTTCCACACTCCGCCAACATGGACCTTACTGAACGACTCCTCCAATGCGCCTTTAGGTGCGAAGCACTCCAGTACTTAGTTACCCTGGAATGCCTCTCTCTAGGTGTTCCTAGTCTTTACTTGTATGACAGACAGCTGTAGCCTGCTTCGGGAACTCCTCACTGCGTCCCGGCTCTCTATTCAGTTGCTGTTGTGTCCCAAGTCTATGATGGGAGCAAGGCGTTAGCGGCTCACTACTCCGGTGTCTGTTGCCGGACATAAAGATCCAATCAACCTCGGGAACCGGGCCCCAGCATTTGCGCTCTCTGGACAGGAAGGGTTCGCTATCTTTCTTCAACCAGCTTCCCACCGTCCTTCTATTCTCCTTCGTTCAGATCTGTTCTATATCTCTTATGGAATCTGTAGTCTCCAGTCTACGTCTCTTTCTCCTTCTCTTCCTTCCCTAGGGAGCTCGTTCCACTAAGACCAGTCCTCAGCCTCTCCTGACTCACTGCCTTCCTCCGCCTTGAGCTCTTCTCAGGCTGACCTGCTGTCAGCCTGCTCTCTCTCTCAGACCCTCGTCTGACTGACTTGAAATCCTACACCTTCCCTCTCTTTTGTATCATCTCACTCCACCCGCCTCCCAGCACATCTCGTGTTACGAAGCAGGGTTCCACGAGGGGTGCTCTGCTAACCCCCAGCCTGAAGCTGTTAGGTGGCCCCACTGAACTATCCTATGTGTGGAATGCAGGTGTGGAGCGTGGTCAGGAGTTCCCACCCTACCTCGATGGTGGGGCACTACACCTTAGGAGAAGGTGCAGTACCTCTGTGGCGACTGAAGCCTCAGGGGCACCACACAAACAGTACAGTAAATCAAAGGATATTCTTAAAGGTGAAGAACTACAGTTCAAAATAATGGCAGTTCAATAGCATGGATGTCAGGAAGTCCTTAAACTGCAGTTCCTGCTGTGAACTCAATAGCGCCAACAACGGCTGGCACGGTGTCCTTTTCAATGGGGTGCAGCAAGTAAACAATACCCCTTCTTCTGGTAACAGTGGTCGGTCTCTGGTACTACCTTCCACTGCCCATAGTCCGTGTACTGCAGATGCCTACAAGGGTACGGGCCACGGTACTGTCTAAGCCCAACATGACTCCTGCACAACTCTCCTGACAGTCTCAGTCAAGCGGGCCCAAAGTGGCTGACGGTAATATGGGTCATTGTCTTGTACAAGCCCAACGTGGCTCGACAGGTGTTTAATGGCCAAGTCAGGGTGCAAGTGTCTGTCCTCTCCCCGGTTTACTCTTATGGGGCACGTGTGTAGTACTCACAGACATGGAGTGCTCTGAGTCTTGCTTACTGGTAGTCACCGCCACAAACTGCACGTCCCTCTCGCTCTCTGTTCCTGGCTGCTGACAGCAGGAAAGGTCGGTGCTGGTACTCCCCGGACAAAGCACTTCTCTGACTGCGGCACGACCGGCTCTGTTCTGTTCTGCAGCTGGCTACTCTTCTGGCAGCGGTCTCCCGCTCTAGATGGTCGGACCATGCCGCAATGCCGGTACCCGGTGGGGGATGGGCCACCGAGCGCTCTGCTCACCGCTCTGTGCACTCCTCTGCATTCGCACCAAAGTTCCGTCCTTCGTGCACTTTTCCTTTTTATATGCCAGCTGCTGCGTGCGCTTTCTACCTGTCTCTCCCCGCCTCTCCGGGTCTGCAGGAAGGTCCTTCCCACTCAGGCTTCCCTCAGGCTCCAGGGGAAGGTCCGCCTCCTCAAAGCTGTCCCCCGGTAGCAGAGGATGCAGCCTCTTCAGTTTCAGACCCGGCATGCAGGTACCCGTGGTCCGATCTATCTCTTTGCAGTTGCACTATATATGCAAAAAGAAAATTGCTGGAATACTGCTTTCAATTATCATTTTGATCGCTAGATTTTTCGAAATTACTTACTCTGTTTGGGTGGTAAAAGGCTAATCTTTTAAAGGCTATATATAATACTTGCCAATTCTATGAAATATTGTTGCTCTAGAATTGCAAATACATGATCCTAATTTTTTAATAACATAATCCCTTTCCAAATCTGTGTCTAGTTGATGCATAAACCCGCATGGCTCAGTCTAAACTTAAGACCATGCACAAAAATGACACCGATGTAGCTGCACTGCAGGAAGCTTCTGATACACCAGCGAGATTTGACAACTCTTCAGGCAGTTTGGAACACATTCTCTTTTTACATGGATATTAATTTGTTCGTTATGTAAGCATATTTACAAGCTTCCCACATTTCCCTCTTGAAGAAATGAGTTTTATTGTTGAAAGGGGTTATTACAGTATATGTCATGTGAATTGTATCCTCTGTCTTTTGTAAATACTGTGTAATGTGATCAGTGTTAATGATGTTGCTAATGTGTGTAGGTGACTATAGGAATAGTTAGAGTTAAGAGTTAGGACTAGCCCACAGAGGGAAGGCTAGTATAAGGGAAATTGAATATTTCCTGAGGGGAAAACAGATAGGGCCTGGAGTGAGAGGACCTAGAAGTTCGAGGTGAACAGTGTCACTTTCGAGGGTGACCCTAAATGATAACAATCGAAGAGGAGGGATAGCGAGTGCCTGAGCATAACTGACAGAGACAAAGTGGCATTCCGGACACAGGTCACAGAGGAAGACGGCATAGCCATGAGACCCCATAGCCACGAGCTTGGTAGGTACTGGACCTAAACAGGACTGAGTGACTAAAAGTTCCAGGGTGTCAGTAGTGGAATGAGGACACGGGAACGCTGAGGAAGTAATGGATAATTGATCATCAGGACTGTAGCGTTAAAGCTAGTTTGTGGCAAATTTGTAA
The DNA here is from genome assembly GCF_039654945.1 of Dendrobates tinctorius. Lineage (NCBI taxonomy): Eukaryota > Metazoa > Chordata > Amphibia > Anura > Dendrobatidae > Dendrobates > Dendrobates tinctorius. The sequence goes on along the minus strand of NW_027361696.1, from coordinate 90,741,061 downwards.
GAAACAGTGGATTTAGGAAGCCCTGGCGTAAACTATAAAGGAAGGATACTGTGTGGAAAAATGCAAAAGAAACGTTCACAAGACTTTGTGCCTGCTATCCCTTGTATGTAACCCTTGTCAAGTTGCCATTCAGTAAAGTGTTTATTTTTGAATGCTGGTCTCCCTCATTGAAGTGTGAAACATCTGCTCCTGGCAAACCATCAGCATTGGTTACCTGAGGCCTCCACTGGCCTAAGGCCCTCACAGCACAAGGCCACACACCCAGCCAGGACTCCCAATTTCATGCAATGTGCCAGGGTGCCACAAGCGAATGCCTTGCCCACGGCTAGCACCCCACACCATGTCACAGTTATCCTGTACGACGTGTTGAACTCTGGTTCTGTGACTAGTTATCCCCCACTTAAACTTGTTGGACTCAAGGTCATGAAAAAAAGGTAATGCTGGGGAAATTCTGGATTAATCAAAATAAAATTCATATGGTTCAATATTTTATACGTAAACTATGGAATTCATTTGTTTTGCTATTTTCACCAGCATAACCAGTCTACTTTACAGCTCAGGCTGAATACTGTATACCAGCATCTTCTTCTTTCCTAAACACATTCAGCAGCAAAGTGAAATATTATGTGAAATTGTTTGCCCACTATGTTCTGTCTAATGAATCCTCTTACACGGAAAGTAACAATTTAGGCCATGTCTACGCACACTACTGCTGCTATAAAAAACATTGTAAGGAAAAAGAACAATGTTCACACTGCAGAGCTGTAAACATAACACTGATATATGGATGTTAATGGCTGGTATTATCTGTGATGTCTGCTGCATCCTGTCATCCTCTGGAAAGGAAAAAGGAAGGATTGCATAGAAAAGCTGGACCATTGGCGCTGTAAAATAGAAGAATGGTTTTCTTTCTGCAACCATATGATTCTTCCCTGAAAAAGTAACTAAAAATGAAGATAATCAAAAAAATGCTATCACAGAGCGAAATATGGGCAAAGAGGGAGATGCTTGAAAGAAACATACAAGAAGGGAAAATAGATATTAATAACCCTAATAATGTCATACTATATACAGTATTAAGAGGGAGAGGTTTCCAGAGGATTGATTATAAAATATATATATATGTTCTGCATGTAGAATATATACTGTGCAAAGTGATTGAATAACACCCTAAAATGTACACCTATATATCAAAAACCCAACAAGATCTTAAAGTGAATAATGAAGTAAATAAGTGTGAGTTCAAAGAACATATACAGTGCCTTGCAAAAGTATGCATATCCTGTGAACTTTTCCCCATTGTTTTCACGTTACACCCACAAACCTAAATGTTTTTTTTGCATTTTATAGGATACTAGCTGAAGAGCCCAGCACTGCCCGAGCATAGTAACTAACTACAGTTCGTTATATCAAATTATAATGATTATATCTATATATATAAAGCTGAGTATAGAGCCCCGCCCATTCCGCATAGCCACATTCACTATAATATCCCACATCATCCCGTCAGCCAGAGCTACCGGACTACTACCCATTATATCCCACATCATCCCATGAGCCAGAGCCACTGGACTACTACCCCTAATATCCCACATCATCCCATCAGCCAGAGCCACCGGACAACTACCACGAATATCCCACATCATCCCGTCAGCCAGAGCCACCGGACTACTACCCATAATATCCCACATCGCCCCATCAGCCAGAGCCACCGACTACTACCACTAATATCCCACATCATCCCGTCAGCCTGGAGTCAGAACCTGAGCGCTGAGTGGAACGGTCCTAACTTCCATACTGGGGATCCCTTTAAGAGAGGCCTGGCGTCAGAACCAGAGCACTGAGTGGATTTGCCCTGACTTCCATACCAATGGTCCCTTTAATAGAAGCCTGGGGTGAGAATCAGAGTGCTGAGGGATTTACCCTAACTTCCATACTGAGAGCTGAGTGGAACGGTCCTACCTTCCATACTGGGGATCCCTTTAAGAGAGGCCTGGGGTCAATACCAAAGCGTAGAGTGGATTTTCCCTCACTTCCGTACCAAGGATCCCTTTAAGAGGGGACTTGGGTCAGAACCAGAGCGCTGAGTGGATTTGCCCTAACTTCCATACCGGGGATCCATTTAAGAGAGCCTGGGATCAGAACCAGAGCGCTGAGTGGATTTGCCCTGACTTGCATATCAATAATCCCTTTAATAGAGCCCTGGGGTCAGAATCAGAGCACCGAGGGATTTGCCCTAACTTCCATACAGGAGATCCTTTTAAGAGAGCCTTGGGTCAGTACCAGAGCATTTGAAGGCAATTGCCCTGACTTCCATACCAGGGATCCCTTTAAGAGAGGCCTAGGGTCAGAGTTAAAGCGCTGGATGGATTTGGATACCTTTAAGAAGGGCCTGGGGTCAGTACCAAAGCACAGAGTGGATTTGCTCTGACTTCCATACCAATGATACCTTTAAGAGGGAAGATGTGCCTATGGGATGGAGGATGTGTGATGGGGATATGGGCAGGGAGGGGGGATTCATTTCTGTCATGTGCTCTCTGCTCCTTTCAGGGGGGCAGACAGTGGCTGGGAGCTTATGTTCCCAGGGATGCTATATTTCTCCCACCATGTCAGTGTCTGCTGAGGTGTTGTCAAGTGGGAAAACTGTTGGTCATAGCAACCAATCACAGCTTAGCTTCTTTTAACCAGCTCTGGTGAAATGAGAGATGCTTAGTGATTGTTTGCAAGGAAAACTGTTGTTCATAGCAAACAATCACTGCTCAGCTTCTTTTGAACAGCTCTGGTGAAATGAAAAATGCTTCATGATTGGTTGGTGATACACACACACACACACACACACACACATTCATTTTTATATAGAGAGATGCCAAGACAAAGTAGCAAGTATTTGTGAAGTGTAAAGGAAATGATGCAAAAAATTAATTATTTATTTTGCATGAGTTGCCTGGCGTTTTGCATATAGCCCAAAAAGTTCTACTTTGGTCTCATTTGACCAGAACTCATTCTTCCATGTAGACGACACAAGTAGATGAAGGTGTTCTGGCTATATGACACCAATGCAAAGCAATATGTGTGGTGGAAAACTAACACTGCACATGACCTTAAAAACGCCATCCCCAATGTCAAACATGGTGGTGAGTGGTGACTCTTGCTGTGGGGATGCTTTTCTTCAGCAGGGACAGGAAAGCTGATAAGATTTCAAGGAAAGATTAATGGAGCTAAATACAGGACAATCCTGGAGGAAAACCTGTTAGAGGCTGCAAAGGACGAGACTGGGGTATAGATTCACCTTCCAGCAGGATAACAACCCTAAACATAATGCAAGAGCTACAATGGATGGTTTAGGTCAGAACATATTCATGTTTGTGAATGAACCAATCACAGTTCAGACCAAAATAACATTGAGAATCTGTGACAAGACTTGAAAATTGCTGTTCATAGACGTCCATCCAATCTCACTGAGCTAGAGCGAATGTACAAAGAAGAAAGGGCCAATATTTCAGCTTTTAGATGCACAAAGCTGGTAGAGACATACCCTCAAAAGACTTGCGGCAGTAATTGCAGCGAAAGGTGGTCCTATAAAGTTTTGATTCAGGGGTGCTGAATACAAATGCATATCACAATTTTTAGATTTATATATTTAAAATAAATAGAAAACCAAGTATAATTTAATTTACACTTAACAAATACTTTCTATTCGGTGTTGGTATATCACATGAAATACCAATAAAATACATTTACGTTTAAGGGCGTGATGTGGACAAATTTTGGAAAAGTTCATGGGGTATGAATGCTTTTTCAAGGTACTGTGTATTCCTTTTTCTAGTTTGTCCCACTTACATAATGCTTTAGGAGACTGCCACTATGGAAGATATAATGTATATTATATAATAATAAATATTAAAAAAGCAATGGGATTATTCCTGTAATATAAAAGCAGGCTGCAACTGTATATGATGGCTTGTAGGCTGCTTATGGATGGGCAAGACTCAACATTTCCTTGAAGCTCTGCACTTTGTGGTACAAAGAAATGTTTTAAAGGGAATAAATCACCACGTTTTTGCCATCTAATCAGACAGCAGAATAATGAAGAGAAAGTAGCCCTTATTCCAGTGATGTAACACTCTTTGAGCCGATTCCTTATATTCTCCCAGTAACAGCTATCTTTCAGTGCTGGGGGAATAGACAGAGCAGAAGGAATCTGTCTTTGATATCCCACCTGTGAGCAGCATGATGTAGGGGCAGAAACCCCGATTCTAACTACATGTCACTTACTGGCCTGCCTACGCAGTTTTGATACAATTCCTGTATTATCTGCTGTAGATCTAGCAGAGCTCTCGACGCTGAGCTCTGTATAAGCCCGCCCACATCACTCATTGGCTGCTTTCTTTGTACATTGTCAGCTTTCTGCTTATCAGTGCTGGGGTTGGACTTATACAGCGCTAATGGCTATATAGGATTAATTTCTCAGCAGGTTTACTAGTCCTCTAGTGATAATTTCCTGCTGATAAAACTGTCATTTTATGAAAACTACAGCGGGGAGACCAGTAAGCGATACAGTGGGAGAAATAATTATTTGATCCTTTGCTGACTATGTAAGTTTGCCAACTGACAATGACATGAACAGTCTACAATTTTAAGGGTAGGTTAATTTTAACATTGAGAGATATAAATATAAAAAATAAAATTCAGAAAATCACATTGTATAAATCATATAAATTTATTTGCATTTTACAGTGAGAAATAAGTATTTGATCCCCTACCAACCATTAAGAAATCTGGCTCCTACAGACCAGTTAGACGCTCCTATTCAACTTGTTACCTGCATTAAAGACAGCTGTCTTAGATAGTCACCTTTATAAAAGACTCCTGTCCACAGACTCAATTAATGTTACGATTCTAAGTAGGAACCGGAGAGTGGACCCTCTGGGTCGTGGCTCCAGAGCCCCCGAGGGCGAGCGGCCCAGGTGATGACCACCCCCTATACAGGGAGTGTAAGGGGCAGGCCCAAGGGGGGTGAGACCACGACAGCCGGAACCAAAGGGACGACCCAGGGAGTGTACAGAGGGAAAGGACAAAGGATACTGACTAGAGTAGGCCCGGAGCAGGAGGGAACAGAACGTAGGGAACCAGGACCGATCAGGATGGAGCCAGAGCAGGAACGCTGGAAGAAAGAAGGAAGAAAGGTTAGGGGGGACTGACCTAGGGGTGAGGACGGAACCCTAGCTAAGGAACCGCCGATGACAGCAGCAAGAGAAGGACCAGGCGAGGTACAGGCACGGAGGCAGCAGAGGGAACTGAGCGGGGGTCCAGTCGGGGCTATAGAGCGGAGAGCAGAGCGCAGACCAGAGAGAGGGGGGACCTGAGAGTCGGGGCGACGCTGCGCAGGAACGCTAAGCGCCACAGAGGAAGACAAACAGGCGTCTTACCATTCCAGACGCCAGACAGAAATACCCGGTGGGCGCCGCCATGTTGGGGGCGGAGCCACCGGGTCACGTGCTCCCAGGATGCCCCGCGGTGAGAAACGAGCGAGTGCGCATGTGCGTGCTTCTGACGCGCCGTGACCCTGCAAAGCCAGACAGGGCACGGCGCGAGGATGAAGGAGGGACGCACCGGGAGGAGGGGGACCCCAGGTGAGCATCGGGGCGCGTAATAATTAATCAGTCAAACTCTAACCTCTACAACAAGGGCAAGACCAAAGAGCTTTATAAGGATGTCAGGGGCAAGATCATAGACCTGCACAAAGCAGCAATGGGCTACAAAGCCATAAGTAAGACACTGGGTGAGAAGGAGACAACTGTTGGTGCAAACGTAAGAAAATATAAGAAATACAAAATGACTGTCAATCGACATCGACCTGGGGTACCATGCAAAATCTCACCTCGTGGTTTGTCCTTGGTCATGAGGAAAGTGAGAGATCAGCCTAAAACTATACGAGGGAGCTTGTTAATCATCTCAAGGTAGTTGGGACCATAGTCACCAAGAAAACCATTGCTAACACATTACGCTGTAAAGGTTTAAAATCCTGCAGTGCCCGCAAGGTCTCCCTGCTCAAGAAGGCACATGTGCAGGCCTGTCTGAAGTTTGCCAATGAACACATGGATGATTCTGTGAGTGATTGGGAGAAGGTGGTGTGGTCAGATGAGACAACAATTGAGGTCTTTGGCATGAACTCAACTCGCCGTGTTTGGAGGAAGAGAAATGCTGCCTATGACCCAAAGAACACGGTCCCCACTGTCAAGCATGGAGGTGGAAACATTATGTATTGGAGGTGTTTCTCTGCTAAGGGCACAGGACTACTTTACCGCATCAATAGGAGAATGGATGACGCTATGTACTGTAAAATCCCAAGTGACAACCTCCTTCCCTCCACCAGGACATTAAAAATGCGTCATTGCTGGGTCTTCCAGCAAGACAATGACCCAAAAGATACAGCCAAGGCAACAAAGGAGTTGCTCAAAAAGAAGCACATTAAGGTCATGAAGTGGCCAAGCCAGTCTCTAGACTTTAATCCCATAGAAAACTTATAGAGGGAGTTGAAGCTCCGAGTTGCCAAGCGACAGCCTCAAAATCTTAATGATTTAGAGATGATCTGCAAGGAGGAGTGGACCAAAATTCCTCCTGACATGTGCGCAAACCTCATCATCAACTACAAAAAACATCTGACTGCTGTGCTTGCCAACAAGAGTTTTACCACCAAATATTAAGTCTTGTTTGCCAGAGGGATCAAATACTTATTTCTCACTGCAAAATGCAAATAAATTTATATAATTTATACAATGCGATTTTCTGGATTTTATTTTTCATATTCTATATCTCAATGTTAAAATTAAACCACCCTTAAAATTATAGACTATTCATGTCTTTGTCAGTGGGCAAAATACAAAGTCAGCAAAAGGATCAAAAACTTATCTCCTCCACTGTACATGGCTGGAATCAGAGTCTCTGTCTTTCCATTATGCTGCACTCAGATTAGGTAGCAAAATCTTGATATCTGTCCCTTTAACACTTATATTTATAACATTATAGAATGGGAATCTGATACTGTAGGTGCCCAATTATCAATTTTTCTGATTATCAGATGGTCATGGATAAAACTTGCTTGGCATATAGAGAATCAGAGGGAAGAAAGTACACAAAAAATGTTATCACTGAAATAAGGTTATAATGAGTTAATTGGGGGAGTTTACAGATTGGTTATCATCTCAAATCTGTGGACACACCACATTGCAGTTTTACGGCTAAATTTGGTGCAGGGATATGAAACCTTCCGGGATTGCTAAATGTGAGCTTTAAGGAATTAAATGGAACCTATCAGCAGGATTCTATGCGCTAAATTAACATCATCTATGTAAAACATCTAAATGTTGATAATATCTACAGTATACCTTTGTATTATAAATCTATTTGTCCATTTTCCAAATGAACTCGCATGAGCAGCAGGCTTAGCCTGGACTTACAGGTCTCCGGCCTCTCTTCCCTTTCTCCTCCTGCCACCAGCCTCGTATCAGTGACTGACAGATCACTGTTATCTGTGCTTTGCTCCCCTACCCATCATCTCATGCAAATGCTGCCATTCCCAGGGGTGGCAAAAGCACAAATACTTCTCCCAATGTTGTCAGAACCTTACGGTGCATGCACTATCCCCTGGAATTACACCACCTGCGTGAAATATTGGGAATAGAAGCCGATGAGCTCTAACTGCATGCCAAGCAGTAGCATAGCTACTGGGGAATACAGGGGGCAGTCGCCCCGGGCCCCATGCTGAGGGGGCCCATCCGGAGCTAAGCTACTGTAACTGTATCGGCGTGCACAGCGTGCCCATACAGTTACACTATGCGGAAGAGCATGTACAATCAATCTCCCTGCACTGCCACCCAGCCGCTATGGGGTCCCTGAGCAGTGCCATCATCGCAAGTTCAACTGTGTCAGCTAGATGCCGATACAGTTGATCGCAATCATGAGAGTGGGAGCATCATGCTCCCTCTCCCATCATTCCCCCTCTCAGTGTCTGACGTCACTGACACAGACGCTGATAGCGGGCGCGATTATGCCATTACCTAGCGCCCAGTGTCCGGAGATGTGCGTGCGCTCGGAGCAGCGGGGGATCGAGGAGGAGAGGTGAGTATTGTATTTCATTATTTATTTAATTAGGAGCATTATACTACAGAGTTTTCCTATGGGGGGTGCATTATACAATATAGTATCTGCGTATTTCCGGTGCATTATACTTTATAGAGTCTGCCTATGGGGGGTCCTTTATAATATATAGAGTGTACCTATCATCAGTGCATTATACTACATAGATTCTGCCTATGGGGCGTGCATTATAGATTATAGAATCTGTGTATTTGCAGTGCATTATACTATATAGAGTTGGCCTATCAGGGGTGCATTATAAAATACAGAGTCTGCATATTTGCGGTGCATTATACTATATAGAGTTTGCCTATGGGGCATGCATTATAAAAAAAAAGTCTGCCTATGAGGAGTGCATTATACAATATAGAGTCTGCCTATGGGGGGTACACTATACAATATAGAGTCTGCCTATGGGGATGCATTATACTATAAAGAGTCTGCCTATGGAAGTGCATTATACAATAAGAAGTCTGCCTATGGGGGTGCATTATAGTATACAGAGTTTGCTTATGGGGCAAGCATTATACAATATAGAGTCTGCCTATGGGGGTGCATTATACAATATAGAGTTTGCCTTTGGGGGTGCATTATACAATATAGAGTCTGCGTATGAGGGGTACATTATACAATATAGAGTCAGCCTATGGGGATGCATTATACTATAGAGAGTCTGCCTATGGAAGTGCATTATACAATAGAGTCTGCCTATGGGGGAGCATTATACTATACAGAGTCTGCCAATGGGGAGTGCATTATACAATATAGAGTCTGCATATGGGGGGTGCATTGTACTATATAGAGTCTGCCTGTGGGGTTTGATTATAGAATATGGAGTCTACCTATGGGAAATGCATTATACTATAGAGGCCTATGAGGAGTGCATTATACTATATGGAGGCCTGTGAGGAGTGCATTATACTATAGAGTCTGCTTATGGAGAGTACATTATACTATATAGAGGCCTATGAGGAGTGCATTATTGTATATAGAGGCCTGTGAAGAGTGCATTATACTATATGGAAGCTTATGGAGAGTACATTAAACTATTTAGAGGTCTATGGGGCATGCATTATACTATATTGAGGATAATCTGGTGCATTATACTATATGGAGACTATCTAGGAGGCCATCAAACAGCGTGGAGATTACAGTGAGGGGCCATCATGCAGTGTTTGAGCAATCAAATAGTTTGGGGGATACTAATGGGTCAGAATACTGTGTGAGGGGTACTACAGTCAGGGGGCATTATACTGTGTAGAGGAGAGCTGTACAGGGGGAGACTCGTGACATTATTAAATGTAAAGTGTTCACTTATTGTTATTGGAGAACCCAGGTTACTGTGACTGTCAAAGGTGCACAAGGGCATTATTACTTTCTAGGGGGCAAAATGTGGGCACTGTTTTCTAGGGCACTTGCAGAAGGCTTTACTATATTCTAGAGCAGGGGTCTTAAACTCGGCAGAGTAAATGGGCTGCACATAAAAAAATTTGAGCTGGGGGGCCGCATTCCTTTCAAACTTAGTACACCTCGTACACACGCGGTTCCGCTCCGCACACCTCGTACACACGCGGCTCCGCTTCGTACACCTCGTACACACGCGGCTCCGCTCCATACACCTCGTACACACGCGGCTCCGCTCCGTACACCTCGTACACACGCAGCTCCGCTCCGTACACCTGGTTCACATACGGCTCTGTACTCACACGGCATGGCTCTGCTCCATACACCTTGTACACAAGGCTCCACTCCGTACACACCTGGCTCCATACACCTCATACACACACAGCTTTGCTCTGTACAGACACAGCTCTGCCTCATCCAGCACTATGACAACCAGCACAGACAGCTGCGTCTTGCATATACGGAAGCCCTTGATCATGTGACCCCTGACTCCTCCCCCTCCTGTGACCGCATCCCAGGTCCTGTGCAGAGTGTGCACACAGAACATCCATCGCGGATTGCACGCTCCTGAATGCGCGCCTTCCCCCTGCCTCAGGGGGTGAGACATGTGGTGCACCGCGGGCCGCAAATGCCTGCCTCAGGGGCCGCATGCGGCCCGCGTGTTTGAGACCTCTGTTTTAGAGGTTTGTTTTACCAGCTAGAGGCCGGGCCATTATCAGGGCATTACTGCTCTGACTGGCGCATGAGACCTGGTGAGCAGAGGGAGCCAGGAGCAGGCCCCGTCTCTTCTGCTCACGGGCCCCAGCGGCAGGATTATGCCGATGCGGATATACCACTGGTGCAACTGCCCAAAGGTGGAGAGGGGCCCTGCAGGCAGGGGCGTACTGCCTATAGCAGCAAAGTATGTCGCCGTTATAGGGCCACTGAGTCAAGAATGCCAGCGGGAGTGAGAGGGGCCTGGTATCTGCAGCATCGGCCCCTCTCACTCCCTCCCGTAATCATGTGTGTATACCCAGAGCCGGGGAGAAAGCGGCGTGCAGAGTGCAGGAGTTCATAAAAGGGAGCGTGTAATGCAGGGAGAAACCCTGGCCAATGACGCTTTCCCCACCAGACTGAGGAGAGTGCTCACTGGCTGCCATCTCTGTTCTCCTGCATGGCGCGTCCCAATGGTGAGTGTCCACCTGTAGTCAGGGGCCCGGGCCGCAGAGCACACAGGGGACAACAGTGGAGGAAGAACTGGTCTTCTGCTCCCTCCACTGTTCTTTTCCCAGCAGCCTTTTGAGCACAACTGTATGATACAAAGTTATAGGCATAATCAACATGGCAGATGCTTTACATAGCTGACATTAGTGTAGGGTCTAAAAATCTGCCGACAGGCTCCCTTTAAAAGGTAAATGCTCACATGACGTTCATTATTCAGTGTGGTAGGCTGTCTTTAAGTCAAATGCACACTATAGCAGAAGTGGCAGGTGTCTCGCAGCGGATCATGCTAGCAGACAGCACATGCCTGACTACCATGCTGCACTAATGACATGACATTAAGAAAAGACTCCCGGAGGCAGTAACCTGCCAGTTTGGAAGATGTCATTCTGCAGGAGATCAGCTGTACAAGTCTTAAGTAAAGCATACATACAGTTGCCTTCTGATTTGCTCCTGCTTCCCAATGGTTGTAGCCTGGCGCTGTCCTTCCTTCAGGCGATACATACGTTGCAATTTGGCCAGCTCACTGTCCGCTACAAAAACAGACAAGATATATGTTAATCTTTACGTTTCTTCTTGCTTCGATCATGCCGGTGAATAATACCTCCCTGCAGCACTATATTGCTAGTATATGAACACTAGATTATGTTTATGACTATCACAGACCCATTGCAGTACAAAGGTTAATGGACCGATATATGCAGATGGAAGCACCACTTTTAGGAGTGCATACTAGGTCTTACCCTATTTAGCTAGCCGGGCTAATGCCATGAAAGGGGTTTTACCCAACTTGCCCTTCTTCTGCGGTCCTTACATATTTTATTATAGTTATGAGAAGCAGGCATTTTTATGGTCTTTAGGAGAAAGGAAGTAAACCTTTATCTTCCATAAGTTAAGGATCATGGCCACACAAGACCCATCTCTGAGCAAAGCAAGAGGTTTGACTTGTGTGGATGAGAGGCGGTGTTTGACAGGTAATGTCTGCTCTTGTAGAGTGTGCATATCTGGCGTAAGGAGACTTTTAGGGCATGCAATGCCTGATGGTTAATAACACTCCACCTCCTGCAAAAGCAGTGACTAACTGTTAGGCGTCAGGTTCCTGCAGCAGCTCAGCAGGAATCCAGAGCCTCACATTCTGAGGTCTCTCATTGTCTATCGACCGCAGAGGAGATTGTTCAGCAATCTCAGCATCTCAGACGCTCTGCCCAGACCTGTTCTGTGGGTCTGGCTATTGCTGCCACCTTTGGGGCAGCAATAGCAATGCAGGCTGCTTTGCAGCAAAACGCTCCAGAGGCTAAGTCCCCTCATCGCGCTACAGGGCATGCTCACGAGACGATCTCCCATTGGAGATCGGGAACCACATGCTCAGGTCCTTCTCCTGATCTCATTGGTCCATCTCAGAGGTCTGGAAGGTCCCGGAAGCGCACGGCTATAAAAGGTCCGCATGGCCACTCGGCCATGCGCTAGTATAGTCTCTAGTTGCTACTATGTGAATGATGATGGATGCATGAACCTGCGAATGACTCATTAAGATCCCCTTCCTCTGATATTACGAGTGTGTATAAGGACTTAGCTTTAGAGTCTGTGCCAGCCAGTGGCAAGCTACAAGCCACATCAGCATCCTCCACAGTGCTAGCGTCCGACAGTGCGCCTGCTATCGGGCATTGTTGATTAGCGGCAGTGTCTATCGCCGCGCTGCAGTCTGCAGCTCCTCTTGGCGTCCTCAGTTGCGACGCCGCACACACGGTAGGTCTAGACGGACTCTGACCCTCTGCCTAGAGCCCAGCTCCTGTGACCATATAAGCACTTCTATGAGACCTGTGAGTCCAACAGACTCCACATTTATGTTATTGTCTTAGGCGTCTCTGTGAAGCTAACTGAGTACACCCAGCGCACACCGGGTGATGTCTAACCCGCTTGCAATATACCGCCTCTTATCGTGACTGTCATTAATTAGCAGCAGTGTTAACACCTTCTGCACGGTGGACCCCGAGCAGTGAATGCACTTTATTATTTATTTATTTAGGACGTTCCGCCATTCCTAACACTAACAAAAAGTATGGGCTATAGAAATCCCAATATCCTTAAGTTTAAATAAACTTGTCAAGTTCAGTGCATAAGATCAATATCAATAAAGCTCTTACATAAATGTAAATAAACTGACATCAAAAATAGCAGATACCAGTGTGGTATCAGATACTAAAATAACCCTAGTACACGTTACAGATCCATATGCATAGTGCCAGCTAGATAAGTTACTTTAAAAATATGCCTGTATGGCGGAAGGGTGAAATAATGTAAAGATGACAGTGCGGCGTGTTCCCTCACCCCAAAGCGCGTTTCGCCTCTAGCTTCTTCCAGGGGCCAGTCGGGGAGAGGGGACGCTGCACTGAGCACTCCTGACTATCATCATCTTTACATTATTTCACCTTTCAGCCGTAGTCACTACCTTGGCAGGATAGTGTTGTGTCAGTCCACACTTTTGGAATTTTATTCCTATTGTTATACCCCACATCATCAATATGTATTCAGCCTGATATAATGATATTTTCCTAGAATATATAAGTCTATCTATGGCCCTTACTATAGGCTAGTCACAGTACTGGCGGGTTCATTTTGTGTCAGTCCACACTGTTGGAATTTTGTTCCCTATATATTATAAGATCTTATGGTTTGTTTTTCTGATATGCATTTTTGTTTTTTGTGGTACCTTATGCATTTCTCGGATGGGGGGGTCATATTACTCTTTCTGTTCAGAAACCCGGAGCGGAGATTAGTCTACTGGGACCAGCTATATTGTACATGTTTGGTCAGGGTTCAGTGGCATCTTCTTTACAAGGAACTCTGCTGTTTTTGTTATATTTTTCCTAATAAAGATGTATTGATTTTCTCCAATGGTGCGCTTGTTTAATTCCCCAGGTAGCTCATATAGTCAACTAGTAGAAAGCATGGCCCCCAAGAATCAACGGCAATAGGCCAAGTAAATTTGAAAGTCCAAGATGCGAAGTGCCCTAGCAGTGGTGTACTAGGGTGCCTTAATTCACTGGGTCTGGGAATTGGCACATTTTCCACTGCACTTCATTATTTCATAATTATTAAGCACACACCTTTAAGCCGGGCCTACTAGTAAGGATAGGGCTCCGAAATTCATGGGTTTGGTTTTTTTTTTTTTGTGTGTTTTGACCAAGGACACCCCCTCCTCCGTCAACTTAGTGACTCCAAGCAGCTGGCTCAGAATCACCATATTGATGCTGAGGACAGAGAAGACCCCAGATCCACATAGCACTGGATGGACATGAACTGACAAGCTAAAGTGATCCCACAGCCCAAGCCTCCTATAGTAGCTAGGATTACTAGCTACATTACATTGCTAAGAATATAACCTCCCTTAGTTCTATGCCTCACAGACATGCATGGATGTTCTGAACACAAGCAGTCATGAAATATGGATCCACACTCCAGACCCTTTTGCAGTCCATATACTACTGTATGACTACATGTACCACGTGGGAGAAATGATGTGTATGAGAATTTATTGCCAAATTTTCCATAATATGTATTCTATACATTCAGTGGCTACAGTGAATGCATTATAGCACACAAAACCAGTGCTTTCTGCACAACCATTCCCATATTTATCTTTGATTTAAGGTTCCAGAACAATGAAGGAATGAAAGGTTTGCATAGTACCATTATCTAAAACTGCAAGCTGGCTTTCCTGGAATATATTTTAGAGAGGTTTTATTTATTTTAGAAGGCGAGAGCAGCAACTTATCCGGGCCTGGAGCCAAGTCTTCTAATGGAAAACCTGCATTGTGCGTTGTTTATAATTTTTGATAGAATGTTTAGTTCCTTTTAGGGAATATCAGAAAGAGCATGCCCAGTGTAAAAACTAAGCAACCTGTCACATTATAATTTTACTAATTCCATGACTTGTAAGACTTAGGCCGGTTTCACATTTGCGCTTTATAGCGCAGCGACGGCCTGCGCACGGCCGCCGCTAAGCCCCGCCTCCTCTCGGCTCCCTGCCCGCCCCATCAGGTCATCACCGCCTACTAGCGCACATGGACGCTTGCGATCTGCGCACCCTATCTTTAGCATAGGGTGCGCAGATCATGCGCTGGCCGTGCGCTAGCAGGATTTTGCCGTGCGCTGCGCACTTGTGAAAGTGCGCCCGTGTGCGCCGAACGTAGCATGTTGCATTTTGGCGCGCACGGCGCACCTTCAAAAGTGCGCAGCGCACGGCCAGCGCACGATCTGCGCATCCTATGCTAAAGATAGGGTGCGCAGACCGCAAGCGTCCATGTGCTCTAGTAGGCGGCGATGACCGGATGGGGCAGGCAGGGAGCCGGGAGGGGGTGGGGCTTAGCGGCGGCCGTGCGCAAATGTGAAACCGGCCTTACAATCCAATTATCTGTTCGTGTTAAAAATAGAGATGTCAACTTAGTAATGGAATTTTTTGGCATAGCTTAAGTGAACAATCCAATACACTGTAAGGGTATGAGCACTGTAAGGGTCCGCTCCAAAAAGAAGCCTGAAAAGTGCCCCGTAAACCCTCAAATGAACATATGAACTTCTATGTAAACACAACTTGCGGTTCATATTACTGCTACACTTGTGCTCAAAAGTTTAAATACCCCCGCCAAATTTTTGCATTCTTTGCTTTTTTTCAGAGAATATGAATGATAACACCAAAACATTTTCTCCACACGTGGTTGGGTGAAGCCATTTATTGTCAAACTACTGTGTTTTCTCTTTTTAAATCATAATGAAAACCCAAAACATCCAAATGACCCTGATCAAAAGTTTACATACCCTGGTGATTTGGCCTGATAACATGCACAGAAGTTGACTTGACACAAATGGGTTTGAATGGCTACTAAAGGTAACATTCTCACCTGTGACAAATGCCAGGAAAATTGTTCAGGATGCAAAGAAAAAAACCACAAATAACATCAGCTGAAATACTGGTCTCTCTGAAAACAAGCAGTGTGGCTGTTTCAAGTTGCACAATAAGGAGACACTTGAAGAAAAATGGGCTGCATGGTCAAGTCACCAGAAGAAAGCCATTAATACACAAATGCCACAAAGTATCTCGCCTACAATATGCAAAACAGCACAGAGACAAGCCTCAAAACTTCTGGAACAAGGTAATTTGAAGTGATGAGACCAAAAATGAACTTTTTGGCCACAACCATAAATGTTACATTTGGAGAGAGGTCAGCAAGGCCTATGATGAAATGAACACCATTCCTACTGTAAAGCACGTAGGTGGATCGCTGATGTTTTGGGGATGTGTGAGCTGCAAAGGCACAGGAAACTTGGTTAAAGTTGAAGGAAAGATGAATGCAGCATGTTATCAGCAAATACTTGAGGCAAATTTGCAATCATCAATCCGGAAGCTGCACATGGCACGTACTTGGATGTTCCAACATGACAACGATCCAAAACACAAAGACCAGTCGACCTGTCATTGGCTACAGCAGAACAAAGTGAAGGTTCTGGAGTGGCCATCTTAGTCTCCTGACCTCAATATCATCGAGCCACTTGGGGAGATCTCATGCACGCAGTTCATGCTAGACAGCCCAGGAATTTACAGGAACTGGAGGTTTTCTGCCAAGAAGAGTGGGCAGCTTAACCATCTGAGAAAATAAAGAACCTCATCCACAACTACTACAAAAGACAAGCTGTTATTGATGCTAGAGGAGGCAATACATGATATTAAGAAATGGGGTATGTGAACTATTGATGGGTTTTTTTTAGTTCTCTTCTAGTGACTCAACCATGCAGCCCTTTTTTCTTCAAGTGTCTCCTTATTGTGCATCTTGAAACAGCCACACTGCTAGTTTTCAGAGAGTCCTGTATTTCAGCTGATGTTATTTGTGAGTTTTTCTTTTCATCCCAAACAATTTTCCTGGCATTTGTCACAGGTGAGGATGTTATCTTTAGTAGCCATTCAAACCATTTGTGTCAAGTTCTGTGCATGTTATCAGGCCAAAGTCACCAGGGTATGTAAACTTTTGATCAGGGTTATTTGGATGTTTTGGGTTGTCATTATGATTTAAAAAGAGAAAACACAGTAGTTTTGACAATAAATGGCTTCACCCAACCACTAACCATGAGTGGAGAAAAAGTTTTGGTGTTATCATTCATAGTCTCTGAAAAAAGGCCAAGAAAGCAAAAATTTAACAGTGGTATGTAAACTTTTGAGCACAACTGTATAGGTTTCTGAAGTCACCAAATGGTTAAAAGAAGTGACCCGACCATTTTCAGACATCATCCACTGTGATGGCGCTTTATACTTTACGTCACAAGGCAATGGGATGGCTTTCAAACCACCAATGGACAAAAATATAAGGAAAAAAGAAACAACCGAAAACACCAGCAAGAAAAGACTCTTCAGGAAAAAAATAAAAGACCTGAAATTCCTGAAGAATCTTCCTCTTCCCACGAGTAGAGACATTACTCCCTAGACCCCCATCAGAGGCCTCTTTTTCACCTAAATCAGACTTCTTACTTTGCAAACTTGTGTCTGCATGAAGAGTTTCTGGTTTGGCTTTTATCATGTCATGTGGCAAAGAATCGTTAAATGGTTGATATTGACTTTTAGCATGGCTACCCCCAATAGGTGGCACTAGAGAACAAGTTCTTTTCCTCTTCGAAGAGTCAATTATATATTTAATTTCCCAGAGAACCAGAGATTTTCACATTAGAGCTCTAGCGTTATTTTTCACGGATACAGCTCACACCCATCATAGTCTATAGGGGTGTTCACATGACCGTGTATTTCTGTAGACCAAATGGTCCACAATGAAACACACTGATGAGTCTGTGAAAAATGTCAGACATATCCATATGCTGTCTGCTTTTCACGTACCACTGCTACATAGGAGTGGGTAGTAGGGAAACCTTTGTGCTTATTTCTGATCTGAGAAAAACTGATGAAAGACCAAACTCTGATGAAAATCACTGTGGAAACTGTTTTTCTTGTACATAAAAAACGGATGTCTGACTGAGCTCTAAGTCTCACCAAGTGTAGGTTTCCCTCACTTCTGCCTCTTTGATATCTCACAATTATGTAATATAGCCAGTATAATAAATGTCAAATGTTATCACACACAATGCTATCCAGAAATAATGCAAGAAAGAAGAGTAATACCCATTCCTTCTAGGTCCATGTCGCTGTTATCAGACTGGATGCTGGCAGCAGATCTTCTGTGAGGCATTTCTAACAATAACAGAAAAAAGAAGGAATACAATTAATCCAGCTGCTTCTTCAAACTAAAATGGTACAAAAACATCACTTATACTTGTGTTTAAATCCCAAACCATTGAAGTTTAATGTGCACCTGAGGAAGATGAAAAATAGATTTGTTGGTGATTTATTCACCAATTGCCAAAAAAGATGATAAAGTGCCCTACAAAATCCCCCCAAAACATGATTTTAGTTAAGCCTGTAATATGGAAAAAGAAAGTTGCACTTACAATGACGCCTTGTACTGGCTCATTAAGACAAGGCAAACGGTACTAACTAGTCCCAAAAAACAATCAAATTATACATGTGTTCCACTGCACGGATATATAACATGCACAATGTGCACAGCGGTCGTACAGATAGGATACACGCTCATTGAAAATACTTGGCTTTTGCTTGTCAAAAATGTTGAAAATCCAATCCATATCAACTTCTTGTAGTCACCGCTTGCCACTGGCAGACACAGAAAGTAGAGGGTCCATGGACAAGTGTGGCGCCCCCAGGAGTATGGTCGCCACAGTGGCATTACCTTCCTCCTAGGGAGTGTGATGTCATGCTCGGAAGCAATGAAGGATCTCTCTATCAGGTAAACACAGCAGACAGCACAGTTCCCACTCCAGACCAGCAGAGGGAGCTCTGAACCAAACTGGGGTAGGAGCTGCTCTCTGGGACCGGGAAGGAGAAGTTAAGTCAGTTCTGTGAGGAGGGCAAAGTGTGTGGATGTGGAAAAGAGGAGCTGGAGGATTGAGGGGAATTCAGGCCCACTTCTGGCTTCAAGCGCATGGTTCGGAGTCCGGTATCCGAAGTTGTATGGATGCTGATGGTCCTGCAGCAGAAACCGGAGGAACAGAAGGCTGTAAATGCTCTGTTCCCAGCTAAGACTCGGAGGCACAGCAGTAACGTGTGTGAGCCAGAAGAGATAGAAGGCTACGGCTGCCTGCCATACGAAGGGGCGTTCTAAAGAGAGTAAGCAAGGGGGACTTTGGTGTAACTCAGTACAGCAGGTACCTCAGATAAGCGCTAGAAAGGAGACTACACAACTCATCTGCATAGAGAGATTCCTAATCAACTCCCGTTCCATCTGTGATCTGGATCCTGGACTACACTGACAAAGCACAGTAAAGGTAAAGAAAACTGCACCCTGTTGTGTCATTGCCTTCTTCCTGCAACCCCTTCAGCACTGCTACATCTCTGTGCCTAACACTGCACCCTCTCCCTCAACACCTATTACTACTGCCCTGGGACTACAGCTCTACCTGTGGGGAGCTCCAACATCATTGGTGCACCACACCATCTGTCCTAGAGAAGCTACCCTGCAGCGCTGGTCAAACTGACCAGAAACCACAGGTGGTGTCACGAATCATCTCAATAACTTTATCCCCATCACTCTACCCCTTTACATTGACTGCTTGAGGCCATGGACCGGGTCACTGCCACTGTGACATCTCCCATTGAAATCAACGGGCCCGGCACCGAGTACCCTACTGCCTCTGGGGCGGGTCACAAGTACAGCATATGGGCCCTTTGCAGTCCATCTGCTTTGGAGGTGGAAATTTGTCTCATTACCTCTTGGGTCCCTGTGTGTCACCAGGTTGCACGAATGATATATCTGTCCCTGCTGCCTGTCCTTTGTGGATTTATCAGCTTCAGGGCTTTTTCACACTGTGGAATAGCTAGCGTATAACTTCGACAAGTGCTATGCGATGTTTCATCGGATAGCACTCGCTCCAGTGTTATACTCAATGCTTCATCGGATAGCACTCGCTCCAGTGTTATACTCAATGCTTCATCGGATAGCACTCGCTCCAGTGTTATACTCGATGTTTCATCGGATAGCACTCGCTCCAGTGTTATACTCTATGTTCCATCGGATAGCACTCGCTCCATTGTTATACTCGATGTTCCATCGGATAGCACTCGCTCCAGTGTTATACTCGATGTTCCATCGGATAGCTCTCGCTCCAGTGTTATACTCGATGTTCCATCAGATAGCACTCGCTCCAGTGTTATACTCGATGTTCCATCGGATAGCACTCGCTCCAGTGTTATACTCGATGTTCCATCGGATAGCACTCGCTCCAGTGTTATACTCGATGTTCCATCGGATAGCACTCGCTCCAATGTTATACTCGATGTTCCATTGGATAGCACTCGCTCCAGTGTTATACTCGATGTTTCATCGGATAGCACTCACTCCAGTGTTATACTTGATGTTTCATCGGATAGCACTTGCTCCAGTGTAATACTCAATGTTCCATTGGATAGCACTCGCTCCAGTGTCATACTCGATGTTTCATCGGATAGCACTCACTCCAGTGTTATACTTGATGTTTCATCGGATAGCACTTGCTCCAGTGTAATACTCAATGTTCCATTGGATAGCACTCGCTCCAGTGTTATACTCGATATTTCATCGGATAGCATTTGCTCCAATTTTATACTCAATGTTTCATCGGATAGTGCTCACTACAGTGTTATACTCGATATTTCATCGGATAGCTCTCGCAAAGGGGGATTCGATTTACTATTATTTTTTATTTTGATCACTGTGATAGGGTCTATTACAGTGATTAAAAGGAACCAATAGGAAAAATTATCTATTGTTGACAGGTACCGCCTGGCAAATCTCGGCAGGGTCACTGTGTATGCACCCACCATTTTTTTCAGGAGGGCCAGTCTGATCAGGAGGGCCTGGGGATGGTGGAGGTACCGGGGAAGGTCTCGAATAGACATGAGCGAATATTGTCGGATCCTCCTTATTCGGCTCGCTAATAGAGCTTACCAAATAGCTGCAGTGGGAATCCGGATACCTGGATCGCTCCTGATAATCAGGAGTCCGGCGCCACAGCTGCATGTGTCGCGGCTGTGTGACAGTCACAACACATGCATGGAGAGCCTGTGTGACTGTCACACAGCTGTGACACATGCAGCTGCTGTGCCGGACTCCAGATTATCAGGAGCGATCCACGAACCTTGGTTCCTGCTGCAGCTATTCGTTAAGCTCTATTAGCGAGCCAAATAAGGAGGGATCTGACGATATTCACTCATGTCTAGTCTCGGGGGACCGCATTTCTGTCTTCTCTGATATGTTAGATCATATTAGAGGAGACAGTAGTGAGTTTTAAATCAAACTTTTTTTTGTGATCGGCAATTGAGACCCCGGAGATTTTCTGACGCTGGGGTGAACTATACCCTTATTTCTCAAGTGACGCTGAGGATTAAGTACCGTTAACTGATGCAGTTAAAAGGCGTATTGTGGTCATTTAGTGCTGCGGATTGTTAAGGGGTAAATAAATATTAAGTTTCTGTAATAGATTTTGACCCTCAGATAAAAAAAATGTATCAGTGATTTTGAGCCAAAATAAACTTGATGCCCTTTTGTGTAATGATAACTTTTTTAATGGGAATCTGTCACCCCATTTTTCGACTATGAGCTGCCGGCACCGACATCAGGGGCTTATCTACAGCATTCTGTAATGCTGTAGACAAGCCCCCGATGTAGCCTGAAAGAGAAGAAAAAGGAGTTATACTCACCGGGGGGGCGGTCCGGTCTTGGTCCGATGGGTGTGACGGTCATGCACCTCCCATCTTCTAATGGTGACGTCCTTTTCTTTGCTGCCTGTCGTGGCTCCGGCGCAAGCGCACTGCTCTGCCCTGTTGGACCTCTCCCGGCGCCTGCGCACTGCAGGACTCTGCTCTGCCCTCAACACCCATTGGACCGGACCGAACCAAATGCCAGGGTGAGTATAATCTAACGCTTTTTTCTTCGCTTTCAGGTTACATCGGGGCCTTATCTACACCATTACAGAATGCTGTAGATAAGCCCCTGATGTCGGTGCCGGCAGCTCATAGTCGAAAAACGGGGTGACAGATTCTATTTAAGGACTTTTATCCTGTGCTATTGTAAATTTATGGTGCAGGATTAAAGTTTCTGCTCCTGAAATCCAGCAGGGACAGGTCAGATCTCCAGTAGAGATGAGCAAACCAGAACTTGAAAGTTAAGCGTTCATAACGGACAGTCACTGCTAAACGCCAAACATGGACTTTTTCCTGGATGTCAGTTGCAATGTTCAAAGTTCTGGGGGAAGTCCACTACAGAGAGAGAGTATTTTCCATCTCAAGAGTCTGAGTCCCCATTGTTTTCTAGAGGGTTTGGGTTCTGGTTCAAGTTGGGGTATAGTTTAGGTATCCGAACTGAACTTTGGTTTGGTATAAAGTTTGTTTTGGTTGCCAGAACCAGAACTTCCACGGGTCCACCCATCCCTGTCAGAAACAACCAGGAACACTGAAGGAAAAAAGATAGAGGAGGTTCATAACCACTCCTGTCTTCTCTTCTGCTAGCTGCATAGCAATGAATGATGATGATGCATTTGATCAGCTGCAGACAGAGATCATCTCCGCCGATGACTTTTGTCACTGCAGTAGACTAATTTCCACTGAAGTTACTATGAATGCCTCAGCGACAGTGGAAAATATGAACAATAACAAAGAAAAATATGTTCCCTTAGAATCTTTTATGATCTCTTGGGGAACAAATTACATAAATTCAAAATTTTCATACAAAATTTAAAAAATTATATGAATATTAGGTATCTATAAGACCGTAATAACCTGAAGAATCCGACAAGTTATTTGGTATGAAACGAGGACAGTGGAAAAACTAAAATAATAACAAACAAAACTATACTGAAAATTGCTTTTTTAGATAGGGGACCAATAGGTATGCCAAAGGAGCAAGCAGCTTCTGTCACAAACACATTATTGGACGGCAAAGACCAATGTATTTTTCTTGTACAGGGGCCTTCTTCTACAGTATCAGTGCTGGCACCCCAGTCCAACATGGTCCCATTCATCGCACAAAGCGACGCCACTTAATAAGCCACCAGAACCTCGCTATTTTTGCAGACCTCTTTACTGCACACCTGCATTATGGCTGCTGCAGCTACTTTTGCTATTATTTTAGGATTACTGTTATGTTGATAACTTTGCAGCGACCGCACATAAAGTGTAGGAATGATAAATGATTGTAGGACTGGTATCAGGCTAGGGGATACGTGCATAGCTTCTACCTGTATCTGCAGATAGTGGGGGACGCTGTGGAGATGCCGGGCTGCTGGTGTTCTCAGTGCTGGTAGTTCTCTGCTCAGTGTGTGTCATACAGGCTCATTGTTGTTGGTGACGGTCTCCAGGAAGCCGCTCATCAGTGAAAGTCTGTGTGCTATGGCAGCAGCATCACGTTACCAACAATGAATGTAACCAGGGGAAGCCAGGCCTGCTGGCTGAGGGAACTTGTGCTTCCATCTTCTGATGCATGCACGTGTCACCACAGTGGTGGAAACAATCACCACAGGAAAAGAATCCACACAAGAAAGCGCGAGGCCTGTTTTTGCAGAGCTCCATGAGCACAGACTGTATCTCTTTGTGCTTCATTGTTTTTCATTTTGATCAAGTTCACACATTCAGTATTTGGTCAGTATTTGTGAGACAAAATTAGGAGTGCAACAATCAGAGGAAAATAATAATAGAAACCCGTCACCACTTCTGTATTATCATCCACTCCTGGCTTTGGCTTACACATACTGAGGTAAAAAATTCACCAAATACTCAGCATGTGCACGTGGCCCAATGTGTCGGTGTATAACGATGTTGTGACTTTATTATACACAACTAGAGTAACACAAATATTATCATAAACATAGATATAGAATTTGACATTCACTTATTCAGAAATCCTGATAGTCTGTCACAGAATTGCGACATAATCTTTCGATTTTCATTTTTGCCTTTTCATATTATTTTTTTTGCCTCCCCTTCCCCCAGGAGTCATAACTATTTTTTATATTTTCCCACTCTCATAGACATATGAGGGTTTATTGTTTTGCATGACACAGTTCATTTTATCATATAACTTAGAAGAAAACAAGAAAAGAATTTCCAAGTGTGGTGAAATTGGGGGGAAAAAAATCTGCATTTCCCACAGTGTTTCTTGGGTTTTGTTTTTACGGCGTTCTTTATGTGGTAAATTTATTCTCCATGTCATTAGGATTACGACAATACCAAACTTGACCAGGTGTTTATTAATTTGGTGAAAAAAAAAATCATAATTTTTTTTAAATTATCTTTTTGTTGCAAATTTTTGGGGAACTGCAACTTATTTCTCTGTAGATGCAGCTGAGTGATGGGCTTGTTTCTTACGCGATTAGTTGATGCGTTTTCAGATACTATTTTGGGATAGAAACAACATTTACAGTATATCTTCTTTTAGAATTTCTTGCAGTGTTTGAGTGACCAAAAAACGTAACTTTGGCTTTTTAATTTTTTTTCTGTTTATGATGTTTACCGATCGGGTCATTTCATTCTACATTTTGATAGGTCACATTTTTATGGAGGCAGCAATGCCACATGTGTATTTTTTATGTTTTTAACCCATCTGACATACATGTACGGCGCTGCGAGAAGTGCGTTCCTGCAAACCGACATTTTGTGCCCGGTGGACCGCGGTGTGCCACCTCTTGGGGGGCCACCAGCCCATTTTCTGGCTGCCATCCCCTTTAATTTTTCAGGCACCTGGTGGTGCAGCATGATGGGGGGCAGTACGCACAGCGCCAGCATGCACATGTGGCTGGAGCCATGGCCGGCTTCAGTAATGTGCACAAAGCGGTGAGAGGGGGCAGCGCTGCTACCTGGCACACAACTAATAAGAGGAGGGTGTGTTACTTAAAGTGATCGCATGCAGCATCTTCCACTTCTGTGTGCAGATCTGTCTCCGATGCACGATCAGCGAGAAGTGGGAGGAGCAGCCATAGCGTGTAGAGCAGCAGCGCAGGACAAGGTGAGGTAACTGCCCTGTTTGCCCACTGCCCGGCACACTCCAGGTAACCTCTCCAGCTGCCCATCTCAACTTTTGTTGTGCTAAGTAGCAGGGGGGACAAGGGCATTTGACAAATTAAACATGGCAGGTTAGAGTATGTGTTTTCCTGTGTGTGTGTTTTCCTGGGTGGGTGCGTGTGTTTTCCTGAGTGGACAGGTGTTTTTTCCTCTGTGTGTATGTGTGTTTTCCTAAGTGTGCTTTCCTGTGTGTGTGTGTTTTCCTGTGTGTGTGTGTGTGTGCTTTCCTGTGTGTGTATGTGTGTTTTCCTGGGTGTGTATGTGTGTTTGTGTGTGTGAGCGTGCATGTGTGCGAGCGTGCATTTGTGCGTGTGTTTTTCCTGTCTTTGAGCGTGCATGTGTGCGAGCATGTGGACAGCCCATAATTTCACTTTCAAATATCAAATTTGTAATGTATATACAGCTCTGGCATAAATTAAGAGACCACCACATCAGATTCTCCACCTCTTAACCTGTTGTGAGTTCATTTTCCCCTTCGTCACTGAGGTCTGGTGAACTCCCTATTCTGGTAAAGGAAGGTAATGAGCCTGATTATCAGGCACCTGAGTCTAATGATGATAACTGGCTGAGTGGAGTCACGGACTGGATATAAGGCTGCCGACGCCCTTCTGCCCTGCGGGTGATTTCTCTGTGGACTTCTAGGAAACCAGTCTGATTCCTGCTCCTCTAAAGCTAAGTTTTCTGCTTTGCCTTTTAGCATTTGTGTTTTGTTTTTGTTTGCCTTGCTTTTCTGGATTCTGCCATTCCCTGCTGGGGTGAGCTTATTCTTCTTTTGCCTGTTGCTCTGTCTTCAGAATATTCCTGAGTACTGACATAGTCTTTTTGAAGCCTAGCGTCTTCAGGGCCTTTTTCACTGTCAGTCTGTTGGCTCTTATTTTCATAGGGTTTTTCACGGATTGCAGACAGCAGCCTTCCGGTCTTTTCCTATCTAGTTAGCTTGGGCCCCGTCTTTGCTCAGTCTATCTTTCTGTCTGTGTTGTGTTCTTTCTTCTTGCTTCACCGTCATTA
The DNA here is from genome assembly GCF_039654945.1 of Dendrobates tinctorius. NCBI lineage: Eukaryota > Metazoa > Chordata > Amphibia > Anura > Dendrobatidae > Dendrobates > Dendrobates tinctorius. Next base: position 90,715,167 of record NW_027361696.1, on the reverse strand, counting down.
TATGTGGGGGGCTGCCTTTTGCTTTGGGGTCTGCTCTGGGGCAGTTTAGATTTCCCTTTCTGTCTTTAGGCTATTTAATTCTCCGGCTGTGATCGAGGGGTCTAGGGCATCGTAGGAACCCCCCACGGCTACTGCTAGTTGTGTTGATAGGTTCAGGGGTCTGCAATCCGATAGCTGCCAACCTCTCTGGTTTTCTGGACTTAGCTAGCATTTCTGTTTTTGCCTCCTACGGTGACTCAATCATAACAGAATCACCCGCCATACCGCAGATCCTAGGGTACTCAATAGCAGGAAAGAATTGTGTTTAAAAAAAAAAAAAAAAAAGTGTATATTCTTTCCTCTATATCTCTGAGGCCGTAGGGGGAATTTTTTTTTCTCTCAATGGAGATAATGCAATTGTCTGATCGCGTGGAGCAGCTCGCTGCGGAAGTGAGGGGAATTTCCGCCTACCTTGCTCGTTCGCATGCTGTTGAACCAAAGATCCCTACACCTGATGTATTTTTTGGGGATCGATCTAAATTTTTGAGTTTCAAAAATAATTGTAAATTATTTTTTGCCTTGAAGCCTAACTCGTCAGGGAGCTCCGCGCAGCAGGCTAAAATTGTCATCTCTTTGCTGCGTGGCGATCCCCAGGATTGGGTGTTTTCTTTGAAACCAGATGATCCTATTCTGACTAATGTGAATGCATTCTTTCAAGCCTTGGGGTTGTTGTATGACAAACCTAATGCTATTGATCAGGCTGAAAAGACCCTGTTGGCATTGAACCAGGGTCGAGATTCTGCAGAGTTGTACTGTCAAAAGTTCCGAAAGTGGGCGGTCCTTACTACCTGGAATGATAATGCCTTGGCTGCTCTCTTTCGGAAGGGTTTGTCAGAAGCCGTGAAAGATACTATGGTGGGATTTCCTGTTCCCTCTGGTCTGGACGATTCTATGTCATTAGCCATTCAGGTTGATCGGCGTTTACGTGAACGCAGGATTGCACGAGAGGTGTTGCCACCGGTAGAACAGACGTCTGAACCTATGCAATGTGATAGAGTTTTGTCTATGGCGCAACGTCAGGAGTTCAGAAGGTGTAATAAGCTGTGTTTTTTCTGTGGAGATGCCTCGCATATTATTTCTGTTTGTCCTAAACGAGAGAAACGCTTTGCACACACGTTTTCTGTTGGTGGTGTTCAACCTAAGTTTCTTCTGGCAATTACTCTAATCTGCTCCCTGTCCACATTTTCCGCCAAGGCTTTTGTGGATTCGGGAGCAGCGCTAAACCTAATGGACTTGGATTTTGCTAAACGTTGTGGATTTCCTATGACACCTCTGCAGACGCCTATCCCTTTGAGGGGGATTGATGCTACTCCTTTGGCGAAAAATAAACCTCAGTTTTGGACCCAGGTGGTCATGCGGGTCGCCCCAGACCATCAAGAAAATTGCAGATTTTTGGTGTTACATGGTCTGCATGATGCCGTTGTTCTGGGGTTTCCCTGGTTGCAAATTCATAATCCAGTCTTGGATTGGAAATCTGTGTCTGTGGTGAGTTGGGGTTGTCGGTGTGCCTGTAGTGAGGCTCCGGTTTTTTCCACCTCTCCTCAGTCGCATGATGTTTCTGACTATTTGGCGGACTTTTATGATGTATTTAGTGAGAATGAGTCTGCGTCCTTGCCTCCTCATAGGAGTTATGACTGTGCAATTGAACTGAGCCCGGGGTGTAAATTTCCCAAGGGTCGGCTCTTCAATTTATCTGTACCCGAGCACGAGGCTATGCGGTCCTATATTAAGGAGGCGTTGGAGAAGGGTCATATTAGACCATCCTCTTCACCCTTAGGTGCCGTTTTTTTTTTTTGTGGCCAAAAAGGATGGTTCTTTAAGGCCTTGTATTGATTATCGTGCCCTCAACAAAATTACTATTAAATATCAGTATCCGTTACCCCTGATTTCGGATCTATTCTCTAGAGTTAGAGGGGCTTGCTGGTTTACCAAGCTTGACCTCAGGGGGCGTATAATCTTATCCGCATTAAGCAGGGGGATGAATGGAAGATGGCGTTTAATACTCCGGAGGGACATTTTGAGTACCTGGTGATGCCTTTTGGGCTCACTAATGCCCCTTCTGTCTTCCAGTGCTTCATGAACGATATTTTCCGAGACTTTGTCGATAAATTTTTGATTATCTATCTGGATGATATTTTGATCTTCTCCAAGGATTGGGATTCTCATGTGGAACATATTCGGACTGTGTTCCAGATCTTGAGGGAGAATTCCCTGTATGTCAAAGGATCGAAATGCCTTTTTGGAGTACAGAGGATTTCATTTTTGGGATTTATTTTGTCTCCATTAACTATTGAAATGGACCCGGCCAAGGTACAGGCCATTTATGATTGGGTTCAGCCCACTTCTTTGAAGGCCCTCCAGAAGTTTTTGGGTTTTTCTAATTTTTATCGGAAATTTATAGCAAAATTTTCTAGTATTGCCAAGCCATTGACTGATCTGACTAAGAAGGGTGCTGATGTGTTGAATTGGTCTCCGGAGGCTGTTGCTTCCTTTCAGGAGCTGAAGCGAAGATTTACCTCCGCCCCGGTTTTGCGGCAACCTGATGTCTCACTCCCGTTCCAGGTAGAGGTGGATGCTTCTGAGATTGGTGCAGGAGCTGTTTTGTCCCAAACGGATCCTGTAACATCTAAGATGAATCCCTGTGCTTTCTTTTCCCGAAAGTTCTCTCCATCTGAACGTAACTATGATGTGGGGAATCGGGAACTGTTGGCCATGAAATGGGCATTTGAGGAGTGGAGACATTGGTTGGAGGGAGCTAAACATCAAGTTGTGGTCCTCACTGACCACAAGAATTTGATTTACCTAGAGTCGGCTAAACGCTTGAACTCTAGACAGGCTAGGTGGGCCTTGTTTTTATACGTTTTGATTTTGTGGTCTCTTTTCTTCCTGGAACTAAGAATGTCAAGGCAGACGCCCTCTCTAGGAGCTTCTTTGCTGATTCTCCTGTGGTGACCAAGCCTGCTACCATCTTAGGCGAAGGGGTAGTTCTTTCTGCCATCTCGCCTGATTTGAGACTTGCTCTGCAAGAGTTCCAGGAGGACAAACCTGAACGTTGTCCCAGTGGAAAGTTGTATGTTCCTGACCAGTGGAAGAAGAGAGTGATGTCTGAAGTTCATTGCTCTGCATTGGCTGGTCATGCAGGTATTTTTGGTACTAGAGATCTGGTGAGTCGCTCTTTTTGGTGGCCCACCTTGTCTCATGATGTCAGGAATTTTGTGTAGTCCTGTGGGACTTGCTCCCGGTCTAAATCTAGTTCTCGCTCTAGTGGGTTGTTGATGCCTTTGCCGGTCCCCAGGAGGCCATGGACCCATATTTCAATGGATTTCATCTCTGATATGCCGGTCTCTCAAAGAATGACTGTTATTTGGGTGATTTGTGATAGGTTCTCTAAGATGGTTCATCTTGTACCACTCCCTAAGTTGCCATCTTCCTCTGAGTTGGTGCCCCTGTTTTTGCAACAGGTGGTTCGCTTGCACGGGATTCCTGAGAACTTTGTATCTGACAGAGGAGTTCAGTTTGTGTCTAGATTTTGGAGGACTTTCTGTTCCAAGCTGGGAATTCAGTTGTCCTTCTCCTCTGCTTTTCACCCTCAGACCAATGGGCAGACAGAGAGAACAAACCAGACCTTGGAGTCGTATTTGAGATGTTTTATTTCCGCTGATCAGGATGATTGTGTTTCATTTTTGCCCTTGGCCGAATTTGCTTTAAATAATAGAGCTAGTTCTGCCACTTTGATGTCACCTTTTTTTGTAACTTTGGGTTTCATCCTCGATTTTCTTCAGGGCAGGTGGAGCCTTCTGCCTGCCCAGGTGTTGACACTGTGGTGGAGAGAATGCACCAAATCTGGGACCAAGTGGTGGATAAGTTCTCTCTCTCCCAGGAAAAGGCCCAGCGGTTTTCCAATCGACATAGGACCATTGGTCCCCAGTTTAAGATTGGTGATATGGTGTGGTTATCATCAAAAAATATTGCTATGAAGGTGGCTTCTCCTAAGTTTAAGCCTAGATTTATTTGACCTTACAAGATTTTTGAGATAATCCGGTCTCTTTTCGTTTGGCTCTCCCTGTCACATTTAAAATCCATAATGTGTTCCATAAGTCCTTGTTGAAGAGGTTTGTTGAACCAGTTGTTCCTGGGGTGGCACCTCCGGACCCTGTATTGGTTGAAGGTAACATGGAATATGAGGTAGAGAAAATACTGGATTCCCGTCTGGCTAGACAGAGACTCCAGTATTTGGTTAAGTGGAAGGGTTATGGTCAGGAGGATAATTCCTGGGTCTCTGCCGCTGATATTCATGCCAAAAGATTGGTGCGTGCCTTTCATCGGGCTCACCCTGATCGCCCTGGTGGCGTGGTTGAGGGTTCGGTGACCCCTCCTCAAGGGGGAGGTACTGTTGTGAATTCATTTTCCCCTTCATCACTGAGGTCTGGTGAAGTCCCTATTCTGGTAAAGGAAGGTAATGAGCCTGATTATCAGACACCTGAGTCTAATGATGATGACTGGCTGAGTGGAGTCACGGACTGGATATAAGGCTGCCGACGCCCTTCTGCCCTGCGGGTGATTTCTCTGTGGACTTCTAGGAAACCAGTCTGATTCCTGCTCCTCTAAAGCTAAGTTTTCTGCTTTGCCTTTTAGCATTTGTGTTTTGTTTTTGTTTGCCTTGCTTTTCTGGATTCTGCCATTCCCTGCTGGGGTGAGCTTATTCTTCTTTTGCCTGTTGCTCTGTCTTCAGAATATTCCTGAGTACTGACATAGTCTTTTTGAAGCCTAGCGTCTTCAGGGCCTTTTTCACTGTCAGTCTGTTGGCTCTTATTTTCTTAGGGTTTTTCACGGATTGCAGACAGCAGCCTTCCTGTCCTTTCCTATCTAGTTAGCTTGGGCCCCGTCTTTGCTCAGTCTATCTTTCTGTCTGTGTTGTGTTCTTTCTTCTTGCTTCACCGTCATTATATGTGGGGGGCTGCCTTTTGCTTTGGGGTCTGCTCTGGGGCAGTTTAGATTTCCCTTTCTGTCTTTAGGCTATTTAATTCTCCGGCTGTGATCGAGGGGTCTAGGGCATCGTAGGAACCCCCCACGGCTACTGCTAGTTGTGTTGATAGGTTCAGGGGTCTGCAATCCGATAGCTGCCAACCTCTCTGGTTTTCTGGACTTAGCTAGCATTTCTGTTTTTGCCTCCTACGGTGACTCAATCATAACATTAACCCTATTGAAAACCTCTGGAATGTAATCAAGAGGATGATTGATAGTCACAAGCCATCAAACAAAGACCTGCTTAAATTTTTGCGCCAGAAGCAGTGCGAAAGACTGGTGGTAAGCATGCCATGGCGCATGAAAGCTGATTTTAAAAATCATGGTTATTCCACAAAATATTGATTCTGAACTCTTCCTGATTTAAAACATTAGTATTGTTGTTTCTAAATGATTATGAACTTGTTTTCTTTGAATTATTAGAGGTCTGAAAGCACTGTTTGTTTGTTTTTTAATTTTGACTATTTCTCCTTTTCAGAAAAAAAAACAAAATTTATTGCTTGGAAATTCGAAGTCAGAAGTTTGTAGACTAAAATAACAATTTACATTTTACACAAAAATATACCTATAAAGAGAAAAATCAGACAAACTGAACATTTTGGAGTAGTCTCTTAATTTTTGCCAGAGCTGTATTTCAGTCCCAGAGTACCCCATATAGCGGATAGTCGTTGGCCTTGGTGTATCCCATGTGGCAGATAGTCGTCGGCCCCAACTGAACCCGCATGGCGGTTAGTCGTCGGCCCGGGCTATCCCGTGTAGCGGATAGTCGTCAGCCCTGGTGTATCCCTTGTGACATAAACGGTATAATTAAAGGGACCTGTCAGCAGGATTGGGCACAGTAACCTGCACACAATGTCAGGTCGGCGCCGTTATACTGATAAGGCCGGGATCACACTACCATGGCTAAAATTGTGGCACATCTTTTTTGTGGAAAATTTAATTTTTCATTTTCACGGCTCAACAATACACAATTCTGTGAAGCACCTGCAGGTTCAAGGTGTATACCACAATTCTAGATAAATTCCTTGAGGTATCTAGTATCCGAAACATGGTCACTTGTGGGAGTTTTTCAATGTTCAGGCACTTCAGAAACTCTCCAAATGCATTCACTCTCGATTCCAGACAATTTTGCGCTCAAAAAGTCAAATGGCGCTCCTTCCCTTCCGAGCCCTGCCGTGTGTCTAAAAAATAGTTTTCCATGACATATGGGGTATTTCCGTACTCAGAGGAAATTGCACAACAAATTTTGCCATCTATTTTCTCCTGTTACCCTCATAAAAATAAAAAATTGGGGTTTAAAGAAAAATTTTTGTGAAAAAAAGGTTAAATGTTAATTTTTTTCCTTCCACTTTCCTTTAATTCCTGTGAAGCACCCGAAGGGTTAAATAACTTCTTGAGGGGTGCAATTTTTTGAATGGTGTAACTTTTGGGTATTTTTTATGACATAAGCCCCTCAAAGTCACTTTAAATATGATGCAGTACCTAAAAAATTGTTTTGTAAATTTTGTTACAAAAATGAGAAATTGCTGATTAACTTTTAACCATTCTAACTTGCTAGCAAAAGAATTATGCTTCCGAAATGATGCAGATATAAATTAGACATGTGGGAAATGTTATTTATTAATTATTTTGTGTGACATACTGTAAGTTTCTGATTTAAGGGCAAAAGAATTAAAAGTTTGAAAATTGCAGAATTTTCAAAATTTTTGCCAAATTTCGGATATTTTCACAAATAAGCACAAGTGATATTGATCAAATTTTACCACTAGCATGAAGTACAATATGTAGTGATGGGCGAACCCGAACAGTAAAGTTCGGTGTCCGTACCGAACAACTACAGTTCGGGTACGGACACCGAACACGGACTTCACCAGGAAATTCGTGTTACTGTTCGGATTCGGCCACCCAAACACCGTGTGTTTGTCGAGCTGTCCTGTGGTCATGTGCATGACAGAGTGGCAAACACTGCTTCTGATCAGCAGTAAAATCATCACTGCCATTGAGAGCTGCAGTTCCCATGCAGCTATTAACGGAGGGGTAAAATTTATCTCCAGTCATTGGTGTTGGTTGATGGGACTACTGCTCCAATCAGCTGTCGCCTGCTGCCGCTAATAACAGTGAGAGGAGGAGCGGCTGATTGGAGTATTCACTAGAAGGCACCTGCGCTGTAAATAAGTAATTACAAAAAAAACAGCTTGGGTTCCCCTGTATTTTTGATAACCAGCCAGGCAAAACTCACAGCTGGGGGCTGCAATTCTCAGCTGTCAGCTTCAGCAAGGCTGGTTATCAAGAATAGAGGGGTCCCCACGCGTATTTTTTAATTACTTAAGTAATTTTAAAAACCATGTAGAATAGAGTACACGTCATTCCATCTTCAAGGTGCACGGAAAAGGATACCACTCCTCAAAACGTATAGTATAAGAAATTCCAGCACTCAAAAGAAGTATATGGAGAAAAAATTTATTTGTACAACTGATTCTCCCAAAATCATGTGACGTTTCGGTCTACAACTCAGACCTTCATCAGACTGGGAACAAAAGGCAAAAAACCCCACAAAGATCAAATAAGAACATAAAAATCACAGTGTATCAGAATCAATACTACAAGGGCTAATGAAAGATGAGAATCATCATAAATGTGTGTGTATATATACAGTTGTGGCCAAAAGTATTGACACCCCTGCAATTTTGTCAGATAATACTCAGTTTCTTCCTGAAAATTATTGCAAGCACAAATTCTTTGGTATTATTATCTTCATTTAATTTGTCTTAAATGATAAAACACAAAAAGAATTGTCCTAAAGCCAAATTGGATATAATTCCACACCAAACATAAAAAAGAGGGTGGACAAAAGTATTGGCACTGTTCGAAAAATCATATGATGCTTCTCTAATTTGTGTAATTAACAGCACCTGTAACTTACCTGTATTACCTAACAGGTGTTGGAAATAACTAAATCACACTTGCAGCCAGTTGACATGGATTAAAGTTGACTCACCTTCTGTCCTGTGTCCTTGTGTGTACCACATTGAGCATGGAGAAAAGAAAGAAGACCAAAGAACTGTCTGAGGATTTGAGAAACCAAATTATGAGGAAGCATGAGCAATCTCAAGGCTACAAGTCCATCTCCAAAGACCTGAATGTTCCTGTGTCTACCGTGCACAGTGTCATCAAGAAGTTTAACCCCTTAAGCCCTAAGGGTGGTTTGCACGTTAATGACCGGGCCATTTTTTACAATTTTGACCACTGTCCCTTTATGAGGTAATAACTGAAACGCTTCCATGGATCCCGGTGATTCTGTTTTCTTGTTACATATTGTACTTCATGTTAGTGGTAAAATTTCATTCAAATAACTTGTGTTTATTTGTGAAAAAAACGGAAATTTGGCGAAAATTTTGAAAATTTTGCAATTTTCCAACTTTGAATTTTTATGCCCTTAAATCACAGAGATACGGCACACAAAAATCTTGATAAGTAACATTTCCCACATGTTTACTTTACATCAGCAGAATTTTGGAATCAAATTTTTTTTTGTTAGGAAGTTATAAGGGTTAAAAATTGACCAGCGATTTCTAATTTTTGCAACACCATTTTATTTTTACGGACCACATCACATTTGAAGCCACTTTGAGGGGTCTATATGATAGAAAATACCCAAAAGTGACACCATTCTAAAAACTGCACCCCTTAAGGTGCTCAAAACCACATTCAAAAAGTTTATTAACCCTTTAGGTGTGTCACAGGAATTTTTTGAATATTTAAAAAAAATGAACATTTAACTTTTTTTCACAAAAAAAATACTTCAGGTTCAATTTTTTTTATTTTACCAAGGGTAACAGGAGAAATTGGACCACAAAATTTATTGTGGAATTTGCCCTGAGTACGCTGATACCTGATATGTGGGGGGAACCACTGTTTCGGCGCATGGCTGAGCTCAGAAGGGAAGGAGCGCCGTTTGACTTTTTCAATGCAAAATTGGCTGGAATTATGATCGGACGCCATGTCATGTTTGGAGAGCCCCTGATGTACCTAAACATTGGAAACCCCTCACAAGTGACCCCATTTTGGAAACTAGACCCCCCAAGGAACTTATCTAGATATGTGGTGAGAACTTTGAACCCACAAGGGCTTCATAGAAGTTTATAACGTACAGCGGTACAATTAAAAAATCATATTTTTTCCAAAAAAATGATCTTTTCACCCCCAATTTTTATTTTCCCAAGGGTAACAGGACCCTTAAAGTTATTGTGCAATTTGTCCTGAGTACGCTGATCTGTCACATCACAGATCACTGTGACAGATCAGCGATCTGTCACAGGCAGTGCAGCAGGCTTCCTCGTGCCTGCGCTTTGCAGGCACTGAGGAAGTCGGCTCCCTGCAGGCCCCCAAAGTTCCCCGTCGTCATCTTGGATTTGGGGACCTGCAGGGAAGGAGCCCCCCGCAGCAGTGCTGCACATTGCGCTGCCGTGGGGGCTCAGGGAAGCACGGAGGGAGCCCCCTCCCTGCCGATGCTTCCCTTTAACCCCCGGTACACTGCGATCGTGTTTGATTGCGGTGAACAAGGGGTTAATGTGTCGGGGGCGGTCCGTGACTGCCCCTGACACATTGTGCCGGGTGTCAGCTGTGATAATCAGCTGACACCCGGCCGCGATCAGCGGCGCTCACCACGTGGGCGCCGATGATCGCTATGACATACTATCCCATCCCTGGGAATTAAGTCCCAGGGCACATGGACGGGATAGTACGTCTCATGGCAGAAAGGGGTTAAAGCCCCTAGATGTGGACGGAAAAGAAAAATTGACAAGAGATTTCAACGCAAGATTGTGCGGATGTTGGATAAAGAACCTCGACTAACATCCAAACAAGTTCAAGCTGCCCTGCACTCCGAGAGTACAACAGTGTCAACCTGTACTATCCGTCGGCGTCTGAATGAAAAGGGACTGTATGGTAGGAGACCCAGGAAGACCCCACTTCTTACCCCGAGACATAAAAAAGCCAGGCTGGAGCTTGCCAAAACTTACCTGAAAAAGCCTAAAACATTTTGGAAGAATGTTCTCTGGTCAGATGAGACAAAAGTAGAGCTTTTTGGGCAAAGGCATCAACATAGAGTTTACAGGAGAAAAAAAGAAGCATTCAAAGAAAAAAACACGGTCCCTACAGTCAAACATGGCGGAGGTTCCCTGATGTTTTGGGGTTTCTTTGCTGCCTCTGGTACTGGACTGCTTGACCATGTGCATGGCATTATGAAGTCTGAAGACTACCAACAAATTTTGCAGCATAATGTAGGGCCCAGTGTGAGAAAGCTGGGTCTCCCTCAGAGGTCATGGGTCTTCCAGCTGGACAATGACCCAAAACACACTTCAAAAAGCACTAGAAAATGGTTTGAGAGAAAGCACTGGAGACTTCTAAGGTGGCAAGCAATGAGTCCAGACCTGAATCCCATAGAACACCTGTGGAGAGATCTAAAAATGGCAGTTTGGAGATGGCACCCTTCTAATATCAGGGACCTGGAGCAGTTTGCCAAAGAAGAATGGTCTAAAATTCCAGCAGAGCATTGTAAGAAACTCATTGATGGTTACCGGAAGCGGTTGGTCGCAGTTATTTTGGCTAAAGGTTGTGCAGCCAAGTATTAGGCTGAGGGTGCCAATACTTTTGTCTGGCCCATTTTTGGAGTTTTGTGTGAAATGTTTTGCTTTTTGCTTCATTCTATTTTGTGTTTTTTCATTTAAGACAAATTAAATGAAGATAATAATACCAAAGAATTTGTGCTTGCAATAATTTTCAGGAAGAAACTGAGTATTATCTGACAAAATTGCAGGGGTGTCAATACTTTTGGCCACAACTGTACATATATATATATATTAGCTATGAACCCGTTCTACGCCCGGGTGGCGGGCATTTTAATGGGTATATGGTCTCCCATCCTGGTATGCGCTGAACCCCTCATCCCTATCCTGGTATGTATGGTACCCTCACCCCCAATCCTGGTATGCATGGTACCCCCTTATCCATATACTGGTATTCATGGTTCCCTCGCCCCCCAATCCTGGTATGTGTGGCACCCCCTCATCCCTATCATGGTATACATGGCACCACCCTCATCCCTATCATGGTATACATGGCACCACCCTCATCCCTATCATGGTATGCAAGGTACCCCCTCATCCCTATCGTGGTATGCATGGTACCCTCACCCCCCAATCCTGGTATGCATGAAAATTTCATATTTTTCTCTTTTTTTCACATTTTTTTCACTTTTTCATTTTTTTATTTATGCTACTTATCGTGGCTGCCTTCCATGGACTTTCCATGCTTACACATATCTTCATACCTCTAGGTACCAGTTATTCTCTAATATTTCCCCTTGTCTGGTAATTTCTTCAAAACCGATAATTTTCCTGTACGCGACCGAACATGTTACAGTAACCATGTTATATTATCAACATTTTAGATATTTTTGTCACATATGAAGTGTGAATCTTGTGTTAGTTGGTGATTCTTGTTTTTTTGTCATATGTGTATATACATATATATATATATATATATATATATATATATATATATATACACAAACATTTGTGATGACTCATCTTTCATTAGCCCTTGTAATATTGATTCTGATACACTGTGGTTTTTATGTTTTTAATTGATCTTTGTGTTTTTTTGTCTTTTGTTCCCAGTCTTATGAAGATCTGAGTTGTAGACCGAAACATCACATGATTTTGGGAGAATCAGTTTTAAAAACCATGTGGTGTCCCCCCCATTTTTTACAACCAACCAAGCTAAAGCAGACAGCTGGGGGCTGGTATTCTCAAGCTGGTAAGGGGCCGTGGATATTGTCCTTCCCAGCATAAAAATAGCAGCCAGCAGCCACCCAGAGAAGACACATCTATTAGATCCTGACAGACGTCCTTATCCAGCAAGCTGTGTCTGCGCTTAGGACCCTGCAGCACACAGCCCGCTGTCCAATCCACTCCACAGCAAAGGGGAAGAGGCCACCATAATCCTCCAGCAGGAGCAGGGGAGCACCCCGCCGAGGAGAGTGAAAGGGTCGGTAACACCTGTAACAGGGACATACCGCCCGCCGTCGAAAAGCCCGGTCCAATCCCACTGTGTGCCAAAGAGGCGAGCAGCCTGACAGGAGCATCTCCCCGTGACGTCACTCGTCCCATGATGTCCAGCGCGCGCCGGCTTGGACCCAACTCGCTCCAAGGCGTAGGCCTGCTCACCGCTGCCGGACCCTGCCTGGCAGTAGGATTCCTCCAAGACTAGGGCCTGCTGGCACATTACGTGATTGGTGCCTGGCCTGGAGGGTCTCCGGAGGGGCTCCTGCGCCTTCGCTGGGTCCAGGGAGCTGCATCCTGCGATAGCCGCTCTGAAGGCCTTACCCGACAGGGACATCACTCGTGTGGGGTAACCTCTGCAGCTGACCCTGCTCCCTCACCAATGATTCCAGCTACCTGCCTCTCCAGCCAGCCAGGGGGCTGCAACAGCACTGCAACCCTGAGGCTCTCCATGACCTGCTCCACATCAGACATGGTGAGCTGTGCGGGTAGGGTGAACAGATTCAATCCCAGAGAGCAGGAACTGAGGGGGCCCCACCCCTAACCTGGCCGTATAAATGACCCCAAAAAGAGCCATCCCACTAACCAATGCCTCCACCTACTCCAACCCATTGTCATGCTGGCCTCTGCCCATGACGTGGGGAAGGGGTGGTCGGCTCTGCTCCGGCCTTTACTATATCCATCAGTTGTCTGTCGTTCTGTCCCATTCCTTTATCCATGCCTGGGGACTAATAGTTTTCAACCTGGATAGTGCCAAGATGCGACTGTCCAGGCTGAGAACCACTGGGGAATGAGCGTCAGTGGCTAGCGGTGACGTCATCGAGGTTATCTCTGGTAAATGAGACTGCATTCACAGCCGGACCAATGAACTGCGGTGACCTCGGTGAGATCCCCGCTAGCACAGTGAGAAAAAGTCTCACTGTACAAAGGCAAGTTCACCGCAGTTCACAGGGAGAAAATTTCTGTGAACTGCAGTGAACTCGGCTCTGCGCCGTTGCCATGGAGACCCGATGTCATCATGTTGACATCCGAATTACCAGAGCTAGGAAACTTGTTGATCATCTGAAGTGCATGGTCAGCAAGCTTCTGTAAGGCATCAGGTTTCTGCGTCTGCTCTGCAGGAATCCAGAGCTTCACATTCTGCGGTCTCCTGCTGTCTTTCTACTGCATTGGAGATTACTTTGCAGCAGACCTTTCCAGAGACTAAGTCCCACTGTATTCCTACTGGGCATGCTCACGAGACGATCTCCCATTGGAGATCGGGAGTCATGTGCCCAGGTCCTGTTCCAGATCACATTGGTCCATCTCAGAGATCTGGAAGGTCCCGCACGGCTATAAAAAGCGCGCATGGCCGTTCCGCCATGTGCGAGTATAGACTATACTTGCTATGTGTGAAAGGTGACGGATGTATGTTTCTGGTGACTGACTCATTATAAAACCCCTTCCCTCTGATATTACGCATGTGGATAGGGAATTAGTTTAACAGTCAGCGTCAGTCAGTGGCAAGCCTTAGGCCACTGTGCACACCGCACCTCTACGCTAGCGTCCGACATTGCGCTTGCTTTCTAGCTTTGTCGTCGAGCGGCAGTGTCCTACGCCGCGCTGCAGTTGCAGCCCTTCTTGGCGCACGCAGTAGCGACGCTGCAAACACGGTAGGTCTAGACGGACGCAGCTCCTCTGTCTTAGGTCCTGCTCCTGTGACCAGATACCATGTATGCATAACATAACAGAGCCCGCTCTACGCACTTTGGGTGAAGTTGAACCCATGCGCATTATACCACCATATTGCTCCTCTGTCATTACCTAGCAGCAGTCATATCATCTACTGCACGGTGGACCCCGAGCGGCGAACGCACTTTATTATTATTTTTATTTAGTGCGTTCTGCCGTTCCTAACAGCTTCTTTGTCATCCCCATGCTGTAGAAGTGATCAGCCTGCAAAAATGATAGTTCCATATTGGGACAAAGTGAAAAAAATAAAAATAGTAAATAAAATTTTTTTTAAAGAATTGTAATTGTATTTAAAAAAAAATACCAAAAATAATAAATAAACTAAATATATTGTACCTATAAATAAATATTTGTATGAAAAAATATAAACAATAAAAGTACAGATCTGGTATTGCCGCATCCGCAACTACCCGACCTATAAAACTGTCCCAGTGGACCCCTTTAGTGAACACCATAAAAAAATAAAAAACAAGGCAAAAAACAATGCTTTATCATCATACCGCCGAACAAAAAATGAAATAAAGCGTGATAAAGATGGATATAAATAAAAATGGTACCGCTGAAAACGTCATCTTGTCCCACAAAAAAACAAGCTGCCATACAGCTCCATCAGCAGAAAAATAAAAAAGTTATAGCAGTCAGAATAAAGCGATGCAAAAATAATTATTTCTTCTATGAAAGATTTTATGAGGGTAAGTGGACAGGTAGTTTTTAGGTTGTGCGGATTTTGATGAAAAATGCGCAGGACAAAAGTCCTGCGGTTTATCTGTGGATTAGCCTGCGGTTTTGCCCTGCAGTTTCACACCTCATAATGGATAGGTGTGAAACCACAGTGAAATCCGCACAAAGAATTGACATGCTGCGGATTGTAACCCGCAGCAAAACTGCGCGGAAAAATCCGCAGCATGTGCACTGCGTTTTTTTATTTCCATAGGAAATAAAGGTACTGTACAATGCAGCAGAATCTGCTGCGTTGTACAGTACCTTTATTTCCTATGGAAATAAAAAAAACGCAGTGCACATGCTGCGGATTTTTCCGCGGGTTACAATCCGCAGCATGTCAATTCTTTGTGCGGATTTCGCTGCGGTTTCACACCTATCCATTATGAGGTGTGAAACCGCAGGGCAAAACCGCAGGCTTATCCGCAGATAAACCGCAGGACTTATGTCCTGCAGATTTAACTGCGGATTTTTCATCAAAATCCGCAAAACATAAAATCTACCTGTCCACTTACCCTTACTAATCATACTGACCCGAAAAATAAAACTGCCTTATCAATTTTACCATACATGGAACAGCATAAACCTCCTCCCAAAAAGAAATTCCAAACTTGCTGGTTTTTATTCATTCTGCCTCCCAAAAATCGGAATAGAAATCAAAAAATGGCTTGTGCCTGTAAATGGTAAAATGGTACCAATAGAAACGTCATCTCGTCCAGCAAAAAAACAAGCCATCACATGACTCTGTGGGCCAAAATATGGAAAAAATATTGCTTTCAAAATGTTGTGATGCAAAAACAATTTTTTGAAATCAGATGCATCTTTTAGTGTGTGCCAGCAGCCAAACATAAAAACCCGATATAAATCTGGTATTGCTGTAATCACACCGACCCAAAGAATAAAGTCGCCTAATCACTTATACCGCACGAGGAGTGATTTTTTCATTCTGCATATCAAAAATTGCAGTAAGTCTTGGTGCACATTTATCCTGCGCTCTGCGCTGAGCGCTTGCAACAGGGTTTCCGTGTAAATCTCTGAAATACGTGATTTAGACGAAACCTCTGGCGGAAGATTCCCTATAATGAGGCAGACGGAGGCACTGTGGACGCCATCTGACCTGTGACCCTGCTTTGTCTGTCTTTTTAGGATTGCATAAAAGTGCTATCGCCCAGTTTTGTGCACTTCTGAAAAGAAGGGCACCGCTGAACAGAGGCTAGGCGGAGTCCACAGTAACTCTGCTGCCTCATTAGAGTGAATGGATCCCTCGGGGGTTTCATCTGAAACTTGTCACTCAGAGATTTAGATGGAAAAGTGCTCAGCGTAGAGTGCCGGTTAAATGCGATCCCAAATGTTATGTAAAATGTTCTCAATAAAAGCGTCAACTCAATCCACAAAAAAAGCAAACCCTCACTCAGGTCCACCATCTGTTAAGTGTAATATAGAGGGCTTCCACGTTACTGGTAGTACAAAGGCTCTGGAAAAACAAAATGGCTCCTCACCCATCACCCACCAAAAGAAATTCAGCAAATTCTCCGCTCTCAAATCCAAATGCCCCCTCCTTTTTGAGCCCCACAGTGTACCTAAACCACACACTGCGTCCACGTTTGGCATTTCTGAAGTGACTTACAGGTGCATGCCTCCAGAAGAATGGGATGGGCATAATGTACTGGTGACTGCAATGAACTTGTCACTACAGCGTACACTCCAAACTCCACTATGGTGAAGACCAAAGAGCTGTTGAAGGACACCAGAAGCAAAATTGTGGCCCTGCAACAGGCTGGGAAGACTGAATCTGCAATAGGCAAGCAGTTTGGTGTGATAGAATCAACTGTGGGAGCAATAATAAGAAAATGGAAGACATACAAGACCACTGATAATTGCCCTCAATATGGGGCTCCACGCAAGATCTCACCCCATGGGGTCAAAATGATCACAAGAACGGTGAGCAAAAATCCCAGAACCACACGGGGGGACCTAGTGAATGACCTGCATAGAGCTGGGACCACTGTAACAAAAGCTACCACCAGTAACACACTACGCCACCAGGGACTCAGATCCTGCAGTGCCAGATGTGTCCCCCGGGATAAGCCAGTACATGTCCGGGCCCATCTGAAGTTTGCTAGAGAGCATTTGGAGAATGTCATGTGGTCTGATGAAGCCAAAGTGGAACTGTTTGGTAGAAACAAAACTCATCATGTTTGGAGGAGACAGAATGCTGAGTTGCATCCAAAGAACACCATACCTGTGAAACATGGGGGTGGCAACATCATTGTCACACCGCCTGTCACACCGCGCTCACCAGGGGGCGGGACCTCGGTCCCGACGTCACCTCTTCCGGAGTCACGACCACTCCGGGGGTCCCTGTCGGGTGAGCATGCACATCTCTCGTGCTTAGGTTCATGTTTGCACTATGTTCTGTGTGCGCACGCGCGCTCTTCTCAGCTCTGTCTCCAGGCCTGTCCTCTCTATGGTATTGGAGGACTTGGCCCGGAAGTCCTAGTGATAATGTGCTATATCAGGCTACCTATTCCTTTAGGAGGTGCCAGATTATTGTTGTGCTTCCTGGCTTGGTCTGTCTTGTCCTTGCCTGGCTGTGTGCTGTATTCAGGTCCTCTGCCTTATGCTCAGTTGTGCCTCTTGGCACACTCTCTAATCCTGCTCTCTGCCTTGTGCACAGTTGTGCCTCCTGGCACACGCTCTGATCCTGTACTCTGCCTTGTGCTCAGTTGTGCCTCCTGGCACACGCTCTGATCCTGTGCTCTGTCTTATGCTCAGTTGTGCCTCCTGGCACACGCTCTGATCCTTTACTCTGCCTTGTGCTCAGTTATGCCTCCTGGCACATGCTCTGATCCTGTGCTCTGTCTTATGCTCAGTTGTGCCTCCTGGCACACGCTTGGATCTTGTACTCTGATTTGTGCTCAGTTGTGCCTCCTAGCACACACTCTGTTCCTGTACTCTATTGCACCTCCTGGCACACCTGCTGCCTAACTCAGTACTCTGACGTGCTCCTTTGCATGCGTCCTGCTTTGCTCACACCCGGACGTACTAGTCGCTGCACGCCATACGTGCTCTCGTGTACCCGTCTTGCACTATCCTGTATCTAGCGCACTCCCGTGTACACGTCTTGTGTTCTCCAGTACTCCCCGTGCCTCCATACACTCGTCCTGTACCCCACATGTCCCTGTGCCCACTCTTTACACGTTCATGCAGACACACTCACTTGTGTCTCCTGTGAGCCTGGTGCCAGCAGTCGTGGTACCTTACCCCCTTGTGCTTGCCCCTGACACTCCCTGTATAGGGGGTGGTCCTCACTAGGTCAGCTCGCCCTGGGAGGGTTGGTGCCACAACCCAGAGAGTCCACTCCAGGAGTCGTCACAGTATAATCAGGCCATGGACCCCGCTGGTACTGTGGCTCCCGTCCAAAAGGAGCTGGTGTTCCTCCGGGAAAACCAGACTAGGATAATGTCATTTCTTAAATCAATGGAGTCCCTTTTATCTGCCTTACAGTCCTCTGACCCTGGGAATGCTTCCCAGTTGGCAAGCCTCCAGCAAGAACTCATACAGCAACACGACACCCAGGCCCATATCCTCAATTATATGGCGTCGGTAGACAATCGGCTCCTTTCCATACAATCCATTTCTGCCCAGCTCGCGGCCCTGCACCCGCTGCCGTGCTTATGCAAGCCACCTTGATATAGTGGTGACCCTAATTTTCGCCGAGGATTTTTGAACCAATGCCGGTTACATTTTGAGCTTTTGCCGCAGCACTATCCCACCGAGCGCGCTAAAATAGCCTTTATTGTTTCCCACTTAGATGGGTTGGCGTTAGCATGGGTGAATCCCCTCTGGGAGCGTAATGATCCACTCGTCTCTCAGCTTTCCATCTTATTGTACACCTTCCGCAAGGTGTTCGACGAGCCGGGTCATCAGGCTTCCACCACCAAGTCCCTCTTTAACCTCCATCAGGGTACCCTATCGGTGGGACAGTATGCCATCCATTTTCGTACCTTGTCCTCCGAACTCGGCTGGAACATCGAGGCCCTTGTAGGGGTCTTTTGGCGTGGTCTCTCCAGTCAGATAAAAGATGAACTGGCAGGTCGGGATACCCCCACCTCTTTAGAGGATCTGATCTCTCTGGCGACACGCATAGACCTGCGGTTCCAAGAGCGTGCCCGTGAATCAGCCAGAGAGAGAAGGCCTTCTCGTCTCCCGTCGACTACTCGCAGACCTCCCCACTCGTGCCCAGTTCCTTCTGCGACCTCTGTGGCAGAACCTATGAAGGTGGACCGTTGCAAGTTGGTCGAAAAGCATCGCGAGGAGAGGCTTATGTGGCGCCCCTGAGGGTTCAGTCGCCACAGAGGTACTGCACCTCCTCCTGAGGTGTGGTGCCCCACCATTCAGGTTAGGTTGAGACCCCTGACCACACTCCAACACCTGCATCCCTCACAACATAGTAGTGTAGCAAAGCACCTTTGGTGGCTCCCTGCTTGGAACACGAAGAGTGCTGGGAGGTGGGTGGAGCTTAGTCTGCACCAAAAGATTGGGAAGAGTTTAGGATTCAGTCAGTCAGTCAGTGAGTCTGACGGGGTGAGAAGGAGAGAGAAGATCCCCGGAGAGGGATGGACGAGGGAAGTGCTGCAGCCGACCTCAGTGACCTGGGTCTGCTGGCACAGGAAAGAGACATTGATGGAAAGCCTGACTCTTTATAAGAAAGATAGATTTGAACGGAACGTAAGAAGAGGAGGACTGAGGATTAGGGTTAGAGCAGAACCCTTCCCAAGTTCACAGCGCAAGGCTGGGGTCCGGTCCCCGAGGTTGTATGGATACTAATGGTCCTGCAGCAGACACCGGAGGAATAGAAGTTGTCACCACTTTATTCCCACACAAGACTTGGGGGCACAACAGCAGCGAGAGTGAGCTGGGACTTTGTAGCAAGGAGTCCCCGAAGCAGGCTACAGCTGTCTGCCATACAAGTAGAGTTCATAGGAACATCTGACAGGAGGAACTCCAGTGTAACTCAGTACTGAGGGTACTTCACTATAGGCGCAAAAGGGAGACGTTCAGAAAAGGCACATATGTTGGCGGAGTGTTGGAACGGCGTACTTCATCTTGCCTGGAAGTTGACTGAGCTCCTGACCCGGAGGACACGGCATGGATGCGGGCACCTGTATGCAAAACAGACTGTGAGTAAAGCTTTGGAACTACATGCCCTGGTGTCTTCCGCTTATTCCTGCGCCAACACCCTCAGCACTGCTACATCTCTGTGCCTGACACTGCACCATCTACACCTCTCCCCTATCTCTTCACCTACACTGCCCTGGGACTACTGCCCTACCTGTGGAGGGCCACAACATCATTGCTGCACTACACCATCTGTCCCAGAGGATCTGCTCGCAGCGTCGGCGTAACACCTTTCTTGCCGAACACCACAGGTGGCGTCACAAATTATTCAATGAACATTTCTGCTATTTACAATGGGCGCCCAGGGCCACGGACTGGGTCATAGCTGCCGTGACAACAACCCCACTCGTGGAGATCCGCGAGCCCGATTCCGAGTACCCCACAGCCCTGGGTGTGAGGGCAACCCACTTACTCTTGGTCTCTGCCTTTACTGTGGGAGTCCCTCTCATCTCCTTCGTTCCTGTCCCAAAAAGCCGGGAAACTTCTCCACCTAGGATTGTTAGGAGAGGCCTCCCTAGGTGTACGTGACTCCTCTCCCTCCCTGGTTGTGTTTGTTTTACTGAATCTTGGTACCAAGCGTTATTCAGAGGAGGCTTTTCTAGATTCTGGCATGGCTGGGAATTTTATCACACTCGAGGTGGTTAAAAAATACCGGATTCCTGTCAGATCCCTGGAGACTCCACGGTCGATAGTTTCGGTCAATGGTACATCCTTGCAGGAGACCGTTACCCAGGCCACCGAAGAGATTGAGCTGCAGATGGGAGCCCTGCACCGGGAGAAGATCTCCTTCCAGGTCATGTCTACTAAGTCTCACACGCTTCTTCTAGGTCTCCCATGGCTACGGACTCATGAGCCAACACTGGACTGGCGGTCGGGTGATATACTCTGCTGGGAACCGTTCTGTCAGGAGAAGTGCCTGTTGCCCGTTCATCAGATGAAATCTGCCTGTCCGTCCTCGGCACCTACAGGTCTGCTGTCGTCTTACTGGTCCTTTGCAGATGTCTTCGACAAAAAGGAGGCCGAGGCTCTCCATCGGCCATATGACTGTCCGATTGACCTTGTTCCCAGTTCTAGTCCACCCAGGGGTAGAATATATCCGCTATCCCCTGCTGAAACCCAAGCCATGTCTGAGTATAACAAGGAGAACCTTGCTAGAGGTTTTATCCATAAGTCCTCCTCACCCGCAGGAGCGGGATTTTTCTTTGTCAAAAAGGACGGCTCCCTCCGTCCCTGCATAGACTACTGAGGGCTGAACGATATCACGGTCATGAACAAGTACCCATTGTCATTGATCCCGGAGCTCTTTGACCGGCTTAGAGGAGCTCAAATTTTCACTAAACTGGATCTTCGTGGGGCCTACAACTTGATCCGCATTCGTTCCGGTGACGAGTGGAAGACTGCCTTTAACAACCAAGACAGTCACTACGAGTACTTGGTCATGCCCTTCGGCCTCTGCAATGCCCCAGCGGTGTTCCAGGAGTTCGTGAATGACATCTTCCGGGATATGCTGTACTCCTGCGTGGTAGTCTATTTGGATGACATCCTTATTTATTCTCTAGACCTCGCTGCCCACAGAAAGAATGTGCGTCAAGTCCTCCAGCGCCTGAGGGAGAACCGCCTTTACGCCAAGCTCGAGAAATGTGCCTTCGAGCAGACGTCCTTGCCATTCTTGGGGGTACATTATCTCGGACTCCGGTCTATGCATGGATCCAGCAAAGGTGTTCGCCGTTCTCGATTGGCCACCGCCCCATGGGGTGAAGGCAATCCAACGGTTCCTTGGTTTTGCGAACTACTACTGACAGTTCGTTCCCCATTTCTCCTCGTTGGTTCGCCCCATCTCATCCCTTATCCGCAAAGGAGCTAATCCAAAGGCTTGGGCCCCTGAGGCTGAAGATGCCTTCCAGTCTTTGAAACAAGCCTTCACCTCTGCCCCAGCGCTTCATCGTCCTGAGGTTAGTAGACCTTTCACTTTCAAGGTGGATGCATCCTCTACTGGGGCTGGCGCAGTCCTCCTGCAGAAATCTTCTGCTGGATGCTTAGTCACCTGTGGCTTCTTTTCTAAAGTATTCTCCATTGGCGACAAAGAGCTATTAGCCATTAAATTGGCCTTGGAGGAATGGAGATACTTACTGGAAGGTGCCATTCATCCGTTCAAGATCTTCACGGACCATAAGAACCAGGCGTACATCCAGTCCGCACAGAGGCTCAATCCTCGGCAAGCCAGGTGGTCCTTGTTCTTTGCCCGCTTTGACTGTGAACTACACTTTCTGCCCAGTGATAAAAATGTTAGAGCGGATGCGTTGTCAAGATCTTTCCTGTCATCTGATTCAGAAGAAGAACCTTCTCATATCATTGACCCGTACAAGGTAATTACCGTGGCTCCTATCAAGTTAACCACATTACCTCCGGGAAGAACCTTTGTGGCTGAGAACAACCAAAAACGAGTGTTAAACTGGGGACATTCGTCCAAGATTGCTGGCCACGTTGGTGTCAAAAAGACTTTTTGCCTAATCTCTCGCTACTATTGGTGGCCTTCCCTTTCCCAGGATGTTAAAGACTTTGTGGCATCTTGCCCTTCCTACGCCCAGAACAAGATATCCAGACAACCACCCTCCGGTCTTCTGCTCCCGCTTCCCGTACCGTCGCCTCCATGGCAGCACAAAGCCATGGATTTCTTTACGGATCTGCCTCGTTCTTCCGGTTGTACTGTGGTCCTAGTGGTTGTAGACCGATTCTCGAAGATGGCCCACTTCATTCCTCTTCCCGGTCTACCCTCTGCTTCTGACTTGGCGAAGATCTTTATTTCCCATATCTTCAGAATTCACGGCTTCCCTCTGCACATCGTCTTGGACAGAGGTGTCCAATTCACCTCCCGGTTCAGGAGAGCTCTATGCGGAATCATGAAAGTGTCATTGGATTTCTCTTCTGCCTATCACTCCCAAACCAATGGGCATGTGGAACATACCAACCAGATCCTTACATCCTATCTCTGGCACTTTTCAAATGCTTATCAGTAGATCAGTAGAGTTGAGCGAAATGGGTCAGTCAATTTCAAAAGACGCCGACTTTCGCAAAAGTCGGGTTTCATGAAACAAAACTCGACCATAGCGTGAGGTCGGCGACCATGGTGCCAAAGTCGCATTTCAAAAGATGCTTCCAGGGTCCTTTTTCAGCCAATGATGGAGGACGCACACTGTGGGCAGCGCGATGACATAGGCAGCGGTCACCACCATCTTTGAGAAGGGCATGCAAGTGATTGGCTTGCTTTGTCTGGCGTCACAGGGGCTATAAAAGGGCGTGCACGCCGACCGCCATCTTACTTCTGCTGATCTCAGAATAGGGAGAGCTGCTGCTGCTGATTCTGTAGGGAGAGCGTTAGGCAGGGAAGAAGATACAAAAAACTGCTTCTGCTGCTAGCGATTTTGTCTGTACAACACACCAGTTAGTGTGCAGTGCAAGGGGAGGCTATATTTTGGTGTATTCAGCTCTGTTGGTTATTAGGCTGCCTTATAAGGCTCCCTGATAGCTGTATTGCTGTTTTCACACTACTGTGCAAACTGCTTTTTTAAAAGCAAAAATAATTTTCATCCTCTTTTTTGCCCAGTTACCAAGTGTTCATTTTTCCACACTTTTGTGTGCAGCAGTCCTGCTTATTAGGCTGCCTGCTGCCATACTTGGGACTGAGAGCATCTTTGTCAGCTTGCTAAAATCTCTAGGGCGATTCAAATTCTCCCCAGTCCTATATAGACATTTTATACACCATCCAATTTCAGCCTGTCATATTGAGGTGTAATCTACACTGGGCCTGAGATAATAGTTCAGTGTCCTCAAGTCTGTAGGGAGATTCAAATTCTCCCCAGTCCTATATAGACATTTTATACACCATCCAATTTCAGCCTGTCATATTGAGGTGTAATCTACACTGGGCCTGAGATAATAGTTCAGTGTCCTCAAGTCTGTAGGGAGATTCAAATTCTCCCCAATACTATATACACCTTGTACCTTGTTTTACAGTACCATATTTCTGGTGGTATTTTGGGTACATTTTCCCAAAAATGAGGAAGTGTGTTGGAAGAGGCCGTGGAAGTGGGCGGGGGTTGCCAGCTGGTAATGATGGTGTTGGTGGTAGATCTGCTGGTAGTAGCAAAAGCACAATAGCACCTAATGCAGGAGGTGTTGAGCCTGCATCATCGTCTGGCTCCACAAGGCCTCAAAGGCTCCCTTTTCTGGGAGTAGGTAAACCGCTTTTAAAGCCGGAGCTTCAGGAACAAGTTTTGGCTTACATTGCTGACACAGCCTCCAGCTCTATCGCCTCCTCTTCTGAACTTTCAAAAAATAAAAGCACTGAGTCGTCATTGGAGGCTCATTGTCAGGAACCACACCTTTCCTTGTGTCCTTCACCCCTACCAAAAATAAAGGATGCGGCAGGCCACACTAGATTACTCCATGGAGCTCTTTTCACATACCATGCCTGGGTTATCAAGTCAAATCGTGAATTACTCAGTCCAAGAAGAATCTGACATGGAGTGCACTGATGCACAGCCACTGCTAGATTTATCTGCTGGTACATTCACTCAGAGCACTACATTGTCCTCGCAGTGTACTGAGCCAGAATCTGACCCTGATGAAACTTAGGTGCCCCTTCCCGCATACTATACCACCTTACATGGTGACACAGAGGAAGGTGCACATGACATTGAAGAGGAGGTGATGGATGACCCAGTTGTTGACCCAGATTGGCATCCATTGGGGGAAGAGGGTGCCGCTGCCAATAGCTCAGAAGAGGAGGAGGAGCATCCGCAGCAGGCATTGACATTGCAACAGTTGTTATTTGGCAGGCCCGGAGCAGTCCAAAAACGGGTTACAAAAACCAAAAGAGTTGCAGGACAGCTAGGCTAGACGGTTAAATTAGCACAGCGTGCAAGGCCTCAAAATGTCTTCCATAGTAGGAAGAGTGTAGTGTGGCACTTTTTTGAACAAAATCCTAATGATCAGGCAAAGGTTATCTGTAACAAGCGCACAAAGACCTTTAGCCAAGGGAAAAATCTGTGAAATTTGAATACCAGTTGCATGCTTAGACATTTAACCACAATGCACTTGCAAGCGTGGACGGACTACCAAACCTCACGTACCACATGTGCAACTGCGCCCAATGAAGGTAGTCAGCAACGCTACATTGTTTCCCCCACTGTAAGCCCACCGGTTAGCACACCACCAGCAGCAAATGTTGAGGTGTCCTCGCAAGGCCAAAGCAGTCGGGGAATCACAATGTTATTGCTAAGAATGACTGAATCTAGGCCATCAGAAAGAAAACCAACTCCATCACAATCATCAACCCTCTCTCAGTCCGCCATGTCCACCGCTAGTTCCACCATATGCAGCTCTCAAGTCCAGCTCACCCTACGAGAGACTATGAGTAGGACAAGAAAGTACTCATCCGCGTACACTGGGTTTGAACGCCCACATTGCCAAACTAATCTCGTTAGAGATGATGCCCTACCTGTTGGTTGAAAGTGAAGCTTTCCGCGAACTCATGGCCTACGCAGTACCACACTATGACCTACCCAGTCGGCACTTCTTTTCTCGCAAAGCCATCCCAGCCCTCCATCTTAATGTGAAAGACCGCATTGTCCATGCACTCAAGCAATCAGTGAGTGGAAAGGTGCACCTCACAACAGATGCATGGTCCAGTAGGCATGGCCAGGGCCCTTACGTGTCCATCACTGCGCACTGGGTTAATGTGGTGGATGCAGGGTCCACAGGGGACAGCGGTGGTGGGACAGTGCTACCTAGCCCACGGTATAGGAAACAGTTGGGTGTAGCGTTCAAACCTCCTCCTCCTCCAGAAGCGAAAGCTCGTCAACAGAGCGCAGTCGCACGAGCACTCCATCCGCAGCTGCCAGTGTTGCACACTCGGTGTCCCACTATCGAACAGCTAGTGGTAAGCGTCAGCAGGCTGTGTTGAAGATGATGTGTTTGGGTGACAACAGACACACCGTGGAGGTACTGGCTGACTACTTGCAGCGACAAACTGAGTGATGGCTGGGCAGTCTACATCTTGAGGCAGGCAAGGTAGTTAGTGATAACGGCCGGAATTTTGTAGCAGCCATAGCCCTTTCAAAACTCCGACACATACCTTGCCTGGCTCACACCTTGAACCTGGTGGTGCAGTGCTTCCTCAATAATTATCCGGGGTTAACAGGCCAGCTCCAGAAGGTCCGAAGACTGTGCTCGCACATCCACCAGTCGCCTGTACACTCCAGTCGTATGCAGAAGCTGCAGCGATTGCTCCAACTTCCCAAGCACCGCCTAATTATCGACGTTGCAACAAGGTGGAACTCCACCCTGCACATGGCTGAGAGGCTGTGCGAACAGAGGCAGGCTGTAGTGCATTTGTGGGAGGATACACGGCCAGGCACTTTGAGGGCAGACATGGCATTGTCGGGTGTGCAGTGGTCGAAGCTGAAAGACCTCTGTAAAGTCCTTCAGTGTTTTGAGGAATGCACACGACTGGTAAGCGCAGACGACGCCATCATAAGCATTAGCATCCCACTTATGCGTCTGCTCATGCAAACTTTGACGCACATTAAGGAGCAGGCGTCT
Source organism: Dendrobates tinctorius (assembly GCF_039654945.1). NCBI lineage: Eukaryota > Metazoa > Chordata > Amphibia > Anura > Dendrobatidae > Dendrobates > Dendrobates tinctorius. The sequence goes on along the minus strand of NW_027361696.1, from coordinate 90,688,804 downwards.
GCAGCCGAGGAGGATGAAGAAGAGGAGGAGGGAAGCCTTGATGACAGTCAGCCATTGCCTGATCCGGGACCTCTCCTGGATGAGGTGGAGGAAGAAGAGGAAGAAGAGGAGGAGGATGATGATGGGGATGATTATTTAGGGGAGGAGGATGCTTCTCGTGGGGCAAGAGAAAATGTTGGCGTGGCAAGGTCAGGTACAGGGTTTGTGCGTGACTGGAGGGATGTGGATTTGCCAGAAAGTGCTCCTCCACCCAGCACTCGCAGTGCATCATTGACACCTGGAACATTGGCCCACATGTCAGATTATGCCTTGCAGATCCTAAAAAGGGACCCCCGCATTGCGAAAATGATGAATGATGATGACTACTGGTTGGCCAGCATCCTCGATCCACGCTATAAAAGCAAATTCCAAAACATCATGCCACAGGAGAACCTTGACCTAATATTGGCTAACAAACAAGCAACTCTGGTAAACCGTTTGTTTGAGGCATTCCCAGCACACAGCTGCGGTGATGGTTCTCCAACGAGCCGTAGGGGGCAATATGGAAGAGATGTTCATGGTGCACACATCAGAAGTGGCGTTGGAGACAGGGGTTTCAAGACCATGTTGTGGACTGATTTTTCAAGTCCCGCTCACACGACTGGTAATACTGCATCGATTGAAAGTGACAGGAGACAGCAGTTGTCAACTATGATTACAAACTACTTCTCGTCCCATATCGATGTTCTCCCTCACAGGTCATTCCCCTTTGACTATTGGGCCTCTAAACTGGACGCCTGGCCTGAATTGGCACAATATGCCTTACAGGAGCTCGCTTACCCTGCTACTAGTGTGCTATTGGAAAGAGTCTTCAGTGCTGCTGGCTCAATCCTGACAGAAAAAAGGACCCGTCTGTCGACCTAAAATGTTGATGATCTAACCTTCATTAAAATGAACCATTCATGGATTTCAAAGGATTTTGTCCCACCTTCCCCTGATGACACATAGGTTGCCAGAAAAATTGCTCACTTTTGTCCTCCTCTTCCTCGGACTTCTCCAATTCCTCCATTTGCAGCTGCTGAATGTCCAACATCAACATATGCCATTTTTTAAACCTCCCTAACTGGGCTGCCTCCCCCCCATGGCCGGAGTCACCACCTAGCGCACGCAACCGTGCAAGTGCCATTGCCCTGGACAGGTGGGTGGGCCGACTCTTGAGCGCCGGCACTGGCACAGGGTCCCTCATAGTGCAATCAAGTGTCTCTGATGGTGGGGGTGCACACCCGCCGTCAGACACACCGGCGTACTATGAGGGGCCCAGTGCCAGTACCGACGCCCACGAGCGGGCCCCCCTTGCTTGGGCAGGGCCCCAGCATTTGCAATATTCACCACTCCCTGCTCCTCCGCTGTGTAGTCTTGGCTGTCAAATCCTTCCCTGGAACTGCCATTACAAATTTGGTGAACTGATAGATGATGGTTAAGACGTAGCTATGCCCTGTCCTGCTGGCCGGGCTCTAGCTTCAGATGAGATAGCTAATACTAGAGAAGAGAGAGAGAGGATTCAAAAAGGATTCAAAAAGATTTAAATAAACTGGAGCAGTGGGCAGCAACTAACAGAATGGTTTTTAACAGGGAGAAATGCAAAGTACTACATCTGGGCAATAAAAATGAAAAAAGCATATATAGAATGGGAGGAATAGGGCTAAGTGACAGCACATGTGAAAAAGACTTGGGTATACTAATAGATCACAGACTGAATATGAGTCAACAGTGTGATGCAGCAGCAAAAAAGGCAAATGCAATTCTAGGATGTATTAACAGAAGCATACAGTCTAGATCACGTGAAGTCATTATTTCCCTCTACTCCTCTTTGGTCAGACCTCATCTGGAATAGTGTGTCCAGTTTTGGGCACCACATTTTAAAAAAGACATCAACAAACTGGAGCAAGTTCAGAAAAGAGCGACCAGAATGGTGACCGGTCTGCAAACCCTGTCTTATGAGGAAAGGTTGCAGGATTTGGGAATGTTTAGTTTGCAAAAGAGAAGACTGAGAGGAGACTTAATAGCTGTCTACAAATATCTAAAGGGCTGTCACATTGTAGAAGGATCAACTTTATTCTCATTTGCAGAAGGAAAGACTAGAAGCAATGGGATGAAACTGAATGGGAGGAGACACAGATTAGATATTAGAAAAAACTTTTTGACAGTTAGAGTGATCAATGAGTGGAACAGGCTGCCACGAGAAGTGGTGAGTTCTCCTTCAATGGAAGTCTTCAAACAGAGGCTGAACAGACATCTGACTGTGATGATTTAGCGAATCCTGCTTTGAGCAGGGGGTTGGACCAGATGGCCCAGGAGGTCCCTTCCAACTCTACGATTCTATGATTCTATGATTCTATGATCAATGGCTTCCATTTCCTATGGACGTCGACTCACAATGAGATGCAGTGGTGGTTTATCATCAGCTTTCACAGGTTTCCTACTCACAGACGTGTGACATTCCTGCCCACATTTTTAAATGTGCCCTCTCATGCCAATCCAATAGAATCGCCTACAGCCTGTGGCTTCTGTCTTTTGCACTCCAAAGTTACCTGACAGATCATGATAGGCAGTGAGGACCATGTCTACATCTCTCCCTGTGATCAAAATTTGATGGAGATGAGTAACGGTAATGGGATCAACGGTACTGCGATACAGCAACCCTTTCTTCACAAAGAACTGTTTTTGCTGTCTCCACACACAAAGTAATTGAGGATCAGTATCGCCTCTGAGAATTCTGAGTTTTTCCCGTGATTAGCCCTCCGTCAGGCGCAATAGATCTGACAGGCACACAGTAATTAGTTTCACTTCTCTCTCCTTGCCCACTTATCAGAAAACCCCACCCCTCCTAGTTATCAAGGAAAAAGAAAAAAGATCCAGCTTTGCAAATTCAAGTCCAATTTATTGTTAAAAACAAGTCCAAAACAGAGCAAAAAATGGTGTGTTCACATGAGTAACAAGTAGTAGATTACGCGTTTCGAACAATAGCTTGTTCTTTCTCAAAACTCAGTTTTGAGAAAGAACAAGCTATTGTTTGAAACGCGTAATCTACTACTTGTTACTCATGTGAACACACCATTTTTTGCTCTGTTTTGGACTTGTTTTTAACAATAAATTGGACTTGAATTTGCAAAGCTGGACCTTTTTTCTTTTTCCTTGGTTACTGCGTGAAGACTGCACGTGGTCCGGGCTATCCACTACACATGCCTTCAGGTGAGCTGGCTTTTTTTTCCTCCTAGTTATCTCCTGACTCTACAGGCTCTGTGAAACCTGATATCACAGTGACTCAGCAGACCTTCTAGTGAGCAGATATCAACACTTTGGCTTCTCAGGCACATTGCGCCCGATTTCAACACAAATTGAAAGTTTAGTATTTTCTTTTTTTATTCATCACGATTGTGTATTTAGCTTGTTTTATGAAGGATTAATGCTAAGTTAGTGTACATAAGTACTGTTTTCTTAGACAAAAGTAGGGTGGCTTCTAAGGCACATTGCGCCCTAACACATACTCTTTCTCTCTTGCTTCAGATTTTCTGCTGCAATGGCCAGAAAACAGTATGATTCATCTAAACCCCTTCATTTAGAAGAAATGAAGATTTTTTTTGTTAGAAGATGATGAGGAAGAACCAGCAGTAACTGAGGATTTAGAGGAATCTAGTGACATTTCAACTGAAGATGAGGTAGCAGAATGTAACACTGATTCTGGAACAGAGCAGGATGGTGATGACACTGATACAGAGGAAACAGACACAGATCTAGCTTATTATTTGGGCAAAGATAAAAATACAAAGTGGAACAAAAAGGCACCCAAGAACAAACAGCGCAGAGAATCCCACAATATTATTACACACCTTCCTGGAGTTATTGGAAGTGCTAGAAAAGCTAAAACTGCAGTGGAATGTTGGAGTAATCTAATTACAGATAGCATGTTGGAAACTATTGTTCGGTTCACTAACCAGTATATTGACACAATCAAAGAGCAATTCTCCAGAGAGAGGGACATCAAAAACACTGATGTGAATGAACTCAAGGCATTTATTGGCTTGTTATACCTAGCTGGTGCTTTCAGAGCAAATAGCCAAAGTTTGGAGGAGCTGTGGGGGACAGACGGTGATTGCATCGAAAAATTCAGCCTTGTGATGAATCTGAAACGATTCAAAGTCCTGATCCGTTGCCTCCGTTTCGATGATCTTCTGCTGCAATTGAAACCACTGAAGATGAGTAGAAAATAATTAAGTAACATCTAAGTGCAATATCCTTTAAGTTTTTTTCCATAATTTTATATTTAAGCAATAGTTACGTAAAGATAACTGGAGCCTATTTGGCGGTACTACCGAAAAGTGGTACTTTTAGTTTTAATAAGTTTATGGTTAATAAATGTTTTTTTTTGCATCTGATTTGGTGTAATCTCTTTTAATACATTCCTATGAAGGTCACTGACTACTTCTATAGTCCTGAAATTGAAATATGTAGCTACTATAGGTGGTTTTCTGACCTGTGCTTGTCAGGCACATTGTGCATGAACTGAGGAGAATCTATATTGCGCCTGACGGAGGGTTAGTAATTCGTAAATTTCTGCAATCACTCGACTTTATGTCTGTATTTTTATCCATCTCGTTTCCTCTTGCGGAGAGACTGGACTGTCTTACTGAGACAGAAATAAATATGAAGATTTAAAAATACCCCAACAGTGTATATTGGTGTACGCTTCAAAAACATTTCCTTTTTTCTTCTTTTTAGATTGTTGTCTAATCCATACTGAGGCTATGAGTGTCTTTGTCGGACTCCGGAAATAAACACGGAGATTTTAAATGTTTAAACTATGCTGTATATACACCTGTTATCCGGTAATACTGTACCCTTTCTCAAGTTTCTGCAATCTTGTCGAATCCATACTGTGCCTGAGACCGTCTGAGTCTGCCTCCTGATTACAGATGAGTGATGTTTGAGTGGAACTGTTGGCCAAGTTCAAATTCTAGCTGTTTTGGGTGGTGTTAGATCCGTTCGTCGAACTACAACACTTTGATTCAAATTCGGCTGTTCGAGTTCGAGAATGTTTCGCTAAACAAAAGCGTATCTTTTTTTCACATTAATAATGGTTTTCAATGATAATAGACAGTTTTAGGGCATAGTAGCGGTGTCTGGTAGCCAGCGATGTTGTACACCTGTGAAGGAGCTACACCGTGTGTGTTTCTAATAATTTTTTACCGCATATTGTCCTGAAAATCCTTTTGGGCCTAGTAATTGTGTCTGCTACTCAGAAAAGGAGCCCACCCGTGAACCAAGCTATGTCGCCTGTTTATGAAAGAACCAGTTTTTGACTGCATTTACACCACTTAATACTTTGGGCCTAGTAACTGTGTATGCTACTCAGCAGAGTTGGCCACCCATGAACCAAGCAATGCCGCCTGTTTATGTAAGAACTGTGTGCTACTCAGCAGAGGAGCCCAGCTGTTAAGCAAGCTACAGCACTGTGGTTTGGACATTTTTTCACATTCTTTCTGGAATGCCCTTTAGGCCTAATTCCGGAATTATGGTTGACCTGTCCTTACTGGGAAATGCTTGTTCGCTGGGAAGAATTGTAATCCCAGATCCCCATCACTAACGGGGTTCAGCGTGTTAACTTGCACCTGTAAGCGATACACGCTGGTCCTTTCATTGTAGCACGCGTGCATCCCCGGACATGTAAGGGCATGACAGACCTGCTATTGGCCGATCTCACGTGCCAGAGCCTCGCGTGTCCCTCTAGTAAGCTGGACGTGGACCGCGGGGGCATGCCTGAGTCTCGTTCGTTAACGGAATTAAGCTTGCAATCTGTGCAGCTTTTTTGTGGATGGCATGGTTGAGGTTACCCGTGTTGAGTCCAATTAAGCCGCAGGCTCCACTCCTGGTGGTGCCCTTCTGGACATTCCTTTAAGGTTCAGCTTTGCAACCATACTGCCCCTGGAAACCAAAAACTTTTCCTGACAATGACATTCTGGTCAAAGAGCGCGATGACATCACGTCTGTACGCCCTCTGCCTAAACAGTCCAAGTGCAGAGAGATGGAAGATGGGGATGACGAGGAGTCCAGAGTACAGGGATTCCTTAGCGAGGAGACTTATTTAATTGTTTTAAAGGTTGGGAGCAATTTTTGGGGAGCACGATACTCTGGAGAATGATATCTGGGGCCCACCATACACTGGAGCATTCCAAAGGTGGACATCAGTCACTGGAGCAGCATTTACAGGGCCCATTATACACTGGAGCATTAGAAATGGGGCCCATTATATATGGAGCATTATTTGGGCCCATAAGACAGTGGAGCTTCATCCATGGGGACCAACATATACTGTAGCATTATGTGGAGCTCATCATATACTGTTTCAAACATTATATGGGACCAATTATTCTGTATGGAGAAATATATGGGCCTCATTACTCTGTATGGCGCACTATGCGGTAGCCATAATATTGTATGGAGGAATATACTGTCTGTTTTTGGAGCTATTGGAGAATTTAAAATGGATATCAGTCATGTGATGTAAGAATTGAAGTATTTTTCATTGTACTGTACCGCTATTTCTCTGCCGTATCAAAGGATCATGAATTGTGTCATGTGTTAAAGAAGCCCAGTGACACTCTTTGGCCCTGGGCCCACGAAAATCTGGAGCCAGCACTACCCCCCCCCCACAACTTTAGCCAAATAACCCCCAGTTTTCAATGCCTAACTATTATTATAAAGTAAATTAAGGTTGACAAGCTTAAGAAATAAGAGTTGATGTTTTTTGCATTAAAATGGGCACTCTAGGTTTTTCCTGTCCTCCACTCACTGCCGACTTTTCTTCCCCATTGACTTACATTGGGTTTCGTGTTTCAGTCGGACTTCGACTTTTCACAATAATCGGCCGATTTTGTTCGACCCGACTTTTGCAAAAGTCGGGCTTCGTGAAACCCGGCTCGATCCGAAAAAAGGCAAAGTCGCTCATCTCTACTCATCAGAATGACTGGGTTAGTCTACTTCCTTGGGCTGAGTTCGCCTACAATAACCACTCCAGTGAATCGTCCACGAAGTCTCCTTTCTTCATCGTCTTTGGACAGCATCCCTGTGTGCCTCTACCGGTACTTCCTGTCTCGGGGGTACCTGCTGCCAATTCTCTGTCTGTGGAGTTCTCCAGGGTATGGCAGGAGACCAACACTGCTCGATAAAGCACAGGACAGAATGAAACTACACACTGACAAGAAGCGCCTGAACGTTCCTCCATATCTCCCTAGTGACAAGGTGTGGCTTTCTTCCAAATACATCCGCCTTAAGGTACCATCTTACAAACTGGGCCCCCGTTACTTTGCTCCTATTAAGGTCCTCAGGCGTATTAATGAAGTTGCATACAAACTGAAGATACCTCCATCACTCCGTATTCCCAAATCCTTCCATGTGTCACTCCTTAAACCTGTGGTACTTAACCGGTTTCATCCTTCTCCAAGCCACACACACCAGCCTGTTGGCATGGGGGATGAGTTTGAGGTGAATGACATTTTGGCCATGAAGAAGGTAAGAGGGAGAACCATGTTCTTGATTGATTGGAAGGGTTTTGGCCCTGAGGAAAGGTCATGGGAACCCAGGGAGAATATCCTCGCACCTCAGATTTTGTCTAAGTTCCTCTCCAGCCTTAGAAAGAGGGGGCGTAAAGGGGGGGTACTGTCATGCCGCCTGTCACACCGCGCTCACCTGTGGGCGAGACCTTGGTCCCGACGTCACCTCTTCTGGAGTCACGACCACTCCGGGGGTCCCGTCGGGTGCGCACGCGCACCTGTCGTGCTTACGTTCATGTTTGCACTATGTTCTGTGTGCGCCCGCGCGCTCTTTTCAGCTCTGTCTCCAGGCCTGTCCTCTCTATGGCATTGGAGGACTTGACCCGGAAGTCCTAGTGATCATGTGCTATATCAGGCTACCTCTTCCTATGGGAGGTGCCTGATTATTGTTGTGCTTCCTGGCTTGGTCTGCCTTGTTCTTGCCTGGCTGTGTGCTGCATTCGGGTCCTCTTCCTTATGCTCAGTTGTGCCTCCTGGCACACTCTCTGATCTTGTGCTCTGTCTTGTGCTCAGTTGTGCCTCCAGGCACACGCTCTGATCCTGTGCTCTGTCTTATGCTCAGTTGTGCCTCCTGGCACACGCTCTGATCCAGTACACTGCCGTGTGCTCAGTTGTGCCTCCTGGCACACGCTCTGATCCTGTGCTCTGTCTTATGCTCAGTTGTGCCTCCTGGCACACTCTCTGATCCTGTACTCTGACTTGTGCTCAGTTGTGCCTCCTGGCACACACTCTGTTCCTGTACTCTGTTGCACCTCCTGGCACACCTGCTGCCTAACTCAGTACTCTGACGTGCTCCTTTGCACGCGTCCTGCTTTGCTCACACCCGTATGTACTAGTCGCTGCACACCATACATGCTCTCGTGTACCCGTCTTGCACTATCCTGTATCTAGTGCACTCCCGTGTACACGCCTTGTGTTCTCCAATACTCCCCGTGCCTCCATGCACTCGTCCTGTACCCCGCGTGTCCCTATGTCCACGCTTTACACGTTCCTGCAGACACACTCACTCGTGTCTCCTGTGAGCCTGGTGCCAGCAGTCGTGGTACCTTACCCCCTTGTGCTTGCCTCTGACACTCCCTGCATAGGGAGTGGTCCTCACTAGGTCAGCTCGCCCTGGGAGGGTTGGTGCTACGACCCAGAGGGTCCACTCCAGGAGTCGTCACAATCATGCTTTGGGGCTGTTTCTCAGCAAAGGGACCAGGACGAATGAAAGAATGAATGGGGCCATGTATCATGAGATTTTGATTGCAAACCTCCTTCCATCAGCAAGGGCTTTGAAGATGAAACGTGGATGGGTCTTTCAGCAAGATAATGATTCCCAGCATACCGCCAGGGCAATGAAGGAGTGGCTTCGTAAGAAGCATATGAAGGTCCTGGAGTGGCCTAGCCAGTCTCCAGATCTCAACCCCATAGAAAACCTTTGGAGGGATTTGAAAGTCCGTGTTGCCCAGCGACAGGCCCAAAACATCACTGCTCTAGAGGAGATCTGCATGGAGGAATGGGTCAACATACCAACAGTGCGTGCCAACCTTGTGAAGACTTACAGAAAACATTTGACCTCTGTCATTGCCAACAGAGGATATATAGAATATATAACAAAATATTGACATGAACTTTTCTTAACGACCAAATACTTATTTTCCACCATAATTTGCAAAATAAATCTTGCCAAATCAAACAAGGTGATTTTCTGGATTTGTTTTCTCATTTTGACTCTCATAGTTGTGGTCTACCTATGATATCAATTACAGGCCTCTTTCATCTTCTTAAGTGGGAGAACTTGCACAATTGATGTTTGTCTAAATACTTTTTTCCCCGCTGTATGTCCATCTACTTACAGTAACATTACACAAAAGTAAAAATGGACACAGATGTGTAGCCATAAATGCATTTAATCTACTTTGAGCAGAGAGTTTCAGTATAAATTAGAACCCTTAGCAGGAAGCCTACTGTAATACAGTGTAATATTCCCCAATAACCAGCTATCACAGCTACATATCATCCAAGGTAAAGATATGTACCATAGCATGCTGGCTCACACAAGATGCTCATCCTCCAGATAGAGAAATAGAAGTTCTGCTTATCAGTGTGAACGGACATTACTACAATAATTAAAATTATAAAATGAGAACAAATCTATACATATTTCTGCTTCATGTTTCTTTCTAAGAGTAATTGTCCTGGAACGTTAACTTAAGTATAAGACATGTAAAGAATGGAGTGAAGTAGCTGTGTGTTATTGTAAGTGACTGCTGCACCGCTAGAGAATAGAACGATCAATACGCCGTGCCTCAGGCCACCACACTAACGTCATCCAATTAGACAGCGGCTGACACAAACATGACGGGATGCTGCAGTCTTCTCACTGCTGTGACACAAGGAAAGGAGTCAGTGTTCATGACAAAATACTACTGTAATATACTGTACATAAATTAAATGTTACTGATTAAGGATATAATTGGTACATTATATTATTTCTTTTGTGACTTTACTTGACTTCATACAATAAAAAATTTTCAGTAAATATTTGTATTTGCCAAAAACATAGAATAGAAAGGAAAAATTATGTAAAATTAATAATTTATGGATGTTGCAGAGTTTGCTGTAGATTGTGTTTGGGCCGTATGTCAATGTCTCCATTAGGGCTTCCGTCTATGACACTGACAAATGAGGTTGACAGTCATTTTGTATTCTTCTTGGTCTCTGTTTTGGCAGTTTCCATATTTTTGACATCATTCACTCGTGGTGAACCAGGCATTTGTTGCCGCCTCTAATAGGTCCACATTGCAAAAACAGAGGCCAGACAGAGCACAAAATGACTCCATCAGCCTCATCAAAGTCACTGGCCCTATCTTGATTTCTGCTTGAATCAGTTTTTTAAGGCTTCACCTAGAAGCTCTGATGAACCCAATGATGTGTGACACTGATGTAATGTGAACCTGGCCTTATTCACACTACAGTATTTGGTCATTACTATACAGTACATTGGCATTTGGAATCCAAAATCAGGAGTGAAAACCAGAGAGAGGAAAACTGCAACTGGAAGTTTCACACATCTTCTGTATTTGGGTGCCAGTCAGTTTTAGCTGTCAAATTATGATGAAATACTTTTCAAAAATACTTTACATACTGTACTCTAAACTGCTTGTCACTGAAGTAAACAATGCAAAGACTTGAAATTGGGTGGAAAAGTTAAGGCACATGTGGGAAGGAGGGCCCCGCAGAGTGTCTGGGCCAGAACCAAAGGATCCGCCATCTAGGTTCCTAAGGGAACTGTACCTGAGGGGTGGAGGAGGAGGAAGGTGGACGGCTGAGAGGGACAGAACAGCAGGGGGAGGGGTGAGTATAAAAAGGGTAGGGAACGCGCAGGAGAGTCAGTCAGCAGAACGGCAGAGACAGAGCAGGAGACTCTGGGAGCGTCAGAGAGCCGGAGCCACAAACAGTGACCAGAGAGGAGGCCTGCTGCAGAGGGGAGACTTACAGTGGCTTGCTACGAGGAGTCGCCGAGCTTACTGACAGGAAACAGCTGCTTCACTCCAGTAAGGAGTCGCGGCCTGCCCACTGTCGCCCGCGGCTGTTGCCGCTGTATTCCAGCCCGTTGCGACCTGTCCGTTGCCACTCGTGGCCGCTGTCGCCCCACTCCAGCCCGCGGTTGTGGCCTGCCTGCTACCCCCGGCAGACGTTGCCACTCCACTCCAGTCCACGGCTGCGGCCTGTCCATTACCGCCCGCAGCTGCCATCACCCCGCTGCAGTCGGCAGCTGGGGCCTGCTCCTCGCTAACAGAGAAACTCTGCACAGCCCCAGGCCGTGCACGTGGCCTGCCAACCGCCACTCCACGTAACTGCGACTCACCTCTGCTTGGAGGCTGGGGTCTCCCTTAATCCGCTAACCAGCGGAACCCCACTGCCTTCCCAGGTGGTTGCCTCATCAAAGGACTCACCCGGGGCCTGTTGTGCCCCCACCCCTCCTGGGCGTCGGAGCACCCGAAGACTGCGCCAGATCCTCAGCAGCTGGGCCCAGTGGCTGCGACGCAGAAGCAACATCATCCAAGACGTCGAGGGACGTCAGGACGGATAAGTGATATTATAGAAACTAAGGACCCGTAGTCGGCCATACCGCGGCCCTATAGTAACCGGCCTTTGCCGGGGTAGTCGTGTTCTCCTTAATAGTGTTTGTTTGTGCTGAGTCCCTGTGAGGACAATTGCTGTTATTAGGTTTTTGGACAGAGCGAATGCGGGGGCTCTTTCGGATGCACCCAATGACTCCTGACCTGGAAGCCGAAGTAGCCCTCATGTCATTAGATGGGGAGGCTCGGGATTCAGTAATGTTGAGGCCCCCGGGACACCGCAACACCTTTGGTAGAGTTTTGCAGATTTTAGAACAGACCCATGGGGACCCAACCAATGTGGGAGAGTTAAGGACCCGGTTGTTCAGTCGGATGCAGGGGGAGGGGGAGACCATCACCCAGTATATGAATGTCCTCCAAGAGTTAAACACGGCCATAGAACGGAAGGACGGCATAGAGGTAGGACCTATTGACATTACACTACGCGACCTGTTGGTGACTGAACTGTGGGACCCGTTAATAAAACAGGCATTACGGGAGCAGGTCAGAGTGAACCCACGTATGGACTTTTCAGAGGTGGGAAGTCAAGCACGCGCTCGAGAGCAGGAGAAGGGAATGACGGTCCCCGTGGGGAAGGTCTGGAGTGTAGAGGCCTCCGTGAATGCAGTTGAGGAGCCCCAATGGGTTGAAGAGATTAAACAAGAGTTGAAGAACATCAAGGGCGAGTTGGCCGAAGTGAAAAAAAGGACTGGACGGTCTAGTTTCAATCCAGGTCCCTGGGGGCCTCACCCTACCCGGGGCGGCCGGTCATCGCAGACTCGGTGCTATGAGTGCGGGGAATCGGGCCACTTCGCCCGAGAGTGTCCGCTCCGTGGGAGATACTCACCCCGGCGGCCATTAAACTAGAGGGCTCCAGGCTGGGGGGACACCACTCGGAGCCAGAAGCCACGATTATGGGTGGTGGCAGTCCCGAAGATTTGGTCGCGAAGTGTCTGGTGGTATGGGCAGAAGTCGAGGGCCGTGCCGTCCGGTGCCTAGTGGATACAGGGTCACAAGTAACAACTATGTCTGCAACTTATTACCGGCAGAATTTCCCCGAGGCAGCGAGACCTCAGTGGGGGTCCATGATCAGACTGGTAGCCGCCAATCAACTACCAGTCCCTGTTGCCGGAGTGGTGTGGGTGCAGGTGACACTGTGTGGTAAATCCCTCGGCCGCAAAGGAGTGGTTCTGACTCAAGGGGAAACCAATGAGCAGCATCCAATCATTCTAGGCATGAACATACTTCGGGAGTTCGGCAATCTGCTCCTCAATGATCCCCAGCACGAGACCCTGAATCAGTGGGGTTCCCACATGGCCCAAGGACAGGTATTCCAGCAGTTGGTGCGGGAAGCGCGAGTACTCCAGGACTGCTGGGAGGACGAGGCTCTGGGCAAAGTCATCGCACCAGCGACTCCCCTGCTTGTGCTGCCCCTTGGGCAGACGGTGGTGGGCCTGACGATCCGAGCCTCGATACCATTGGAGGGCGTAGAAATGCAGGTGGAGCCATGCTACTTGGAGCGCTTGCCTCCTGGCATACTGGTGGCCCGCTCCCTGACCACAGTGCGGAAGGGGACCGTCCTGAAGCCCCGGACCGAAATGGCCAAGCTAGTAAGGCCTTTGGAAGAAGTGCTGCAAGCCCCTGCGGTCCAATTGAGAGTGCAACCCGAGGACCCTTGGGCAGTGACCATCCGGACTCTACAGGCTGCCGAGACCTCAACTCAGGAGAAGGGTCAAAACATCTTGGAACTCTCCGGCCTGACTTCAGCTCAACTTTCCCAGATAAAAACACTGCTCGGACAGTACCACGAGGTATTTGCTAGTCACGAGGATGATTTTGGATGTACCACCGCCATCACCCATGGAATTCCCACTGCAGGAGCAGCCCCCATCCGCAAACGGTATCGGCAGATTCCTTCACAGTTCTACCAAGAGGTGAAAACCTTACTGGCTCAAATGCTACAAAAGGGAGTCATCCGAGAAAGCCAAAGCCCCTGGGCAGATCCCATCGTGTTGGTCCGCAAAATGGATGGCACCCTACGGTTCTGTGTGGACTATCGAAAGCTGAACACCTGTACCATCAAAGACTCGTGCCCACTACCCCATATAGAAGAATCCTTGTCCGCCTTGGGGAAGGCGACGTACTTCTCGACTCTGGACCTGGCTAGTGGCTACTGGCAGGTGCCCATGTTGGAAGAAGACAGGGCTAAGACGGCGTTCATTCTTCCCATGGGACTATTTGAGTTCAATCGAATGCCGTTCGGGCTGGCCAACGCCTCGGGAACCTTTCAACGGTTGATGGAGCGGTGTCTGAAGGATCTCAATTTCGAGGCCACAATAATATACCTAGATGATATCATCATCTATGCCGCCATATTTGAGGACCACCTGAGGTGGTTGGGGCAGGAACTTGGCCGGCTGCAAAAGTATGGGTTGAAGGTAAAACCCCAGAAATGCCACCTATTTCGCACCCAGATCGAATATTTGGGGCATATAGTCTCGGCGGAGGGTGTAAGACCATCCCGGGAAAAGGTTGCTGGCATCCAGAGATGGCCTACCCCCGAGACGATAAAAGATGTACGGACCTTCCTGGGGTTGGCCGGATACTACCATCTTTTCATAAAGAATTTTGCACGTCGAGCCCGAGCCCTGCACGACTTGCTGAAAGGAGATCCCGCTGGGGCAAATGGGCAGAAAATCCATTGGCAACAACCACAAGAAGAGGCCTTCCAAGACCTTAAAGCTACGCTCTCAGGTGCCCCGGTGTTAGATTATGCGGATTTCTCGCAAGCGTTCATCCTACACACTGACAGGAGACTCCACGGGCTAGGGGCTGTATTGTCACAAGTTCAAGATGGCCGGGAGAGAGTGATCGCATATGGAAGCCGCTCACTTCATGATTCCGAGTGCAACCCTGACAATTGCAGCTCCTTTAAGCTCAAGCTCCTCGCAGTAGCGTGGGCCATGACAGAGCGGTTCGCAGAGTACCTGGTGGGCTCTGAAGTGGTGTTGCGGACCGACAATAACCCGCTGGCCCATTTGGAGAACGCCAAACTGGGGGCTCTGAAACAAAGGTGGGTGGCCCGGATGGCTAAATTCAACTATAAGATTATCTATAAAAGAGGGGCCGAAAATGTACACGCTGACACCCTCTCCAGGATCTGACATACAACCTCCAGGGAAGAGTCGAGATGACGAACTGGAAAGGGAAGAAATACCGTTCACCCTCACCGCCACCATGCTCACGGCTGCTACCCAGAAATAATCCCCCTCGGAACGCCTAAGGGGCATGCTGGAGCAATCCTGTGATAAATGGATCCAACAGCAGCAAGAAGATGAAGAAATTGGGCTCCTACGGCAATGGGTAGCTGCTGGCAAATTACTCACTGTCTCTCAAAGACAGACTTTGACTCAGGATATGTCGCTGATGTTACGACAATGGGAGAGACTGGTCACAGAAGAGGACTATTGTATCGTAAAATGACATCACGGACATCATCTAAGACGAATTGGCAGGTAGTTGCGCCCGGAGCCCAGCTCAACGAACTGGCCCGAGAAGCCCGAAAAAGGGGCCCACTTCGGGGCTCAAAAGACCTTGCAATGGTTGCAGCAGATAATTTACCATTCACGCTTGCATGCTGCTGTGGACGAGACTTGCCGGGCCTGCCGCCTATGCGAGCTAGCCAAACCGCCCGCACAGCGAGCCCCAGTGCAAACAATAGTGACCTCAGCGCCCCTCAAGCTTTTGACAGTGGATTACTTGACAATTGGTCCCTCATTCCAGGGTTACAAACACTGCCTCGTCATGGTGGACCATTTCACTAAGTTTGCTGTGGTCACTCCCACTCAAGACCAAACCGTGGAGTCGGCCGCCTCCGCAATTTGTAGAAACTTTATACAAGTGTATGGCTGCCCTCAACGTATACATTCCGACCAAGGAGCATGTTTTTTTGGAAAAATTATGGAGGAGCTACATTGTCTCTACGGTATCGACAAATCCCGGACCACGCCATACCACACCCGCAGGGAAACGGGGCCTGCGAATGATTTAATCGGACATTAATTCAAATGTTGCGTACCCTGGAGAGTGACAGGAAGGCACACTGGCCCAAATATGTCCCTGAACTAGTATGGGTCTATAACAACTGGGTGCACGGAGTTACCGGCTACACCCCCTACTCCCTACTATTTGGGCGAGAAGGCAAAGGGATCACGGAGGTAGAGTAGGACCCAGAGGAGCCCCAGCCCTGGACCGGAGTATCATCATGGGTATGAAATCACCGACACTGGCTGCAAACCCTCCACCGAATTGTTCATACCAAGCTCCAAGACTTAGAACACCAAGGAAGGAATCTACCTCCACCCCCCAACCTCCAAATCGGAGACCGGGTACTCGTACTAGACCATCGCCCCCAGAACAAATTAGAACCACGCTGGGAAGAAAGTACCTACCGAGTCTTACGCCGCATAAACCCCGATGTACCTGTATACGAAATACGACCCGAGAAAGATGGAACACTGCCCACTTGCATTGTGCACCGTAATATGTTATGCCCATGTACTTCCACCGACCCTGTACAACCTGAGCCTACCCCCCAGGTCTCTGAACCACTGCCAGTGGCCTGGGACCCGGACGACGAGGAAGACTTCCCCACGATATCCGTGGGCTCTCCACTCAATGACAACTCAACTGAACCAATTAGCCTGCACGAACCAACTAGCCCACCACCGTCCACCACCCCGGAAGACTCCACCATAGTCGAACTTAGACGCTCCGAGCGGTCAACAGCTGGCAAACCCCCCGAACGATACGAACAGGACCAGTTCATATGGCAACAAAAATTGAGATCTCCACAGGCCAACCCGAGCCTACTAAGGCCCTCGCCCGAGAAATGGCGAGCATACAGGATGGGGGAGTGTGGGAAGGAGGGCCCCCGCAGAGTGTCCGGGCCGGAACCAAGGGGACGGCCATCTAGGTTCCTAAGGAAACTGTAACCGGGGGGGGCGGAGGAGGAAGGTGGACGGCTGAGAGGGACAGAACAGCAGGGGGAGAGGCGAGTATAAAAGAGGCAGCGAACGCGCAGGAGAGTCAGTCAGCAAAATGGCAGAGACGGAGCAGGAGACTGTGGGAGCGTCAGAGAGCCGGAGCCACAAACAGTGACCAGAGAGGAGGCTAGCAACAGAGGGGAGACTTACAGTGGCCTGCTACAAGGAGGCGCCGAGCTTACCGACAGGAGACTGCTGCTTCACTCCAGTCCGGAGTCGCGGCCTGCCCACTGTCGTCCACGGCCGTTGCCGCTGTATTCCAGCCCTTTGCGACCTGTCCGTTGCCACTCGCGGCCGCTGCCGCCCCACTCCAGCCCGCGGTTGCGGCCTGCCTGCTGCTGCCGGCAGACGTTGCCGCTCCACTCCAGTACGCGGCTGCGGCCTGTTCATTACCGCCCGCAGCTGCCATCACCCCGCTGCAGTCGGCAGTTGGGGCCTGCTCCTCACTAACAGAGAAACTCTCTGCACAGCCCCAGGCCATGCATGTGGCCTGCCAACCGCCACTCCACGTAACTGCGACTAACCTCTGCTCGGAGGCTCGGGTTTCCCTTAACCTGCTAAGCGGCGGAACCCCACTGCCTTCCCAGGGGGTTGCCTCATCAAAGGGCGCGCCCGGGGCCTGTTGTGCCCCCACCCCTCTTGGGCGTCGGAGCGCCCGAAGACTACGCCAGATCCTCAGCAGCTGGGCCCAGCGGCTGCGACGCCGAAGCAACATCATCCGAGACGTCGAGGGACGTCAGGACGGATAAGTGATATTAGAGAAACTAAGGACCCGTAGTCGGCCATACTGCAGCCCTATAGTAACCGGCCTTTCAGGATTTCCTTAGTATTTCACAGTATCATCAAGGCATCAGGAATTCTCTCACATGTGAAACACTATGGAAATCCTGAAAACATGACCTGTTGGGGTCCGTGAGGACTGGAGTTGGGGAACCACTGCTCTAACCCATAAAGTCCCTGGCCCTTTTCTTAAAGGGACTCTGTCAACACAAAATGACTGTTCCGTCCAAGTATGGTGCATCATGGTGAAACCAAAGATTTCATTGCACCTTTCCACCTATTTGCTCTTCCCCCATATCCATGCCCTCCTCTGCTTTGATTGACAGCTCTAGCTTTATAGAGCCAGAGAAGAGCGGACGTTGAGGGAAAACAAGCGGGTGGGAATGTGTAGGTAAGTGTTTGGCCACGACGTAGTGCACTGAGCTCCTGTACTTGAGTTGAACAGTCATTTTGGGTTGACAGTCTCTTTAGAGATTTTCCAGTATTTTTGCATATTTGACCTATTATAGGACAGATCAATATAAGATATGTTGATGGTCTGACTGTTAGCACCCCCTCAATCAGTTATTAACAACTCCGGTGGCGGCCGGATGTAAACCATGTGCAGAGCAGAACAGCAGAGCTCCGTACACTGTTTAGTGGCTGCTGCCAGTTACTGCAGATCCACTCTTGATAACTCCTTCACAACATGCGTCATATATGTACCGCGTATGTCAGGTCTCCCCCTTTGATGTGGGCTCCGGCGATTTCACCACATCTTTTCCTGCACGTCAGCTGATTTCAACAGCCGCGGGTGGAATCGTGATCAACCTGCAGCTGTTAACCTGTTAAATGCCACTGTCAGTCATGTTCAATCACGCCGGAAACGTGTCACTAATCCTGCCCATCGGTGCCTGTGTCACATGACAGCGGGTCGCCGATGGGTTGGCATGACAATCCAGGGTCGGTCTGCAGGACACCCCTGTGGATGTCATTGCTGGATAGCTATGAGCGCTGCCTAGTCCCCCTAAGTCCCCATTAGCCCTATTCAAAATAAACCAACACAAAAACCATATTTGGTATTGCCGCGTTCAGAATCACCTTATCTTTCAAGTTATAAAAAGAATTAATCCGATCGGTAAACGGCGTAACGAAAAAAAATATCAAAACGCCAGAATTATCTTTTTTTTCGGTCGCTGCAACACTGCATTAAAATGCAATAACGGGCGATCAAAACATCATATCTACACCAAAATGGTATGAATAAAAGCATGCAAAAAATAACCCCTCATCCAGCCCCAGATCCCGAAAAATGGAGACGCTACAGGACGCTACAGGACATTTTTTTCTAACAAACTTTGAATTTTTTTTCACCACTTAAAAAAAAACAAACCTATACTTGTTTGGTATCTACAAACTTGAAATGACCTGGAGAATCATAATGGCAGGTCAATTTTAGCATTTGGTGAACACTTTGTGAAAAAAGAGAAAACAATTGTGGAATTGCACTATTTTTGCAATTTCACTGCACTTGGATTTTTTTTCCCATTTTCCAGTACACTATATGGTAAAACCAATGGTGTCATTCAAAAGTACAACTCGTCCCAGAAAAAAAAAAAAAGCCCTCACATGGCCATATTCACAGAAAAATAAAAATGTTATCGCTCTAGGAAGATGGAAAGCAAAAATGGAAAATGACCTGAGGGTAAAGGGTTTAAAAAGAGCTGCAGGGTTCTGTTTCATTAACTGTTTATTTCTGGTCACTGCTGGAGTTGAACAGCTGATCGGCGGGAGTCCCGGTTAAAAGACTGCATTGATCATATGCAAGTGACCTATCCTTAGCAAAGGTCATGAAATAAATAAAAGTACTGGAAAACCAATATGGTGCCATCAAAAATCTTTGTTGTTCTGAGCTGTGCAAATTCTGCAAGTGAAAATCAGCAACCTAGTCCAATCTATAAGCATAGAAGAAGAATCAACCAAAGGTCACTGATCTGAAGAGTAGAGTGGCCCCTGTACGGTACTGATGGCCATCATGGTCTGCTGTTGTACCTCTGTTTTTCATGACTTATGGATATTGGACGGACCCCCACTCCATCTTAAAACCATCATAACTACAGTAAACCTAGGCACTAGAATAAATACACAACACATAGTTTTGTTGTCAAAATGGCCACAGCTTTATTTAAATCACAGGATTAAAACAATCACAGTAGGAGTCAGGTGAAGTGCTAGTACATTGGGATTCACAAGTATTGTGATATCCCCAGCTGTCTGACATACAGAACCAGGACAGACAGCCATAAAGGGGCGGCATCCACTGGCTTGCCGTTCAAGCAGAGCCAGTAAACTTTCAGGGCACCAATGACCCTATTATACTCACTCCTGTGCTTAACCACTGTGCCCGCCCCTGATTGAAGTTACCATTACAATGTCCTTGAGGCTGGCCACCAAAGCTGAGCCTGTTCACCACCATGAGGTTTTACATCCTCTATTAGTTAAAATGAGTCCACCTTAACTTGTCTGCAACTTCCACCTGATTCCTAAACCGCCACCAGAGAGGCCATTTGACACCTTAAATGGACTCAACCCCCATCAACCATGCCTCATAAAGCCATCAACCATTTCTGCATGCTATGGAAAGACTGTGCATACAAGTAAAAAAAAAAACAAAAAGCAATAAATAAAATTCCAGATCTCCGACAGATTAATTTTATCAATGCCATGCTACCAAGTTATGATCGATAATACGGTAACTACAGCAAAATAACAGTTGCTAAACATCCTGCAATGAGGATCCCAGAATGGGGAATGTGGAAAGTAAACCATAATTAAGGTCGTAGCTACAATCTGAATACCTGTATAATGACATCTGTCATGCCTCAAAAGACCCACTAAAAGGAAAACAAATAACTTGTTTTTTTTTGTTTTTTAAATTTTTAATTCATGTTCTTATTAAAATAAACATAAAATAAGCATCAAAGCATAAATAACATTAACACGCTGGGGGGTTCATTGAAGCTCCCAAATCTGGTGATTACCAAACATAAAATGTACCAACAATTACTCCCAGCCATTACCGCACTAGCTCGGGAGCACCATAGCCACAAGGGTTCCAATGTTCACTTGAATTTCCTGGGGATCCGACAAACCCTTACCGAAACTCCCCTCCACATTTCTCCAGGTCCAGCACCATATTAACTTCCAAAAAGAGGAATCCATATCCCAATGGATCCCCCAGACCAATTTCTAACCAACTTCAAGGACCCTCTCAACCACCAGGCTCCAGGTAATCCACTCAGGCCTGTGCTATCTGCCATCTTAAGTAATAAGCACTTGGGTTCCAATGTTCACTTGAATTTCCTGGGGATCCAACAGACCCTTGCCGAAACTCCCCTCCACATTTCTCCAGGTCCAGCACCATATTAACTTCCAAAAAGAGGAATCCATATCCCAATGGATCCCCCAGACCAATTTCTAACCAACTTCAAGGACCCCCTCAACCACCAGGCTCCAGGTAATCCACTCAGGCCTGTGCTATCTGCCATCTTAAGTAATAAGCACTTGGTGGGTGTACACTGATCCCTTTTTTCTTTTTTTTTTTAAATTATTAGTCACACCTTTATTAAAACAAACATACAATAAAACATCAAAGCATAAATAATACTAGATGTGTATTTCCTGAAGGAAGTACAGATAGTGCTTTGAAATGGTGCCCGGGCTGCCCCTTTAAGAGAGACTAGCCTGCTGCCCCTGCAAGACTTTCAACTCAGGATCCGTTTTAACTGTGGGGCCCCTCACGGTCCGATTTGGTGGGCGGGGCCACTCAGGGTCCGATTTGGTGGGTGGGGCCCCTCAGGGTCCGATTTGGTGGGCGGGGCCCCTCAGGGTCTGATTTGGTGGGTGGGGCCCTTCAGGGTCCGATTTGGTCGGCGGGGCCACTCTGAGTCTGATTTGGTGGGCGGGGCCACTCTGGGTCCAATTTGGTGAACGGGGCCACTCTAGGTCCGATTTGGTGGATGGGGCCCCTCTGGGTCCGATTTGGTGGACGGGGCCACTCTGGGTCCGATTTGGTGGATGGGGCCCCTCAGGGTTTGATTTGGTGGATGGGGCCCCTCTGGGTCCGATTTGGTGGACGGGCCCCTCTGGGTCCGATTTGGTGGACGGGGCCCCTCTGGGTCCGATTTGGTGGGCGGGGCCACTCTGGGTCCGATTTGGAGGCCAGGGTGGCTCAGCCTCCGATTTGTAGGCTGGGGTGGATCAGCCTCCGATTTGGAGCATGGGGTCACTCAGCTTTCGATTTGGTGCGCCGGCCCTTTAAGACTCATTTTGGTGCGCCGGCCCTTTAAGAATCACTTAGGCGCGTCAGCCGTTTAAGAGCCAGATTGGCGCACTGGGCTTCTAAATCCACTTTGGCGCACATTCTCTCTCAGGGGCATTCGTCATGTGATGAAGCTAGTTGCATTTGTGCTCTGGGTTTTGCTTTAAGAGCTGATATTATCTGCCAGAAACTCTATCATGGAGGGGTCATGAAAAGTTCGTAGGCATTGGCATAGTAACTGGGTGTGCCTGCGCATATCAATGAGCTTAATTGCCATTTGAATTGCCTCAGGGTATGTTTTCCCTATGGCAACATTTTCCCATTGAAATGCATTGAGGAAAATGTTTTTTCAAATGCAAATTGTGCAAAAACTACAAATCCGATAGACACGAAAATTATTTAGCACACCAATCGTGGATGCTGGCTTCGAAACGACACCTCAACGGAGTCTGTGCGTGTAGCGGTTCGGGCCGCATTAATTGCGGAAAATCAACTGAATAATTATTAGAAGAAGCAGAACTAGATGTGTATTTCCTGAAGGAAGTAGAGATAGTGCTTTGAAATGGTGCCCGGGCTGCCCCTTTAAGAGAGACTTGCCTGCTGCCCCTGCAAGACTTTCAACTCAGGATCTGTTTTAACTGTGGGTGCCTCTCAGGGGCCACTTTGGCCTCAGGGTCTGATTTGGTGGGTGGGGCCCCTCAGGATCCGATTCAGTGGCCTGGGCTCCTCAGGGCTTGAATTGGTGGCTGGGATCCCTCAGGGTCCGATTTTGTGGGTGTGGCCCCTCAGGGTCCGATTTTGTGGGTGTGGCCCCTCAGGGTCCGATTTTGTGGGTGTGGCTCCTCAGGGTTCAATTTTGTGGGCGGGGCCCCTCAGGGTCCGATTTTGTGGCTGGGGCCCCTCAGGGTCTGATTTTGTGGCCGGGGCCCCTCAGGGTCCAATTTTGTGGCCGGGGCCCCTCAGGGTCCAATTTTGTCGGTGGGGCCCCTCAGGGTCCAATTTTGTGGGTGGGGCCCCTCAGGGTCCAATTTTGTGGGTGAAGCCCCTCAGGGTCCAATTTTGTGGGTGGGGCCCCTCAGGGTCCAATTTTGTGGGTGAGGCCCCTCAGGGTCCGATTTTTGTGGATGGGGCCCCTCAAGGTCCGATTTTGTGGGCGGGCCCCTCAGGGTCCGATTTGGTGGGCGGGGCCCCTCTGGGTCTGATTTAGTGGGCGGGGCCACTCTGGATCCGATTTGGAGGCCAGGGTGGCTCAGCCTCCGATTTGTAGGCCAGGGTCGATCAGCCTCCGATTTGGAGGCCGGGGTGGCTCAGCCTCCGATTTGGAGCCTGGGGTCACTTAGCTTTCGATTTGGCACGCCGGCCCTTTAAGAATCACTTTGGCGCATCGGCCCTTTAAGAGCCAGTTTGGCTCACTGGGCTTCTAAATCCACTTTGGCGAACATTCTCTCTCAGGGGCATGCGTCATGTGATGAGGCTAGATTTGCATTTGTGCTGTGGGTTTCGCTTTAAGAGCAGAAATTATCTGGCAGAAACTCTGTCCTGGGGGGGTCATGTGAAGTTCATAGGCGTTGGCATAGTAACTGGGTCTGCCTGCGCATATCAATGAGCTTAACTGCCATTTGAATCGCCTCAGGGCATGTATTCCCTATGGCAAAATTTTCCCATTGAAATGCATTGAGGAAAATGTTTTTTCAAACGCAAATTGCGCAAAAACTACAAATTCGATCGACACGAAAATTACTTAGCACACCACTCGTGGACGCTGGCTTCGAAACGACACCTCAACAGAGTCTGTGCGTGTAGTGGTTTGGGCCGCATTAATTGCGGAAAATCAACTGAATAATAGCTAGATGTGTATTTCCTGAAGGAAGTACAGATAGTGCTTTGAAATGGAGCCCAGGCTGCCCTTTAAGAGAGACTTGCCTGCTGCCCCTGCAAGACTTTCAACTCAGGATCTGTTTTAACTGTGGGTGCCTCTCAGGGGCCACTTTGGCCTGTGGGGCCCCTCAGGGTCTGATTTGGTGGGTGGGGCCCCTCAGGATCCGATTCGCTGGCCTGGGCTCCTCAGGGCTTGAATTGGTGGACGGGATCACTCAGGGTCTGATTTTCTGGGTGGGACCCTCAGGGTCCAATTTTGTGGGCGGGGCCCCTCAGGGTCCGATTTGGTGGGTGGGGCCCCTCAGGGTCAAAATTGGTGGGCGGGGCCCCTCTGGGTCTGATTGGGTTGGCGGGGCCCCTCAGAGTTCGATTTTGTGAGTGGGGCCCCTCAGGGTCCGATTTGGTGGGCGGGGCCCCTCAGGGTCCAATTTGGTGGACGGAGCCCCTCAGGGTCCAATTTGGTGGGCGGGGCACCTCTGGGTTCGATTTGGTGGGCTGGGCCCCTCTGGGTCTGATTTGTTAGGCGGGGCCCCTCGGTCCGATTCGGTGGGCAGGGCCCCTCAGGGTCCGATTTGGTGGACGGGGCCCCTCAGGGTCCGATTTGGTGAGCGGGGCCCCTCAGGGTCTAATTTGGTGGGCAAGGCCACTCTGGGTCTGATTTGGTGGGCGGGGCCCCTCAGAGTCCGATTTGGTAAGCGGGGCCCCTCAGGGTCTGATTTGGTGGGCGAGGCCACTCTGGGTTTGATTTTGTGGGCGGGGCCCCTCATGGTATGATTTTGTGGGCGGGGCCCCTCAGGGTCCGATTTGGTGGGTGGGGCCCCTCTGGGTCTGATTTGGTTGACGGGGCCCCTCGGAGTTCAATTTGGTGAGTGGGGCCCCTCAGGGTACGATTTGGTGGGCGGGGCCCCTCAGGGTCCGATTTGGTGAGCGGGGAGCCTCATGGTCTAATTTGGTGGGCAAGGCCACTCTGGGTCCGATTTGGTGGGTGGGGCCCCTCTGGGTCTGATTTGGTTGGCGGGGCCCCTCGGAGTTCAATTTGGTGAGTGGGGCCCCTCAGGGTCCGATTTGGTGGGCGGTGCCCCTCAGGGTCCGATTTGGTGAGCGGGGCCCCTCAGGGTCTAATTTGGTGGGCAAGGCCACTCCGGGTCCGATTTGGTGGGTGGGGCCCCTCAGAGTCCGATTTGGTAAGCGGGGCCCCTCAGGGTCTGATTTGGTGGGCGAGGCCACTCTGGGTTTGATTTTATGGGCGGGGCCCCTCATGGTCCGATTTTGTGGGCGGGGCCCCTCAGGGTCCGATTTGGTGGGCGGGGCCGCACTGGGTCCGATTTGGTGGGTGGGGCCCCTCAGGGTCCGATTTGGTGAGCGGGGCCCCTCAGGGGGTCGATTTGGTGGGCGGGGCCACTCTGGGTCTGATTTGGAGGCCAGGGTGGCTCAGCCTCTGATTTGTAGGCCAGGGTCGATCAGCCTCCGATTTGGAGGCCGGGGTGGCTCAGCCTCCGATTTGGAGCCTGGGGTCACTCAGCTTTCAATTTGGCGCGCTGGCCCTTTAAGACTCATTTCGGTGCGCCGGCCCTTTGAGAATCACTTTGGCGCGTCAGCCCTTTAAGTGCTAGTTTTGCCCACTGGGCTTCTAAATCCACTTTGGAGCACATTCTCTCTCAGGGGCATGCGTCACGTGATGAAGCTAGATTTGCATTTGTGCTGTGGGTTTCGCTTTTAGGCCGGAGTCACACTGGCGAAGAATACGGGCGAGTGAGAGGCGCTAAAAGCACGCATTAGACACAGACAAATGATTCTCTATGGGGTCACTCGCACCAGGCGTATATTTCTCATCCATATCCTACGCTCCGTGCCAATCGCAGATTGTCAGCGTACTACGCCCGTAGTACGCCAATGCAAGTCTATGGGTGCGCAAAAAATACGGATTACACACGGACCACACGTGTGACCTGCGAGCAATACGCAGGTCTTTTGGCTGGTGACAGGAAATGGGCCAATCCATCATCAGGAAGCCTAGACATGCAAATGAGCTCAAAAAGCGCTCCAGACATCCAGGAAGTACGCCTCCACGGAGTACAGCAGCAGCATGGCGTCCACGTACATTAATGTTGAGATGCTCATTGTCCTGGTGCAGGAGCGTCTCGAAATATGGGACCCACGCGATGCAAATTATGCTAACCGGACAAGAAAGGAGGCGTCATGGAGGCGCATCTGTCGTCAGATGTACCATGACTTTGGTGACCGACCACGTGATGAGCAGCATAAAATTCGTAAGTGCAACGCTAAACATCATTAACCTTAGCACGCCAAAAAAAAGGAATATAGAATCAGCACCCCCCTTCCTGTGCATGTACTTTTAGCCTCATGAGGCCGTTACATTTGGATGTGACACGTGGCTTCACACAGCCATAATTTATGGTTAGGCCACAAGCTCCTCATCCTCCTAGCCAAAAGAATTATTTTAAGTGTAGCTAATGAGACCCTGTGTATCTGCCCAATTACATATGCCACCATGGGTAGAACGCACACCCCAGAAGGCCCCATGCCTAGACTACTGTTAGAAAATGTGACCTCTCAAATATGTGAATTTGACAATATTTCCTGTCACATTGCAGTGGAAGATGTGATGAAACGCTGGCGAAGCATCCGGGACCAGTTCCGCCGGGAACGCCAGCAGCGGTCCAGGAGTGGGGATGCTGGATATGTCAAAAGAAAGTACATATACTATGACCGGCTGTCCTTCCTCGCCCCAATTCTGGATCTGAGACCGTAAGTACATACCTCACACCACATTACACAAATACATTACACAAATACTTTACAGGGACAAAAATATTGATGTATTTTTGCCTCTGTTCTATTTCATAACAGAACTCAATCCAACCTTACGGATCGAGGAACGGCCTCAGAGGCAGAGCCCATTATAGATCCTGTAGGGGATGAGGTGGCTGGCCCATCTTCTCCCCCTACAAGAAGGATGGCTGAAGATGAGGCATCACAGAACAACACAATGGCTGGCCTACACACAACACCACCAGGACGGTCTGCTGCTGCCACATCACCCATCCTGGAAGAGCCGGGCAACTTGAGCAGCAGCCCAACTGCCCAGATCAGGTCCTCCCCACAGGCTGCTCTTACATCACGGCGAACAAGAAGAAGGCGCCAGGTCACTATTCAAGAGAGCAGGACCAATGTGGACACAGGGGTGCTCAATTATTTGTCTAGAGTAACTACAGATGATGGGGAGGAGGCCTATGCACGTAGCCTCACCCTTTATCTCCGTGCCCTTACCCGTGAGGTCCGGCTCCGTATTAGGGGATGTATTCAGATCCTGCTTGATGCAAGCACCTCCCCAATACCCCATATGAGGTTTTTGAATTTCTGGAGAGGTGGCAGCTCTCACCACGAAATCTAATGCGCATGAGACCATCCACACAGATGCTTGCTCAAGCAGGGTCCGAACAGCCCCTAATACGTGGGCCAACACCTCAACCCCTTCCTCCCCCTACCCAACCTTCTATTCCACAGCCACAAATGTCAGCCTCAAGCCAACCCCACCAATATAGCCACTTGTACCCACCCAGTGTTGGAGGCTGGTCCCAACCTGGTTGGGGACGATCTGGCTATCTTGGTGGGTATGAGCCACGTGCGTACCACAGCCAACAAGAAGCCCCTCACCATCATCATTACTCTGGCCAGTATCCCCAACAGTCCCAGGAGGCAGGACAATTCCAGCATCATGGGCAACAGTATGGCCCCACACAGGGCGATGTTGGCCACAGTGGCCAGCAGCACCCACAGCCTGTTCTTCCACGTTCCCCTTCCCCAACCTATGAGGATTTATGATTCTGATGGTGGGAGATGTCCAGTGCGTTTTAACTGGTGCTCCAAATAGAAAGGAAAAAACAGGTGTTCTCCATCACCAACATTTTTTACATAATTTAACATTCACATTTTTAAACAATGTTTTCCAAGCATATGAAACAATCCATCATGACAGGCAACGCTACCTCACGCCTTTCAGACAGATATTACATGTGTGTAAAAAAGAGAATATTTCAACGCGCTATACTGTAAAATGAACGGATGAAAATACACTACTCACTTGCTAATGCCTAGGAAAGGCGTGCTGGCCTTAGTGAAGTAGTCACCTTTTTTGCTACCAATCTCTAGAAAAAAAGTTCAAGGCAACCAGCATTCAGAATATCACGCTCTCTCTATGTCTTAACAAGTGAGTTTTGTTTTTTCATCCTTTCCAGTATAGCATGGTTAAATATTCTCTGTTCTACAGACAGGTAATATCTGTCTGAAAGCTGTGAGGTAGCCTTGCCTGTTATGGTGGAATCTTTCTATGATTGGAAATCATTATGAGGAAATGTGAGTGTTATCTTGTAGCCTTTATTTTGGTGATGGAGCTCACCTTTTGTTGGCAAATCTAGTTTAATTTTGTCATGCAGCAATGTTGTTATTGCCTAATATTTTGTTGTGTTTTGTTATGTAATGTTAATTTTACAAAAAAGTTAAAGAAGGCACAAAGGGTCATTTTGCCCATTGCCAAAATGTTCTTATGGCAATATTATGTTTGCCTTTAAGCAAACCAACCAAAAAAAAGGCAAAACTAAAAATTTGTCTACTCTAGTTAACGTCTCTGTGTGATTTTTCACAATCCCTCACAACATACTAACAGACACAAACCAATGCAATGAAACACTCATAGAATCATAAGGGCTTGAGTAATATATATTTAGACACAATTAAAGAAAAAAATTATAACATAGACACTGCATGCTCTTGCCAAGAAGTTGCCCCCTCAGGTGAGATAAAGTAATTAGTGAAAATATGACGCACTTTTAGGCCAGAGAGCGGTCTACGTTGAGGGTTCATAGGTGGTCTCACCCTGCGCACATTGTCCGGCCTACGCACAACACCATCACAGGAGGAACAATCATTAATCCTGGTGAAGTTATGCAGAACAACACAGGCTTTCACAACTTCATTCACATTTTGCTCACGCAACTGAATGACAGACTGGAGTACCCGCCATTTGGCACAAAGAATCCCAAAGGAACACTCCACCAGTCGCCTAGCACGTGATAGGCGCAAGTTAAAAATTCTGCGCCTGTGGTCAAGGTTGCGCCGGGGATATGGCCTCATGACATTGCGCGATAACTGAAAGGCCTCATCTGCCGCAAGGACATAAGGGACTGATTCTTCGGGGGAGCCTGGTAGCTGGCGTGGTGGTGGTAGATCCAACTGGTTGGTGCGTAGCCGCCGAGCCATTATGGAAGTATTGAAGACTCTAGAGTCTCCTGTCCTTCCATAAGCCCCAATGTCAACAATTATAAACTTGTATTGAGGGTCTACCAGAGCCAACAATACAACAGAAAAGTATTGTTTATAATTGAAGAATTGGGAGCCAGAGTTCGGCGGCTTACGCACCCTGATATGTTTGCCATCCAGGGCCCCAATACAATTTGGAAACTGGCAGTCCTCCTCAAAGTCCCTTGAAATCCTTAACCAGTCTTCCATCCTGGGCTCGGGCATGACCACTTGATGGAGTCTTGTCCAGATTTCTGTACATGTAGACCTCACTATGCCTGAAATGGTTGACTTTCCAATAAGAAACTCATGGTGGAGGGCGGCATAAGACAGGCCAGTGGACAGGAAGCTGTAGAACAACAGAAATTGTTAAGTTTAAAATGCCTAAAGTAAAAAAAATCAGTTACGTGCCGACCATACTTGGTAGGAATTGAGAGAGAATAACACACACATACTGTATTTTGTGGCACAATGACTAAGTGATATGCAGGACATATTAGATCTAACATTCTGGTGTGTAAGTTGAAACATTTTTGGAGTAAGATGAGGGCATTAAACTTTGTCCAAGAAGGCCAAAAAACATAATTATGCACACACATTATGAACATAGAGAATGTGGTTGTGTAGTACATACCGTATTGTGAGTAGAAGTCGCTCCTCTGCAGATATCGCTTTGCGCATCCTTGTGTCCTGAAAGGTTATCCCAGGGCGCACTGTCTCCAAGAGTCGATCAAATGTGGAAATGCTCATGCAACAGTACTGGTAAAATTTCTCCGGATGCTCCCGCAGAGAAGAATAGAGGCGGTGAAAATGACCTCTTGTGAGTCGTTGCCTCAAAAGTGGATGTACCCACATGCGTCTCCTCCTCCGCGGATCCACTATCACTGGGTATGGTTGCCCAAAGCGCCGTGACAAAAGCCAGGTAAAGAGAACCTGCTCAGTTGTATTGAATCTCAGACCCTCTGCCATGCTGCACAAAGAACACCAACACACCTCGTGAAAGCAAGGTGACAAATGGACAGAATGGAGGCAGCCACCTGTTTCTGAGTGTATAAATAGGGTGCAGGCTAATGATTTAAATTGTTTGCAGGCCTCAAAACCGTTAAATGTCCATTTTGCAAGGCTGCGAGAAAATCTCGCCATACGGATTGCATACGGATGCCACACGGATTACATACGGATGCAGACATGCGCAAAATACGCGACCTCACCTTGCTTACGGATGGCCTCCGGAGCACTATTTAGGGGTCATTCATCCGTATTACGCATGTAAACTACGGTCCGTATTTTGCGCAGGTTAGTCTGACTCCAGCCTAAGAGTTGATATTATCTGCTAGAAGCTGTGTCCTGGAGAGGTCATGTGACGTTTGTAGGCGTTGGCATAGTAACTGGGTCTGCCTGCGCATATCAATGAGCTTAACTGCCATTTCAATCGCCTCAGGGCATGTTTTGACTATGGCAACATTTTCCCATTGAAAAGCACTGAGACAGTGCATACCAATGACGGGAAAAAAAATTTTCAAACGCAAATTGCGCAAAAACTACAAATCCGATTGACACGAAAAATACTTAGTACACCACTCATGGACGCTGGTTTTGAAACGACACCTCAACAGAGTCTGTGCGTGTAGCGGTTCGGGCCGCATTAGTTGCGGAAATCAACTGAATAATAATAAGAAGAATAAGTTAGCAGCGTTCGGATTACAATATAGTGTTTTTTTCAAAGCACTATAATTAACACGCTGGTAGGAGTCCTTGAAGTTCCCAAAATCTGGTGATTACCAAACATAAAGTGAACATAAAATGTACCAACAATTACTCCCAGCCTTTACCCCACTAGCTCGGGAGCACCATAACCACAAGGGTTCCAATGTTCACTTGAATTTCCTGGGGATCCGACAAACCCTTGCCGAAACTCCCCTCCACGTTTCACCAGATCCAGAACCATATTAACTTCCAAAAAGAGGAAACCATATCCCATTGGATCCTCAAGACCATATTTAACCAACTTCAAGGATCCCTCCAACAAGATGTGGGATAAAGTGAGGATGAAAACACCATGCAGGTTTACAACCAAGGTATACAACAGGTTAATAATGGAAAAGATCCCAAAGGTCCAGAAATAGACAGAGATGGGCAATGCTGTGTTATATGCTGTAACAATAAATGAGAAGCCGCCTGCTCCTCTACAGCAGTTACAGACAGACTCTAATCACCAGCTGCGCATAAATGGTAAGAAATATGTAGGTCTAATGTAGGCTGCCTGCAGCCATAGGTCTGTGAGCAGAAAACTGCAAGTTCTATATCCCAGTCAGTCACTCTACTACATACAATTACAATAGATGAGAGACAGGGCTGAAAACTGGGCCCATGATATGTTTTCCAGAGCAATGTGCAGCATCACACTAGGAGTGCCCACTCACTGCCCGCCATGTGCTGAGTTATTAGTGCACACTCAAATGTACCAAGTTACTCCCCGATTATTTATTTTACACATGATAAAACATAATCCATTCAGGCCTGTGCTATCCACCATCTTAGGTAATATAAAATAAGCTCTTGGTGGGTATACTCTGATCATGCAACATACGAGGGAGACAATATACAGAAACAGGATGGATATATCCGGCAGGACAGCATGTAACATAAGAGGCCTAAAGGCAGCAATAGCTACAGAAATTAAGCACTAAGCTGGTAGTCATGTCCAGATTATATGTACAGCTAGGAAAATAACCTGGAGACACAGGATGTCTATACCCAGCATGATCCGTATACAGCAGAGTGAGGAGTGATATCATGTATACAGACCTGTGGTACAGGTGAAGTATACAGCACAGGAATAGAGCCTTAACACATATACCACATATAGTGAGTAACCTGGTTACACTGGATCTGCACACCCAACATCAAAGTATGTAACAGAGATGAGGTCACATACAGATTATCAGACTCCATATCTGGGAAGGGGGAGGGGTAATCCGCACACAGCAGGGTCAGTATACAGTGCACTGACATGGAGTGCAGCCTCTCATCATCATACATATACCATCCCCCGACTGCTCCTCTCACCAGTGTCTCTATAGTAATGGCTGACACTGTATGTGTCCCTGCTCTGTCCTATCATACATAAACCCAGAACTCATGAAGACTCTGTATAATACAGCAGTAATGTGGTATATCAGAAATGTCTGCAGGGAGGTCACACAAAAGCTGCCTTTGCAATAAGTGAGGGAACATGGCAGCTAAATGAATTTCTGAGGTAATCTTGATCCCAGATATGATGTAGGAGCTTATACTACACTAGTACACACTACACAATGTCTGAGGTGAATGCAGAGTAGTATATCAAACATGTCTGCAGGGAGGTCACCCAGAAGTTGTCTCACAGTCTGTGAGGAAAATGTAGCATGCACATGAGGGACATGGCAGCTACATGAATTTCTGAGGTAATATTGATCCCATACATAATGTAGGAGCTGATACTACACTGGTACATGATGTCTGAGGTGAATGTGCTCCTATCATCTGTCATGTGAGGTTATAACCCCAGTATTATACTCCCTGAAACTGCAGACATGCTTCCTGCTGTTCCTCCTGTGTAAGGGCAGTTTCACACGTCCAGATAATTCCGGTACCGGAGGTTTCCGTGTCCGTGTGCATACGGAGGTCATCCGTGTGACATCCGTGTGCTATCCATATGTCCGTGTGTACCATCCGTGTGCTGTCCGTGTTTTTGAAAAATTATTTTTAATGTTAACCCTTTGACTTTTAAAAACGCACACGGATCACACACGGACAGCATCTGTGTGCGGTACGTGTTTACACGGACCCATTGACTTGTATGGGTCCGTGTGATCCGTGCTGTTGCACAAAAACGGACATGTCAGTGTGTTTTGCACACGGACACACGGTACGTGAGAACACGCTGACATCTGCATAGAAACATTCATTCGAATGTGTCTACGTGTGTCAGTGTCTCCGGTACGTGAGAAAACTGTCACTACACGTACCGGAGACACTGACGTGTGATACTGCCCTAAGAAAGAGGGAGAGAGACAGATTTCCTGTTCTATATAAGCCCCACCCTCCTCACAGTAACCCACCAGGCACAGAGATACTGTGCTTCTTACTCTGAAAGCAACATCCCTCTAAAATCTATACCACTATACCAATGAAGCTGCAGGAGTAAAGGTCCACCCATCCCCAAGTCATGTCCTCCTCCGCCTATGGCTCCTGTGGTTTCTTTCTGTTGACGCCTCTAGCAGAGTGGCCATTGGAAACTGGACTTCCCTGCTGCTACTGTGCATTATTACCTGCTAGTAAGTGCAGGGACTGCAGCAGGAGGTGGTGGTCACTTCCATAAGTCACAGCCACATGGACAGAAAATATCTACCCACCTCTGCCTTCTGTGCTCTGCTGGAATGCATACCGTAATTCTACCTTTCTGCCATCGTGTTTCTGGATAACATAACACTAAAGTAAAAAGGTAAAATAATGCTATAATTACACACTGTATTTATATACAGTATAATACAGTCAACATTATACATGAAAACACATGTAGCAAATATGAGATTATCATCAATGAAAAAGAAGAGACGTTACCTATTTTACCTTGAAAACCTTCACTCACCATAATTTTTTCGTCATAAATTTTTGGCAAATTGCCGGATCACTGCACAACATGTACTTACTATAACTAAAGACTTCAATTGCTTGTTCCAACGCCGCGGTTTGGAGTCATGTTTGCACGTTTTTCAGCATTTTTTTCTTTTCACTTTTTATTCTGCAAATTGCATTACCAGCACAGTGAATGGGATTTCTTAAGATATCACTTCCTTGCAGATTTAAAACTTCAAAGAGTTTTTTCCAAATCTGCAACATGTGAATTCTGTGTGTTTTTGCAGCGAATGGGAAACAAAAGCAAGTAAAAAGACAGACACTGTTTTTCCAGTCATCACTGTTTTTTGCTGCAGAAAAATCTGCTGAAATAGTCCATGTGAACACATAGGCTTATAAATAAGCGATAATCGCATGCAAAAAATGCATAAAAAATGCTTTAAAAATTAGCTTATTTATATGCAATGTTTTTGGTGCCGAAATTTCTGCTGCAAATACAGATTGTGCACATACCCTTAGTCTCTGTACTAAGACCACCCTCCTAGCAAATATGAAGAGATTAGCCAATCATATCAAAGACTGAGATATATAATGACACCAGTATACTACTCCTTGTGTAATAAAATAAATTCAGCATAGAATGCAAAGGTAATCTTTATCGGCAGGAAAATACGTGTTGTAATTAGTCTTTTTACTTGCTTTTGTTTTCCATTCGCTGCTGAACTTTTGTTAATGACCAAATACTTATTTTCCACCATAATTTGCAAAATAAATCTTGCCAAATCAGACAAGGTGATTTTCTGGATTTGTTTTCTCATTTTGACTCTCATAGTTGTGGTCTACCTATGATGTCAGTTACAGGCCTCTCTCATCTTTTTAAGTGGGAGAACTTGCACAATTGGTGGCTGACTAAGGATAGTTTCACACTAGCATTTCACTGACCTGCGTCGGTCTCCGCATGGCCGCTGCTAAGCTCCGCCCCTTGTCGCGCCTCCTCCTGTCAGCTCCGCCTATGGGCGCATGACGTTGCATGCGACCTGCATACCCTGTCTTTAGCATTGGGTACGCAGGCCATGCGCATGCGTCCTTTTGACGGTGCGCCGACCTGCGCCAAATGCACTGTGTTGCATTTTGGTGCACTCGGTGCACCGTCAAAAGGACGCATGCGCCATCAAACGCATACCTGTGCACAGCCTGCGTACCCAATGCTAAAGATAGGGTACGCAGGTCGCATGCAGCATCATGTGCCCATAGGCGGAGTTGACAGGAGGAGGTGTGACAGGGGGCGGATCTTAGTGGTGGCCGTGCGCAGACCAGGTCAGTGAAACTAGCCTAAATCCTTTTTTCCCCTACTGTATGTAATGTATAAAGACTGCTGTATATACAATATATTATAATATGGTGTGACATTTCCTCTGAAAACCGGTGAGACAATCGTTTTTCGCTCTCCCAGAGCTTTGTTCATAAAATGCATCCAAGCTCGATCGAATCTGTACATGATCGAGGCCTTGTTTTCTCTCCAGATTGCGCAAGGAGTTCAAGGTAGAGGAACTTTGCTGTGTAACGATGAATGAGTCACTACTTTGCAGCATTAACTCAATATATATATATATATATATATATATAGTCCTCAAGATCAAAGCAGCACACCAAAAGAGTTCCAAAGTGCTATTTATTAGCCCATCTGGCTAGTTGCCCATACAGCCAGATGGGCTAATAAATGGCACTTTGACTGGAACTCTTCTGGTGTGCTGCTTTCATCTTGAGGACTATTTTTGAGGTTTGGTATATGCCTGGAAGGCTTGCACCTGTATTGTCTGTTCATTTTTTGGCTGCTTTTTCCCTTTTTTCATATATATTAGCTGAAGAGCCCGGCGCTGCTCGGGCATAGTAACTAACTGTGGTTAGTTATAGCAAATTATAATTATCCTCTATCCCATAGTCCCGTGCCCATATACCCATCATACATATCCACGATTCCATAGGCCCGTGCCCATATACCCATCATACATATCCTCCATCCCATAGTCGAGTGCCCATAAACCCATCACACATCCTCCATCCCATAGTCCCATGCCCATATACCCATCATACATATTCGCCATCCCATAGTCGAGTGTCCATATACCCATCACACATCCTTCATCTCATAGTCCCATGCCCATATACCCATCATACATATCCTCCATCCCATAGTCCAGTGCCCATACACCCATCACACATCCTCCATCCCATAATCCCGTGCCCATATACCCGTCATACATATCCTCCATCCCATAGTCCAGTGCCCATATACCCATCACACATCCTCCATCCCATAGTCAACCATTATGACATCATAATGAGCGGTGGGGCTTGCAACCTATGATGACATCAGCGTCGCCATGGCAACCATTATGACATCATAATGAGGGCCGGGCCTGATACACACACACTTTTTCCCCATTATGTAGATAGGGGCAAAATTGTTTGGTGAATTGGAACGCGCGGGGTTAAAATATCGCCTCACAACATAGCCTAGGACACTCTCTGGGTCCAGACGTGTGACTGTGCCAAATTTTGTGGCTGTAGCTGCGACGGTGTGGATGCCAATCCCGGACATACATATACACATACATACATACACATGCTTGAGCTTTATATATTAGATACACACACACACAAAGCAGTATCGCCTATATACCGTAAGTATGCAGCAGTATATATACAGGGCCACCATCAGGACTTTACTGCCCTTACTGCTGTATGGGGCCCGGTGAGCAGCAGTACAGAAGAGGGCCTGCAGGTCAGGGGCCCCACTCCTGTGCTTCTAGTCATCGGGCCCCATGTGCTGTGCGCTGCGGCGCACATATCAGCAGAGGCACCACAGCGGCCGACATCAGGGAGCAACACGAAGTGGAAGAGCTGAAGGACCTGTGGTGATGTCATCGTTATCACAGGCCTTCACCATTTATCAGTCCCGCCCCTGATCACATGATGATGATGTCACCACAGGTCCTTCAGCTCACACAGCAGCTGCCCTGGTTGTGTGCAGCTCTTGTTCTCTGGTATGATACCATCTTTGCCACAGGACCGCGGACAGGTAAGATTTTTTTTTTTTAATTTTATTATTGAAAGCGGCAATATGTTCCCTGTCAGGATGGAAGACACGGGGGCAGGATGGGAGACACGGGAGCAGGATGCAGATTGGCGGTACACAGGGGCAGATTGGAGACACACAGGGGCAGAATGGAGACACAGGGGCGAATGGAGACATGGGGCAGGATTAGAAACATGAGGGCGGAATGGAGACATGGGGCAAAATGGAGACACGGGGGCAAAATGGAGACACGGGGGCAAGATGGGAGACAGGGGCAGATTGGAGACACAGGGGCAGATTGGAGACAAGGGCAGGATTGGAGACACGGCGGCAGAATGGAGACAAGGGACAGTTTGGAGACACACAGGGTCAGATTAGAGACACGGGGGCAGAATGGAGACAAGGGCAGGATTGGATACATGGGGACAGAATGGAGACAAGGGCAGGATTGGATACATGGGGACAGAATGGAGACAAGGGGTAGAATGGGAGACAAGCAACAGATTGGAGACACACAGGGGCAGGATTGGAGACAAGGGGCAGAATGGGAGACAAGGGGCAGGATGTAGGCTGGGGGCCCGGAAGTGGCTTGTAGTGTAGAGCAGGGACCCATCAGAGGGAGGTCACCTTGCCGTGGTTGATAGGCATACATGAATTGGCCAATTTGTGCACTAAGAACCTTCATTTTTTCATCTATTACTGTAAGTAAAAAATAAATTTGTAAAAAAAAATTTGGGAACATTTTGTTAAATTGAATGTTTTTCATGCTTTTCTGTGTTTTCACATAGCCTAGATTCATGCACTTGTGCTGCTGTGTTCTTTTTTTGTGTATATTATGCAGTTTTCGCAGCTTGCACATGTTCACACTAGGAAGTGCTGATTGTTGGTTTTTTTTTTTCCTTATTTAAGTAAAATTGGATGCTGGCTTGCCTCCAGTCTGATCTTGCACCACTCCCATTGGCCTTGCAGGTGCCGCAATCAGCTCTACCAGCCCATAAATTGTAGGCTTAGCCCAGTAGTGACATGTTTGTCAAAAATTGTAGGCTGGTGGCCCGGAAGTTGCTTGTAGAATAGAGCAGGGACCCATCAGAGGGAGGTCACCTTGCCGTGGTTAATGGGCATACATGAATTGGCCAATTTGTGCACTAAGAACCTTCATTTTTCATCTATTACTGTAAGTAAAAAAATTTTAAAAATTTTTTTTGGGGAAAATTTGGCTAAATTGAATGTTTTTAATGTTTTTCTGTGTGTTCACATGGCCTAGATTCATGCACATGTGCTGCTGTGTTCTTTTTTTGTATGTGTATATATATATATATTATACTGCACAAAAAAAATAAAGGGAACACTATTCCATTTGCAACAGGCTGCTTGTGTTCCCCTTTATTTTTTTGAGCAGTATATATATATACACACACACAAAGCAGTATCGCCTATATAAGTATACGGCAGTATATATACACAGACATCACAGTGTCACTTAGATAATGTATATACACATCCGTGGCAATATCGCCTATATAACGTTTATAGACTGCTGTGTATACAATGGCTGCTACTGATGTATATAATCACCGTATCACCTATATAATGTATATACAGCAGTCTATATACATTATATTATATTGACAATACTGCTACTGATTTATATATAAATTATATATAGGTGATACTGCTGTGTATATACAGTATGTATATGTATATATACACTGTGACAGAGTCACTGGTGAAGTGATGGAGTGGAGATATGTGTCACTGTGCATGATCCAGTCAGTGATGTTGGAGCGCCGCCAGGGTCTTCGCCTGGTCGGCAGGGTACTCGGAGCTGGGCCCGGTGGATTTCAATTGGAGTTATCACGGTAGCTGTGACCCGGTCCGTGGCCCTGGGTGTCCATTGTAAAAGGGGAAAGTTGAGTGTGTGGATAATGATTAAAGTTTATTAGTGAATGATTCGTGATGCCACCTGTGGTGTTCGGCAATGAAGATGTTAAGCCGAAGCTGCAGACAGATCCTCTGGGACAGATGGTGTGGTGCAGCAATGGTGTTGTGGCCCTCCATAGGTAGGGCAGTAGTCCCAGGTCAGTGTAGTTGAAGAGATAGGGAGGAGATGTAGATGGTGCGGTGTCAGGCACAGCGATGTAG
Organism: Dendrobates tinctorius; assembly: GCF_039654945.1. Taxonomy (NCBI): domain Eukaryota; kingdom Metazoa; phylum Chordata; class Amphibia; order Anura; family Dendrobatidae; genus Dendrobates; species Dendrobates tinctorius. Next base: position 90,649,946 of record NW_027361696.1, on the reverse strand, counting down.
CAGTGCTGAGTGTGTTGGCACAGGAATAAGCGGAGGACACCAGGGCATGTAGTTCCAAAGCTTTACTCACAGTCTGTGATGCATACAGGTGCCCGCCTCAGTGCCGTGTTCTCCAGGTCAGAGGCTCAGCCAACCACCAGGCAAGATGAAGTACTCCGTTCCAACACTCCGCCAACATAAGTGCCTTTTCTGAACATCTCCCTTTTGCGCCTATAGTGAAGTACTCACAGTACTGAGTTACACTGGAGTTCCTCCTGTCAGATGTTCCTATGAACTCTACTTGTAAGGCAGACAGCTGTAGCCTGCTTCAGGGACTCCTTGCTACCAAGTCCAGGCTCACTATCGTTGCAGTTGTGCCCCCCAAGTCTTGTGTGGGAATAAAGTGGTGTCTGCTGAAGGACCATTAGTATCCGTACAACCTCGGGGACCGGACCCCGGCCTTGCGCTGTGGACTTGGGAAGGGTTCTGCTATAACCCTGATCCTCAGTCCTCCTCTCCTCGTGTTCCGTACTAATCCTTCCTTCTTATGGAGAGAGTCAGGCTTCCCATCAATGTCTCTTTCTTGTGCCGGCGGACCCAGGTCACTGAGGTCGGCTGCAGCACTTCCTTCATCCATCCCACTCGGGATCTTCACTCTACCACTGACTCTGTCAGACTGACTAAATCCTAAACTCTTCCCGCTCTTTTGGTGCAGACTAAACTCCACCCGCCTCCCAGCACGCTTCGTGTTCCAAGCAGGGAGCCACCAAAGGGTGCTTTGCTACACTACTATGTTGTGTGGGATGCAGGTGTTGGAGTGTGGTCAGGTGTCTCCACCTTACCTGGGTGATGGGGTACCACACCTCAGGAGGAGGTGCAGTACCTCTGTGGCGACTGAACCCTCAGGGGCGCCACAATGTAAAACCAGATTAGTTTCCTCCAGCACTGTGTGTTGAGACAGTATATATAAAATTATATAATGGGCTGGTTTTAGTAAACATTCATAGAGTGGGAGGGAGAATGTTCATGTATCTCCACCTGCAGAGCTGCCAGGACCTGTGTGATGTAAGAACCATGTGATCTGCCATATGATGGAGTCACAAGGTCAGGCTTAAATGGCTGACTGGCAGAGCTTCCAGTGTTCAGTGGTTCCTGGAGAGATAGGACTCTAGGGAGTGGTGTGCCATAACTGAACTGTGCATATTGCTGTCTGTGAGCAGTGTGATCCCGCTAGGAAATGGACTGCTTCTTCCTTGTGTTTCTTTGATTGGCTGTTTCTGCCTGTGGGGCTGTGTTTATTATTAAGCTTGGTTTATGCTGCTACAATAAACCAAGCCTTTCCTTAAAGAGACAGTGTTCCAGATATATCTCTGTGTCCAGATGAGTGAGGCGCTCTACCACAACACACACAGCAGTACCACCTACATAACGTATATACAGTAGTGTATACAGGTGATACTGCAAAAATGTTGTAGGCACATTATATAGACAACACTGATATATACAGCATATATATATATATATATATATATATATATATATATATATATATATATATATAGTTTCGCCTGTATAATGTGTATGCAACAGTCGCAGTATCAACTATATATTGTACAGGGTGGGCCATTTATATGGATACTCCTAAATAAAATGGGAATGGTTGGTGATATCAACTTCCTATTTGTGGCACATTAGTATATGTGAGGGGGGAAACTTTTCAAGATGGGTGGTGACCATGGCGGGCATTTTGAAGTCAGCCATTTTGGGTCCAACTTTATTTTTTTCAATGGGAAGAGGGTCGTTTCGCGTACATAGATGACAAGCTGACACAGTGGGGGAAAAAAGTATTCAGTCAGCCACCAAAGCGCGTTTTGCCTCTAACTTCTTCCAGGGGCCAGTCGGAGTGAAGGGACGCCGCACTGAGCACTCCTGACTATCATCATCTTTACATTATTTCACCTTTCAGCCATAGTCAGTACCTTGGCAGGATAGTGTTGCATCAGTCAACACTGTTGGAATTTTATTCCTATTGTTATACCTCACATAATCAATATGTATTCAGCCTGATATAATGATATTTTCCTAGAATATATGTGTATCTATGGCCCTTACTCTAGGCTAGTCACAGTACTGGCGGGTTCATTTTGTGTCAGTCCAAACTGTTGGAAATTTGTTCCCTATATATTACAGGGTGTGCCATTTATATGGATACACCTAAATAAAATGGGAATGGTTGGTGATATCAACTTCTTGTTTGTGGCACATTAGTATATGGGAGGGGGAAAACTTTTCAAGATGGGTGGTGACCATGGTGGCCATTTTGAAGTCAGCCATTTTGGATCCAACTTTATTTTTTCCAATGGGAAGAGGGTCATGTGACACATCAAACTTATTGAGAATTTCACAAGAAAAACAATGGTGTGCTTGGTTTTAATGTACCGTTATTCTTTCATAAGTTATTTACAAGTTTCTCTTTGTTTACAGCCATTGACATGTCGCAGAGGTTAACACGTGAGGAGCGGATAGAAATTATGTTGATGTCTGGTGAACGCAGTAACCTGGTCATTGCAGTAGATTTCAATGCAAGACACTCTACCCAAGAAAACTGTCACCATTCCAATTTTATTTAGGTGTATCCATATGTCCAATGTCCACAGCCGATACAATCTAGTCACTAGGGTTGAGCAAAACGGGTTGGTCAAATTGATAAGTTGCCGACTTTAGCTAAAGTCGGGTTTCGCCGATCAAAACCCGACCATAGCGTGAGGTCGGCCATGAGGTCGCCGACCTGCACCCCATAGTCGCGTTTCCCATGATGCTTCCAGTGCCTTTTCTCATCCAATCATCAAGGACGCACACTGTGGGTAATGCGATGACATCGGCAGCGGGCACCACCATCTTAGAGAAGGGCATTCGTGTGATTGGCTTGCTTTGTGTGGGTCACAGTGGCTGTAAAGCCCAGACCGCCATTTTACTTCTGCTGATCTTAGCATAGGGAGAGGTTGCTGCTGCTGATTCTCAATAGGGAGAGCATTAGGCAACAAAGAAAAAAAAATGTGCTTCTGATAGCGATTTCAACTGTACAGTTAGTGTGCAGTGACAGGGGAGGATTTTTGTGTGTGCAGCAGCGCTGGTGGTTATTAGGCTGCCTTATAAGGCTACCTGATAGCTGCATTGCTGTGTGCACACTGCTGTGCAGACTGCTTTTTTTGAAAGCAAAAAAACATTTATTTTGATTTTCTGCAGTTACAGAGCATTCATTTTTTCACACACCGTATAGAGGTGTACACTCCTCACACACTACCGTGTACCGGCTGGTATCACGGGCATATACAGTGGGGCAAAAAAGTATTTAGTCAGTCAGCAATAGTGCAAGTTCCACCACTTAAAAAGATGAGAGGCGTCTGTAATTTACATCATAGGTAGACCTCAACTATGGGAGACAAACGGATAAAAAAAAATCCAGAAAATCACATTGTCTGTTTTTTTTTCATTTTATTTGCATATTATGGTGGAAAATAAGTATTTGGTCAGAAACAAGCAATCAAGATTTCTGGCTCTCACAGACCTGTAACTTCTTCTTTAAGAGTCTCCTCTTTCCTCCACTCATTACCTGTAGTAATGGCACCTGTTTAAACTTGTTATCAGTATAAAAAGACACCTGTGCACACCCTCAAACAGTCTGACTCCAAACTCCACTATGGTGAAGACCAAAGAGCTGTCAAAGGACACCAGAAACAAAATTGTAGCCCTGCACCAGGCTGGGAAGACTGAATCTGCAATAGCCAACCGTCTTGGAGTGAAGAAATCAACTGTGGGAGCAATAATTAGAAAATGGAAGACATACAAGACCACTGATAATCTCCCTCGATCTGGTGCTCCACGCAAAATCCCACCCCGTGGGGTCAGAATGATCACAAGAACGGTGAGCAAAAATCCCAGAACCACGCGGGGGGACCTAGTGAATGAACTGCAGAGAGCTGGGACCAATGTAACAAGGCCTACCATAAGTAACACACTACGCCACCATGGACTCAGATCCTGCAGTGCCAGACGTGTCCCACTGCTTAAGCCTGTACATGTCCGGGCCCGTCTGAAGTTTGCTAGAGAGCATTTGGATGATCCAGAGGAGTTTTGGGAGAATGTCCTATGGTCTGATGAAACCAAACTGGAACTGTTTGGTAGAAACACAACTTGTGTTTGGAGGAAAAAGAATACTGAGTTGCATCCATCAAACACCATACCTACTGTAAAGCATGGTGGTGGAAACATCATGCTTTGGGGCTGTTTCTCTGCAAAGGGGCCAGGACGACTGATCCGGGTACATGAAAGAATGAATGGGGCCATGTATCGTGAGATTTTGAGTGCAAACCTCCTTCCATCAGCAAGGGCATTGATGATGAAACGTGGCTGGGTCTTTCAACATGACAATGATCCAAAGCACACCGCCAGGGCAACGAAGGAGTGGCTTCGTAAGAAGCATTTCAAGGTCCTGGAGTGGCCTAGCCAGTCTCCAGATCTCAACCCTATAGAAAACCTTTGGAGGGAGTTGAAAGTCCGTGTTGCCAAGCGAAAAGCCAAAAACATCACTGCTCTAGAGGAGATCTGCATGGAGGAATGGGCCAACATACCAACAACAGTGTGTGGCAACCTTGTGAAGACTTACAGAAAACGTTTGACCTCTGTCATTGCCAACAAAGGATATATCACAAAGTATTGAGATGAAATTTTGTTTCTGACCAAATACTTATTTTCCACCATAATATGCAAATAAAATGAAAAAAAACAGACAATGTGATTTTCTGGATTTTTTTTTCTCAGTTTGTCTCCCATAGTTGAGGTCTACCTATGATGTAAATTACAGACGCCTCTCATCTTTTTAAGTGGTGGAACTTGCACTATTGCTGACTGACTAAATACTTTTTTGCCCCACTGTACATGCTATCTGTGTGTGACTCCATAAAAAAATAGACGGAGATTTTAAATTTTCCATGCATACACAGTATAGAGCTGTCCGCTTCTCAAACAGGATTGTATATCTGCTGTTTGTATAGCGGTCAAATCTATACAGAGACAGAGTGTGTGTGAGACTCCGTAAATACATATACGGACATTTCAATTTTTCCATACACCATATAGAGCTTTCCACTTGTCAAACAGTATCTTATATCTGCTGTATTTATAACGGTAAAATCTATACAGAGACAGCGCGCGTGTGTGTGTGTGTGTGTGTGTGTGTACATACATAGATGGACATTTCCATTTTTCCATACACCATATAGAGCTGTCCGCTTCACTAACAGTATCGTATATCTGCTGTTGACTCCGTCAAAAAATAGACGGAGATTTAAAATTTTCCATACATACACCGTATAGAGCGTTTGATAGTTATGAAGGTTTTGAACTTGTTTTCAATACACCGTATAGAGCTGTAAGCTCCTCACACACTACCGTGTACCGGCTGGTATCATGGACAAATACATGCTATCTGGGTGTGACTCCGTTAAAAATTTAAAGATTTAAAGATTTTCATTTTTCCCATACATACATCGTATAGAGCTGTCTGCTTCTGATACAGTACCATATATCTGCTGGTTGGATTACGGTCAAATACATACTGGGGGAACGTCTGTGACTAACGAAATATGTACGGAGATTTACATTTTTACCTACACCTTATACAGCTGTACGCTCCCCATACAGTACCATATATCTGCTGGTATTTTTGTTACATTTTCACAAACATGAAGTATGGTGGAAGAGGCCGCGAACGTGGGCGGGGGGGGCAGCTGGTACTGATGGTGGTGGTGCATCTGCTGATTATGCTTTTTGTCTCAAAGCACAATAGCAGCTAAAACAGGGAAACACCACTTAGCTTTCTTTTGTTGCACTTGCTCCTGGCAACAGAGTCCAACACCAGAATGCAGCTCTCCTCCTGAATAGCTGCCACCAAGCTCTGTCAGAGCGACAAGGAAATCCCCTCTGACTCCTTCCACACCAGGGCTAAGACAGTGCTGCAAGGAACGCTCTCCAGCTCCTTCCTCCACCAAGGATGGTTGAAATGAACACTATCACCAACACTGATTGCAACACCTTTGACTCTTTTATAGCAGAGCCAGAGCAATCACACCTGCATTATAATCATGTGCACTAACTAAAGAAACCAAAGTGCAATGACGCTCACCACCACCGGGGGCAAATTTAGAACAAAAGACACCACAGTGCAATAATACTAATGTCCACTGGGGGGCAAAAACCAAACTTAAGCACAGCTTAAGAAAAAAAAAGGTTGCCTGTGCTTTTTATCAGTCCTGATCCAGCATGGATCATGAAAGTACCTTCCCCTTAATGAGGGGCCTCTGGACACTCAAGACCACTCCTCAACAGGGAACCACCCACAGCGGAGACGCCCAGACCCAGAGTTCACCCCAGCTACTAACGTGTGCACGTCAGGTTGATGAGAAACAAGCCCGCTGGAATTGGCAACGTATGTCCTGGAGGCACCACACATCTCTGAAGCGCTGACCTGGTGAACGAGTGGTGTATCTGTATGTTTGGTATGAGCTGGTAACACTCCACAACACACTTCCACTGGATGTTTTTTGGTGGCAACCCATTCATGCTCGTTCACACACAGGTCCAGACCTGAACGTTTATTGCCACTCGTTCGTTTGTCACCATTTGGAGAACTCTTTCTGGGATTGACAACAGAGGCGTCCCCCTGTGTTACCACATTCACACCCCCGCACTTCACCAAGGGGTACACCACCCTCCAACCCCTTCCACCACGAGGCCTGCGCCTCCCAGGTGTCATGATACCAGTGCTGGGTGACCGGCACTTCTGGGGTTAATGTTCTGATCGCAGTGCAGACTCTCACCTGCACACCTGGGACCTATTAGGGTGGCCTCTCATTGGTTCTGGGGAGGCTTCTTATAGCCTCAGGAAGCTCCCATCCCCCGTCAGTTATACTTTCGCCCATGGCATTGTGTGGTGACCCCTGAGTGTGTTAGTGCTGTGTTCTGGTTGCTTGATTCCCTGTGTATGACTCGGTCTGTTCTCTGGATATCGTTTTGGATTATGCTTGGTACCTTCTATGTCCATTTGGTTTTTGATCTCTGCTTGGCCCTGACTGTCCGTTCTGTCTCATCCCTGGTACTGTATTGATATCTTGTATATGACCTTTGGCTTAGTCTGACCTCCTGTCTGTTTATCCCTCCTGTACCTCACTTGCCTGTAGTGTGCCTGATCTCTGCTTTGCCCGACTCTGAGTTTTCTTCCTCCTCTGATAGCAGGACGCTAAGCCCCGCACCCTTGCAGTCACATGACCGTTCACATGACCGTAGGTCCTGTGCCGGCTTTCTGATCTTCTACATTCAGTTCCTGTGCATCTTTATTGTCCGGCTGTTCTTGTCCCCAGGGGTCCCTATGGTGCGGGTGAGTCCCTGCTTAGTGGAGGCTGTACGCCGGCGCTGTCAGGACCCTGACACCAGGGTTGAACAATGGCGAAGGTTGAGACTTGCTCCTTCTCTCCTGCAGCACATCTGCTGCTCTCACCGGAGAGGAAGGGGTCCGTTGAGGAGAGACGGCAGAGACAGTAGTTCCTAGGCAGCAGCCCTCACACGACTGCCCCCAGCTGACCACTTCCCTTGCCTGCCAATCTATTACCGAGTTGTGTCTTTTCAGCCAAGGGAGGCCTAAAACAATGGGTACTGGCATTCCCTCCAAGACGTAGCACGACAAGAACTCCTCATGATGTCCTATACGTAGATGGATATTCTCTACGACTTGGGTCAAGCTCCCCTGGCTCAGTGGAACCCAGTATATGGCCTAGACGCTAATAGGTTGGGCCAGCGTCCTACACCTCAGACCATGAGTCTGGACAAAGCAAGCATCCACCAGACTGACTCCTGCTCCGCTGTCCACAAGCACTGGTATCACCTCCGGTGCCCCGCCAGCCAAGACCTCTGCTGACATGGTACCTTGGGAGGGCAAAATGGAGGAAATGTATACTCCCTGGTCGCCTCCCTCCAAGCGACCAGGGGAATGCGGCTCCTCAGATGGCACAGACAATTTGGCGTGCAATGGGCAAGCTTTCAGGCCATGACCAGTCTGCCCACAGTACAAACATGCCGACACCACTCCCCGAACCGTAGGCAGCTCTGAATTCAAACTAGCTCCTCCTACTTGCATAGGTTCATCTGGAGACTTGGCATGAACTGGGCAGGCTCTCATAAAATGGCCAGGCTTCCCACAGGAAAAGCATACCCCCACCATGACGAACCACAGACACCCCCTTTTTTGTATCAACAACACCGGGCTGTCTGGATTCCTCCGTCCGCACTGGTGGGTCCTCCTCCCTAGCGAGAACATCAGGGGGCACTTTTTGTATATGTCTTTCCCTGAGGCGTCTATCCACCCGTATGGCAAGGGACATGGTGGCCTCCAGCGACCTGGGGGCGGCGTACTGCACCAGAGTATACTGCAACTTTGGAGACAAACCCTGCACAAATTGACTCCTAAGTGCAGGGTCATTCCACTGAGTGTTAGTGGCCCACCTCCTAAACTCTGAGCAGTACTCCTCAGCAACCCGGGCTCCCTGTTTACACCTACAGAGTCGGGATTCTACCAGGGTGACGCCATCAGGATCCCCATTCACTAGCGCCAAAGCCGCAAAAAACTTGTCCACAGACACCAATGATGGAGAATCGTCAGGTAGGGAGAAGGCCCAGGATTGGGGATCCCCTTTAAGAAGGGACATAATGATTCCCACCCATTGCTCTTCACTCCCTAATGAACGAGGGCGCAGCCTGAAATATAATTTGCAGGCTTGTTGAAATACCAAGAATTGATCTCTCCCTCCAGAAAATCTGTCAGGGAGGGATATCATGGGTTCTGGCTGAGCCAGTCTCTCAACCAAGCCCCCAAAACCCACCAACTACTGCAGTTGCTGCACCAACTCACCGTGCAGCCCCCTAATCTCCTCAGTAAGGGTCTGCAGCATTTGGGCAAAGATCTTGTCAGGAACACCGCACAGCACTTGCTCATTTAGCCAGTGCGCGTGTTCTGAGTACAAAAACAGTGCTCAAAGATACCTGTGGAGCGGGCAGCAGTGGTGACGATGCATGCTCCAGGACATGAAGCACGTGACTGCTGGGGGCGTGGCCAAAGCTCCACAGAGCTAGGAGCTGCAGGGAAACTCCTAGAAAGGTAACTACAGGACAATGTTACCAAGGGGCAGAGACAGAGACAGAAACCAGATCAAGCCAGGTTAAAGCACGAGATAGCAGGACAGTGCCAAAGGGTTAGACAGAGCGAATAGCCAGGACGTAGCAATAGATCAGAAAACCAGAACGTGCAATGGATGGTACAATAGGGACAAACTGCAACGGAGTAACAATAGCCAAGCCAGGAGGTCAGAACCGGAGAAGACAATAGTTCCAAAGCGAAAAACGGAGTACAGAGTGAGAGAACAGGCCGGGTCATACACGGGAATCAAACAAGCAATGCAGAATACACGCACACAAGGGGGTCGGTCAGACACACGGCCAGAATAATAGTATAGCTGACAGAGAATGCTAGTCTGGAGTGAGTATAAATACCCCTCCGAGATCCAAAGAGAGGCCGGCAAAAGTTAACCCTGTGAGAACAGGACATTAACCATGTCCTAACCATGACAGTACCCCCCTCTTAATGGGGGGCCACTGGACCCCCAGGTTTCTCAGGGTATCTGGCATGAAAAGCCCACACCAGTCGATCAGCGTGCACCGAACTGGCCAGAACCCATGACCGATCCTCCACGGAATATCCCTTCCAATGAATAAGTTACTCAAGTCTCCGGCGCACCCACCGTGAATCAATGATGCGCCCTACCAGCTGACCCTCTACCAACACTGGTGGAGCCACAGATGAGGGATCTTCTCTAACTGTCTCCACAGGTTTTAATAGGGACCTGTGGAAGACGTTAGATATTTTGAAGAAGGTGGGCAACTGTAATCTCTATGCCACTGGGTTGATCACCTCTACAATCTTGTATGGGCCAATAAATTTTGGGCCCAACTTCGTAGAGGGTATTTTAAGTTTGATGTTACGGGTGGACAACCAGACTTTTTCCCCCACTGTTAACGCAGGACCCAACCCCCTCCTCCTGTCCTCAGAATGTTTATACTTCTTCTGAGCTTTGGAGATGTTCCCCTGCACCTCCCTCCAGAGGGTTTTTAACTGTTGTACCATCCCCTCGGCACCAGGGCAATCCGAATACAAAAGGGAAAATTCCCCAAACTGCGGAACGAACCCATAATTGACCTGAAAGGGAGACTTTCCGGTAGACTGATTAATACAACAGTTGAATGAAAATTCTGCCATGGGCAATACCTCACACCAGTCTTCCTGTCTGGAGGAGGCCAGGCATCTCAGAATCTGCTCCAACGACTGGTTGGTGCGTTCAGTCTATCCATTGGATTCCGGGTGATAGGCAGAGGAGAATGACAATGTGACCCCCAACTTCATACAAAATGCTCTCCAAAACCTGGCCACAAATTGCACACCCCTGTCCGACACCACATTCACGGGCACTCCATGCAATCGAACAATGTGCTGTATAAAAAAGCAGGCCAAGGTTTCAGCAGATGGTAACTCAGGTAATGGCACAAAGTGAGCTTGCTTAGAAAATCTATCAACCACTACCCATACCACTGAGTTGCCCTTGGAAGATGGAAGATTAGTGATAAAGTCCATGGACAGGTGTGTCCATGGTTTATCCGGAATTGGCAAAGGCACCAATTCCCCGGCCGGCCGGACCTGAGAGCTTTTAGAGAGCGAGCACACCCCACAAGAATTTACAAACCTTTTTATATCAGTACCCATAGAGGGCCACCAAAAACCCCTAGCTACTGCCCCCCCCACCCCGGGTAGCTGCAATACCAGGGTATGCACTTAACACAGAATCATGAAATTCTTGAAGGAGTGTGAGATGGAATTGTTCTGGTACAAACAATTTACCTGGGGGTTTATTTCTGGGAGCTTGTGCTTGTGCTTCCAGAATCTCTCTCTGTAACTCAGAGGAGATTTCAGCTACAACCACTCTCTGTTGAAGAATGGAGGAAGGAGGTTCTGGAGAGGACACAGAACCAAAACTTCGGGATAAGGCATCTGCCTTTACGTTTTTAGACCCTGGTCGGAACGTGATGGTAAAATGAAATCGAGAAAAAAAAAGTGCCCACCGAGCCTGTCTGGGTGTCAATCTCTTATCAGACTCGATATAGGCCAGATTTTTATGATCACTGATGACCGTAATGGGATGAGCGGCCCCCTCCAAAAATGCCTCCATTCTTTGATGGCCAATTTAACCGCTAACAATTCCCTGTTACTGACATCATAGTTTCACTCGGCCGAAGAGAACTTCTTAGAGAAAAAGGCTTTGGGTTTGAGGTTAGTCAGGGTAGAGGGGCCCTGTGACAATATTGCCCCCACCCCCACCTCCGAAGCGTCGACCTCGACGATAAAAGGTCTTGACGAATCGGGTTGTACCAACACAGGGGCTGTGGTAAAACACTTCTTTAGTGTAAGGAAGGAATTTTTTACATCTGCCCCTTTAAGATTGAGGTCCATCAAGGGTCTCACCACCTGCGAGAACCCTTTAATGAACTTCCTATAATAATTAGCGAAGCCCAGAAATCGCTGCAGCCCCTTCAGGTCATGAGGCTGCACCCAATCGGTAATGGCCTGAACCTTCCCTGGATCCATGCGGAATCCCTCCCCGGATACAATTACACCCAGAAAAGACAGTTCTTGCATAAAAAATGAGTACTTCTCCAGCTTAGCATACAAATGGTTCTCCCGGAGTCTCATAAGAACTGTACGTAAATGGTGTAAGTGTGACTGACTGTCCTCAGAGTATATCAAGATGTCATCCAAGTAGATGACTACATAATGCCCAATCAAGTCAGAAAAAACAACATTAATGAAGTTCTGAAAAACCACAGGAGCGTTAGTGAGGCCGAAGGGCATAACCAGGTTTTCAAACAGCCCCTCAGTTGTCAGGAACGCTGTTTTCCATTCGTCCCCCTCCCGGATCCTTTTAGGCTATGTGCCCACGAAGCGTTTTAAAACGCTCACTAAAAACCGGACTCCTTCCCAGAAATCGCGCGTTTTTTTCAGCGCGATTTCACCGCGATTTTACCGCGATTATGATCGCGATTTTGCCGCAATTTTAGCGTGCGATATTCAAGCACTTTCCAAACGATTTGAAGCATCGCTTGGAAAGTGATTGACAGGTTGGTCACACTCGTCAAACATAGTGTTTGACAAGTGTGACCAGGTTTTTACTATTGAGGCCGCCTATGCGGCCTCAATAGTAAAAGATAGAATGTTAAAATGCTGAAAAAAATAAAAAATCGGGGTAAATTTACCTTCTGGCGTCCCGCGCTGAATTCCCGGCCTAGCGTTCCCAGTAATGCCTTGCGAGACCTGTGATGATGTAGTCTCGCGTTGCTATAGCGATCTCGCGAGATCGCTAGTCACACGAGACTACGTCATCACAGGGCCTTGCCGCAAGGCATTACTGGGAACGCTAGGCCGGGAATGCAGCACGGGACGCCGGAAGGTAAATATACCCCGATTTTTTTATTTCTTATTCTTTTTTTTACAGGGGTATGGTATCCCAGGGCCTGGAGGACAGTCTCCTCTCCTCCACACCTTGGGTACCAACCGCACATGAGACGCTTAACTTCCCGCATGGTGGGCATAGCCACATGCGGGAAGTAAGCGATTCTCATGCATTCCTATGGGTGCGGAATCGCTGCAATTCTTTGCGATTCCGCACAAAAGAATGAGCATGCTGCGATTTTTTCCGCGATGCGATTCCGCCGCGGAAAAAGCGCAGCATTAGCACAGCATGTGCGGAATGCCATAGGAATGCATGGGGGGCGTTCTGTACACGATTTTTAAACGTTTTTGCAGCGTTTTCGCGCCGAAAATTGCGGCAAAAACGCTTAAAAATCGCTACGTGGGCACACAGCCTTAAGGTTATAAGCCCCTCATAAATTGAGCTTAGAAAACCATTTGGCCCCCGTGAGTTGGTTGCATAGATCAAGAATCAACGGGAGAGGGTACGTGTTCTTAACAGTAATTTTGTTCAGTTCCCGAAAGTCGAGGTACGGTCACAACCCACCATCTTTTTTCTTTACAAAGAAAAACCCCACTGCCACGGGTGAGACCGAGGGCCGATTATGCCACTTGCGAAGGCTCTCTTTGATGTACTCTTTCATAGCTTGGCGCTCAGGCTCGGACAAATGAAACAAACGAGCCTTGCGTAATTTGGCTCCAGGTACTAAATCAATAGCACAATTAAATGGTCTATGTGGTGGGAGTGCCTCAGCCTCGCTTTCGGAAAATGCGTCTTCAAAGTCTCTCAGATACTCTGGAATACCCTCCAGACCGTCAGACGACACAGATACAGATCTTATTGGGTTACAACACAGACGATTATCATTACATCCCCATCGGATGATCTCCCCCTTCACCCAATCAATGAGAGGATTGTGGCGTTGCAACCAGGGCATCCCCAATACCAGTCCTGCAGGCAGATTATTCATAATAAAACAATTTAACTTCTCCACATGAGTGGAACCCATTTTCATAGAAAAAACTTCAGACATAAAGCAAATTCCATCCCAGGTAAGAGGAGATGAATCAACAGCCACAATTTTAACAGGGTCTTTTAACCTGACTGTCCCTATCTTATTAAGAGTCACAAATTGGGCATCAATCAGATTAATGGAGGAACCACAGTCAACAAAGGCGGTAGTCATAACAGGACTGCCAGCAAGTTCCAATTCAACCTGGAGCACCATCTTTGTACATGAGAAAAAATGTACCTGGAAGTCTGGACAACTTCCCCGATTGTTGCCCAGACTCAGTAGTTTCTCTGATGGTTTCAATGAAGAAGAGCAGGAGGGGCAATTCCTTTTCCAATGTCCAGAGGCTCCACAATAAAAGCATAGTAGGTTATCTCTATGGTGCCTTCTCTCTTTCTCCTTAACCGAGACTGACCCAACCTCCTTGGGCTCAGATACAGGTGCAGTGTCACACAATTTGGGACACAAGGGAGACTCTTGTTGCATCATTCCTCTAGCACGGAGTCTCCGGTCAATGCGGACTGCCTGCATCATGGCATCCTCCAGGGTATCAGGGGGAGGATGTAATGCCAGAGCGTCTTGCAGACGGTCAGACAGGCCCCTGCGGAACAACCCCTCAGGGCGGCGTCGTTCCAGGATACTTCAGCAGTCCAATGTCTAAACTCTGAGCAGAACCAGTCAGCAGAGTGCCTCCTCTGTGTCACACTCATCACCATATCCTCTGCCAGACGCACTCTATCAGGCTCATCATAAATGTGCCCCAGAGCCTCAAAGAACAAATTCATAGACATACGTTCAGGAGCATCAGGAGCAGAGGAAGAGAGAAAAAGCCCATGCCTGTGGAGCCCCCCGAAGTAGAGAAATGACGACCCCCACCCTCTGGAACTAATCCCCGGAGGAGCGGGGCCTCAGAGAAATAAAAGCTTGCATCCTTCTCTGAACGACCTGAACTCCCTTTTATCCCCTGAGAAAGGGTCTGGCAATTTGACCGGAGATTCGGGGGATGCCAATGGCACATCTCTATCCCCAGCACTAGAAGCCCCTGCAGTGACAACCCCCTGCACAGTATCCACCAACTGTTGCTGGGTATGAGCCATCATGCACAGGTCCACATTAAGTTTGTGGAACATTTGGGTCAGGTGCTTGACCTGATCAGCCAAAGCTTGTATGGGATCCATGAGGATAACACACTTTTTTTTTTTCTCTTCAGATAAACAAAACTGAAATGGTCAGCTATAATGTCAGGAACACCGCACTGCACTTGCTCACTGAGCCAGTGTGCGTGTCCTGAGCACAAAAACAGAGCTCAAAGATACCTGTGGAGTGGGAAGCAGCAGTGATGATGCATGCTCCAGGACCTGAAGCACGTGACTGCTGGTGGCGTGGCCTAAGCTCCACAGAGCTAGAAGCTGCAGTGAAACTCCTAGAAAGGTAACTACAGGACAATGTTACCAAGGGGCATAGACAGAGACAGAAAACAGATCAAGCTGTGTCAAAGCACGAGATAGCAGGACAGTGCCAAGGGGTTAGACAGAGCGAATAGTCAGAACTTGCAATGGACGGTACAATAGGGACAAACTGCAACGGAGTTACAATAGTCAAGCCAGGAGGTCAGAACCGGAGAAGACAATAGTACCAAAATGAGAGACGGAGTACAGAGTGAGGGAACAGGCTGGGTCATACACGGGAATCAAACAAGCAATGCAGAATACACGCACACCAGGGGGGTCGGTCAGTCACACAGCCAGAATAACAGTATAGCTAACAGAGAATGCTAGTCTGGAGTGAGTATAAATACCCCTCCCAGATCCAAAGAGAGGCCGTCAAAAGTTAACCCTGTGAGAACAGGACATTAACCATGTCCTAACCATGACAGGTCTGAACTGGGTCCATGGCTCAGCAGAAAAAAAGTTGTCGGTTGGTGATAATGTCACGATAACCCATCCTGTGTGACGCGACCCGCAGACCGGTAACTGAAACTACAAGACACGGCACGTGATACTGTCCTGTGTGACACGGCCAGCCGGCCGGTACTACAACAAGACACAGGGAAAGGGGAAACGGTTACAACGGTGGGCCCTGCGATAGGGAAAGGGGGCTTGGAACCTCCTGCACCCCCCTGAGTCAGTGTCCCTAATGCTCCTATTGTTCCCTATGCCGGTTCCGCACCGGGCGTCGATCAGGAACCTGTCGCCCTAGCACACCCTACACCTATCCCTTGCTAGGGATTTGGGTGGCGCAGGCATTGACCCCACCGCTGTACTAATACACACTAAGGAAAAACACAAACAGGGAAACACCACTTAGCTTTACTCTGTTGCACTTGCTCCTGGCAACAGAGTTCACCACCAGAATGCAGCTCTCCTCCTGAATAGCTGCCACCAAGCTCTGTCAGAGCAACAAGGAAATCCCCATCTGACTCCTTCCACACCAGGGCTAAGACAGTGCTGCAAGGAACGCTCTCCAGCTCCTTCCTCCACCAAGGATGGTTGAAATGAACACTATCACCAACACTGATTGCAACACCTGTGACTCTTTTATAGCAGAGCCACAGCAATCACACCAGCATTATAATCATGTGCACTAACTAAAGAAACCAAAATGCAATGACGCTCACCACCACCGGGGGCAAATTTAGAACATAAGACACCACAGTGCAATAATACTAATGGCCACCGGGGGCAAAAAACAAACAAGCACAGATTAAGAAAAAAAAGGTTACCTGTGCTTTTTATCAGTCCTGATCCAGCATGGATCATGACAGGGGACCTTATGCCACTCCTGATACAAAAATTTAAGCAGTTCTTCTTTGATGGCTTATGCCTATCCATCTTCCTCTTGATTACATTCCAGAGGTTTTCAATGGGGTTCAGGGCTGGAGATTGGGCTGGCAATGACAGGGATTTGATGTGGGGGTGCTTCATCCACACATTGATTGACCTAGCTGTGTGGCATGGCGCATTGTCCTGCTGGAAAAACCAGTCCTCAAAGTTGGGGAACATTGCCTGAGCAGAAGGAATAAACTATCTTTCCAGGATAACCTTGAATGCGGCTTGATTCATATATCCTTCTCAAAAATTAACCTGCCCAATTCCAGCCTTGCTGAAGCATTCCCAGATCGTCACCGATCCTCCACCAAATTTCACAGTGGGTGCAAGACACTGTGGCTTGTACTCCTCTCCAGGTGTCCGTCTAACCATTACATGAACAGGTGTTGGGCAAAGCTGAAAATTAGAATCATCAGAGAAGATTACCTTACTCCAGTCCTCTATGGTCCAATTCTTATGGCCTTTGGCAAACTTCAGCCTGGTTCTCCTTTGCTTCTCATTAATGAAAGGCTTTTACATGACTTGAGCCCTGCCTCTAGGAGCCTGTTACGAACTGTTCTTGCCGTGCACTTCACCCCAGCTGCCATTTGTCACTCCTTTGGTAGGGCACTTGATGTCATCCTGCGGTTGCTGAGTGATATTCGAATAAGATGATGGTCATCCCGGTCAGTGGAGAGTCGTTTTCATCCTCTGCCGGTCTGTAGGTTTGTTGTCCTAAATATCTGCTTCTTGACCTTGTTGTAATGGACTGCCGTCTTAGAAAATTTAAGGATGGAGGCAACATGATGCTCACTGTATCCCTCTGCTAGTAAAGCCAGAATTGAGCCCTTCTTTTCCTCATTAAAGACTTTTCTTTTTAACTCCTTTGGCATGGCTAAAAGTTATTTTTTCATTCCAATTTCTTTTGGGATATTTCTAGCACTTGTTTTGCCATCCAGCTTGTCCTATTGCAAGAGGACTGTGAACACCACAGCAGGGTTTTTTATACTTTCCTTCGATAAATTTGATTTGGTTCAGGTGATCACCTAATCAGAAGCACATTAAGTAGAATGAGGTGTATTCTGGTTGGAATTCAACTGACACTGGAATGGAATGGCTGTCAGATATGTAGAGAAGCTGATTTTTATAAAACTGTGCAGTGGTCTCTTAATTTTTGCCAGAGCTGTAAATGTATATAAGTTTCATGTCTGTCATAATACCACAAAGACACCAGTTGTGTATTTTGGAAAGTCACTACACACCAATTGGTGATGTCTCTATTTAGAGGTGTATTAATAATGTTATATCATCTGTACTGATGTTTTTTAAAAGCACACATATTACATTTATTCTAAATGGCCTCAAATGCATATATTTCTGACATCGTCATTTGTAAACAACAGGCAACATTTCTGCATTTAAAAGCCAAAAGGGGAGCAATGTTTTTATTTACCTTTGGCAATAAATATTGTACAATGCTGAAAGTTTTGGTTTCCTTATATGATCCCAATAGAAAATCCTTGAATTTGTCAAAAGTGGTATTATTAATATTCATCCTTGTATTATTATTAGCTTTAGAAAGATGACATGATCTGAAAGAACAGTCATACCATGTTCAAGGTCCTGTGGTTTCAGCTAAAGTTTCACCACCACGTCTACAGGGCCACAGCAGCAACTAGTAAAACTATAAAGATTCATGATTGGCCAGATTTACACCACATTTATTGTTATAGTAAGAGAAACGATATTCCAAGGTATTCACCTGCAAAAATGCTTTTGAAATGTAACTAGAGAGGTTGTATATACAGAAGCTCTTCTATCTCAATTTTTTCTGCTTTTTTTCTCTGCTTTGATATAATTACATTTTGCGTAAAAAAAGTCCCATGTAAATACATCTAAAGAAGGAATTTTTAACACCTTGAAATGTTGCACAAGTTTTGTGCAACTCAAAGTTATGCAAAAATGTTGCAGCTTTTGGCATCTTCATGTTACTCGTTGCCTATTCTTAGAAAAGTCGGCAAAGCTGGTGTGGGAAGGGTCGTGAGTGATCATTATAATTTATGTCACTAAGGCGGCTGCTGCTCAAGAGCTGGTGGCTTTATAACTTGTGTACCGATCGCCAGTCTGTTGCTGCCCTTTTTACTCAAGAAAAGTGAGCAACCTGATGATTTTACTAAATCATACTTATCAAAAATGTTCACAAGTGTACTTAATGGCTGGTTAAAACAATCAACTTTCTAGTAAAAGTTGGGTCCAAATTTCTGGGTTGGAGGATCCTGGCATATAGAGCTCTCAGTCAGTACTGAGCGTGCTTACTGCCTCCTCTCTCAGTGCTGTGCATGGTGACGGTAATTGCTTTGGGCACCCCTGTACGACAAAAAAACGGCGGCTCCTGGAAGAAATGAAGTTCATTTTCTCTCAGGTTTCACACTTCAAGTACAGCGGCCAGGCACCTGCATAATGCTCTTAACCTGCAGGTTAATCTTAGATACAGTTTACTTGCATTATTTGACCTTTAACCCCCTTCACAATCAGCGGTATTTTCATTTTTGCATTTTCGTTTTTTACTCCCCTTTTTCTCAGAGATATTACTTTTTTTTATTTTTCCGTCAATATGGCCGTGTGAGGGCTTGTTTTTTGCAGGACGGTTTTACCAAATTGTGTACTGGTTAAAGGGAAAAAAAATTCCAAGTGCGATGAAATTGCAAAAAAAATGCAATTCCACAGTTGCTGGGTTTTTTTTACCATGTTCGCTAAATGCTGAAACTGACCTGCCATTATGATTCTACAGGTCATTATGAGTTCATACAATATCAAAAAACTGATCGTCACATTCAGGCTGTGTGCCATGTTGCCGATTTAGATGCGGATCTGCAGCGTTTTTGGCCACATGGATTCGCATCAAATCCTCAGTGTAGTGCACAGCCAATGTTAATCTATGGGAAATGGAGATTTGTTGTGCACATGCTGCAGAAAAATCTGCGCAGATTTGCAGCGGTTTTTTTCCGCCGCATTTCAATTCTTTTTGTGGATCTGCAGCCTTTCTGCACCCATTGACTTCCATTGAGTCAGGCACATCCGCAGCAAAACCGCAGATGCAAAAAAGATCTGTGGATTTGCTGTGTATGTGGGTGCGAGAAATGCTGCAGATCGGGAGGAGGGAAGTGTGTGGGCAGAGTGTGGGCGGAGACTGTGTGCGTGTATGTGTGTATGCGGGTCTGTGTGTGTCTGTGTATGTGCATGTCTGTGTGTGTGCGTGTGTCCCTGTGTGTTGTGCGGGTCTGTGTAAGCAGCCATTGTCTGATGGGACTACTGCGGTTATCACAGTGATAGCATTGCCGATGATGGGAAAGTAGTCCCATCAGACAATGCATGTGTTCAGTAGTAAAAAAAAAAAAACATACAGAACATACAGTACATACATATAACATACATTACAGGCAGTACATACAACATATAACATAGAGTACATACTCATCAGTCACCTAGTCCCCGAAGCCCTCGCTCTCCTAAAATAAAAATAATAAACCAACCTATACATTACCTTTCCGCCATAGTCCAGTTAATAACCAGTGCCACACGAAGATCTCCCATGTAGAACACTGACATCGGGTGATGTCAGTACTCTACAGGGGCTCCCGCAATGAACTGAAAGGCGGAGGTAACCCTCCACGTTGTATCCCTCTGCCACTGGGAGAGAGGTCCCCTAACTCTAACCCTAATTCTCACACAGCATTGCCATAAAGGGAGAGCTTGAACTCAAGTAACCTCTTCAGTGATGCACTGCAGGAGCCATTGTCTCCTGTCAGTGCATCATGGGAGGCCCTGTAGAGCAGTGACATCACCTGATGTCACTGTTCTACAGGGGAGATAGTTGTAGGACACTCATTACTAAATGGACTATGTCAGAACAGGGAATATTTGTTTGTTTATTTTATTTTTTTCAGGAGATCGAGGGTGTCGCATGGATTAGGCGTCTAATAAATATGGCAAAACTGTGTAGTGTTTTATTTCATTAAAATATTTTTTTTTCTAGCTGTGTCTTTTTTATCCCTTAACAACTATAGGATTAGTAATGGATAGATGTCTTATTGACGCCTATCCATTACTAACCGAGCTTGATGTCACCTTACAATACAAAGATGACATTAACCCCTTATTACCTCATATGCCACTGCTACAGGGCAGTGGGAAGAGAGAGGCTAAGTGCTGCCTAGGGGCAGATGTTTGTAGCCAGGGGGGCAATAACCATGGTCCCTTCCTAGGCTATGAATATCTGCCCCCAGTCATCAGCTTTCCCTCTCTGGCGTAGAAAATTGTGCGGGAGCCTACGCCATTTTTTCCCCATTTTTTTTCAAAATTAAATATATTTTTCATTAATAAAGATCGGCCTTGGTATTATATATACGTCTATCTATACATTTACATATGTATAGATATATCTATGGATAGATAAATATCTATAGATCTATCTATCTATAGATCTATCTATCTATTTATAGATCTATCTATCTATAGATCTAACAAGAAAAAACTGGAACAGCACCAAAGCAATACCTTATTGAAGCGCACACTTCCCCAACCAGTGTTCAATTGGTATAGCAGGTTAAGTACTAAAAAAACAGGGAAGCAGCACATGAAGTAAAAAAAGGTGTACTTTAATGCCCAATGGCGTGGCAACGTTTCGGATGTGAAATCCTTTTTTTTGGCTTGAAAAAGGATTTCACACACCATTGGGCATTAAAGTTCACCTTTTTTACTTCATGTGCTGTGTCCCTGTTTTTTTGCTACTTATCTATAGATCTATCTATCTGTCTATCTATCTATCTCTGCGTGTAATCATTATTCAATGGAGTATGCAAAATAAGACGTTGGACAAAGAAATAACATCACAACTTTTTTTTGTTAAATAATAGATCTTTATTGAGCTTAGAAAAACACATACAAATCCGCATGAAAAAAACACATCAAATCCGCATAAAAAACGCGCGAATTTTACCTGCATTTTCTGCCAAGAGATGCAGATTCTGTGCAGAAAATTCTGCAGGCAAATCTGCAACGTGTGTACATACCCTCAATCATAAATTGGGTTTGAACAGGTGCTTACCTAGAGTCGCCAACTCATATACAATGGCTGCCTTTGACACAGTGGACCATTCCCTATTATTACAGACCCTCTCATCCCTCGGCATCACAGACTTGGCCCTCTCCTGGATCTCATCATACCTAACAGACCGGACATTCAGCGTCTCCCACTCACACACCACCTCCTCACCTCGCCCCCTATCTGTCGGAGTCCCACAAGGTTCAGTCCTTGGGCCCCTGCTGTTCTCTATTTACACCTTTGGCCTGGGACAGCTCATAGAATCTCATGGCTTTCAGTATCATCTTTATGCTGATGACACACAGATCTACATCTCTGGACCAGATATCACCTCCCTACTAAGCAGAATCCCTCAATGTCTGTCCACTATTTCATCCTTCTTCTCCACTAGATATCTGAAACTCAACATGGACAAAACAGAATTCATCATCTTTCCCCCATCTCACGTGACCCCCCCTACGAACCTATCAATTACAGTAAATGACTGCCCACTCTCCCCAGTCCCACAAGCTCGCTGCCTCGGAGTAATCCTTGACGCTGATCTCTCCTTCAAACCACATATCCAAACCCTTTCCACTTCCTGCCGACTTCAACTCAAAAATATTTCACGCATCCGTTCATTCCTCACCCAAGAATCTGCAAAAACCCTAGTCCATGCCCTCATCACCTCTCGCCTTGACTACTGCAACCTCATGCTCTGTGGCCTCCCCTCAAACACTCTCGCACCCCTCCAATCTATTCTAAACTCTGCTGCCCGACTAATCCACCTGTCCCCCCGCTATTCCCCAGCTTCTCCCCTCTGTCAATCCCTTCACTGGCTCCCAATTGCCCAGAGACTCCATTACAAAACCCTAACCATGACATACAAAGCAATCCACAACCTGTCTCCTCCATACATCTGTGACCTCGTCTCCCGGTACTTTCCTGCACGCAACCTCCGATCCTCACAAGATCTTCTTTACTCCCCTCTTATCTCCTCTTCCCACAATCGCATACAAGATTTCTCTCGCGCATCACCCCTACTCTGGAACTCTCTACCACAACATATCAGACTCTCACCTACCATCGAAACCTTCAAAAAGAGCCTGAAGACCCACCTCTTCCGACAAGCCTATAACCTGCAGTAACCACCGATCGACCAAACCGCTGCACGACCAGCTCTACCCTCGCCTACTGTATTATCACCCATCCCTTGAAGATTGTGAGCCCTCGCGGGCAGGGTCCTCTCTCCTCCTGTACCAGTTATGACTTGTATTGTTTAAGATTATTGTACTTGTTTTTATGTATACCCCTCCTCACATGTAAAGCGCCATGGAATAAATGGCGCTATAACAATAAATAATAATAATAATAATAATAATAATAATACAATAAAACAAATAAAGCAGCACTCTGTAGCGCTATAGCATACAAACATGAAATATGAAAATTGAATTGCATTACTGCACTAGAAATACGAAAAATTGCGATTGCTGAGTGCATAAATTGGCCAATTCATGTGTACCTGGCAGCCACGATAAGGCGATTCTCGTTGCCAGAACTTAATGTCAATCCTCTCTTAGACAGTCTACATCTCTCTGTGAAACTAATGTGAATCCTCTCTGTGGGAGCCAGAAATCTTGCATGTTTTTAGGTGACCAAATACTTATTTTCCACCATAATTTGAAAAATAAATGTTGTCAAATCAGACAAAGTGATTTTCTGGATGTTTTCATTTTGACTCTCATAGTTGTGGTCTACCTATGATGCCAATTACAGGCCTCTCTCATCTTTTTAAGTGGGAGAACTTGCACAATTGGTGGCTGACGAAATACCTTTTTCCCCACTGTATTTGATTTCTCATTTAAAAGATTAGCAGCCTTGGCTCTAGTTTTTAATGAAACTGGACGACCACTTTAACTCTATATACAGGAGAGAAAGAAAACTGCTCCAACCACTTGATTATAACCATTGTTGCCTTCTTGTGACTGTAATATAAAGAATCCTCTGTACCAGTAGTAGTTTCATACCAAATACTTTTTTCTGCCTTCTCGTTCACAGAATTACATTAATGTCTCTAAATGAACTCTTCCTATACAGGAAAGGGTGTGTGAAGTGGGGAAGTTGTGTTACATTTGCTGATTCAATTGCAAAAATGAAACAGTAAAGATTATAATCTTTGACAAACATTTCAACCTTATGTGAAATATAGATACTTGTTAAACAGGAAAACTATGGCTGCATATAGATGTTATTGATTGTTCCAAACAGACATTTGAGGGGACCTGTCACCAAGTATTCCTAGTATAAACTATGGCTACCACCTTTAAGGCCTTTTCTACAGTATTCTCGTACACTGTATCCCCTCTGCTTAGCATAAAAACTAATTTTTATTCCCCGCCAAATGGCCCTGTTCAGTCCGATGGGTGTCTATGGTCTGTATCCTCCTGAAGTCACTGTCCTCCTGCTTGCTTCATGTGGATGACGCATCCTATGTCATCCACACTGCGCCCCCAATCACACCCCTTCTTACTCTGTAGTGCGCATGTGCTGGCTTTACTTCCAGGTCATTGGCGCTCCTTAGTCTCTCCTGGCACATGTGCACTACAGTTCTTTGCTCTGACCTCCACATGCCTCAGACGCATGTGCAGGAGCGTGGTGGAGGACACTGTGTGGGTGATATAGGATGCGTCATCCACATGAAGCAGGGCAATAGAACAGCAATTGCGATGAAAGAGGAGGAGCTGGATCAAGACAAAGGACACCTATCCGACCTCACCTTACCATATGGATGTGTAATAAAAGGTCTATTTTGGCCTATGCAGAGATGATTAGGGACTTACATACAGCTTACTAGAATGGTGTAAAAGGGTCCTTAAATGCGGTGGCTGTACTTTATATTGGGAATACCTGGTGACAGGATCTCTTTAATTGCTTTGCTGGATGAATAGCCAGTTGTGAGGATTTATGCATCTTATATTAGGTTTACATAAGCATATTTCATGGTCCATATACAAACAACAATGCCAGGGCAGATCGTGTATTTCACTTAAACACATACAGTAATGAAAGATGCTTCAGCTATAGTCCTCCATGGTACTTGGTCCTTTGCAGATTTTCAATTATCTCCTAGTGTTAGCTTTTCCTCAAGGCTTTACTATTAATAATGGTGGGTAGGTTATTTACTTTGCATATGTCTGATAAACTGAGAAAAGTAAAGGAGGAAGATAGATAGTTGGCTACATGCTTATTATTGTGGCCTAAACCTCAGATCCATAGTCATAATTCTTCCAATGTTGCATTGGTTAGGCCTGTTTCACATATCCGTTTTTCAGATCAGTTGTAATCCGCGAAAATGGCGGAAAACGGATCCGTCGGCGGATTGACAGCAACGTGTGGCACCGGACTGTTGAATTTACGGATCCGGTGAAGGTTGAATTTTAAAGGTACCCGTGCCCGGAAGAAAGGAGGGAGAGAGAGTGAGAGAGAGATAGATATAGCGGACCGTCAACCAAAAAAAACGTTGCGTCTGGTCCGCCCGGGAGCCGCTAAAATTCTCATGGATCCATCAAATAACGGACCCAACAGACAACCATCAGTCAAAATCCACCACTAATTCAAATCAATGGGGGAAAAAAACAGATCCGCCCCTTTTTTGACGGATCCTTTTTTAATAAAATTGGCGGATTTTGACTGATGACCAAAAACGGATGTGTGAAACAGGCCTTACTGGACAGTTTGATGGACCATTTCAGTTAGGATGAGGAGCTGACATAAACCATTGTGGAGTTACTACAATGTATGTAACAGCTGGAAGAAAATGTTATTAATGTAACAATGAGCTAAAACTGGAAATTAATTGTGAAACCTCAGGAATTAATAACTTTGTAGCAAATGCTGAAAAATAACTCACACAAAATGCAAACTTGTTTCGCTTTGCTATGGCAATGAATGTGATATCCCAAGAAGTTCTTACATCCAAATGTGGCGCCCCCAGGAGTATGGTCGCCACACTGGCATTGCCTTCCTCCAGGGAGGGTGATGTCAGGCTTGGAAACAATGAAGGGTCTCTCTAGCAGTTAACCATGTCATGCAACACAGTTCCCACTCCAGGCCAGCAGAGGGAGCTCTGAACCAGAATTGGGGGAGGAGTGCTGTCTGAGGGCCAGGAAGGGAAATTAGGTAGTTAGTGTGAGGAGGGCAAAGATTGTAGATGTGTGGAGAGAAGCTGGAGGTTGAGCTGAGGATAGAGAGCTACCTCCCAGTGATAGCGCATGATCTGGAGCCCGGTCTCCACGGTTGTATGCATACTGAAGGTCCTGCAACAGAAACCAGAGGAATAGGAAGCTGTAAATGCTCTATTCCCAACTAAGACTCGGAGGCACAACAGCGAAGGGTGAGTCAAGAGAGATAGAAGGCTACAGCTGTCTGCCATATGAGGTAGATCCAAAAGGGAAGAAGAAGGAGGAACTTCAGTGTAACACTGTACTGCATGTACCTCAAGTGAGCACTAGAGAGGAGACTACACAACCCATCTGACAGAGAGATTCCTAAGTTGCTTCCGGGCTAATCAGCTCCTGTGCCATCTGTAATCTGGACCCTGGACGGCACTTACAAGTAAAGGTAAAGAAACTACATTCCGCTGTGTCCTTGCCTTCTTCCTGCAACTTCTTCAGCACTGCTACATCTCTGTGCCAGACACTGCACCCTCTTCCCCAACACCTATCTACTCTGCCCTGGGACTACAGCCCTGCCTGTGGAGGGCTACAACACCTTTGCTGCACGACACCATCTGTCCCAGAGGATCTGTCTGCAGCGTCGGCTTAACACCTTCTTTGCCGAACACCACAGGTGGCGTCACGAATCACTCATAAACTTTATTTCACCACTGAATCCCCTTTTTACATGGGCGCCCAGGGCCACGGACCGGGTCACCGCTGCTGTGACATTCCCCTCTGAAGGACCGGCCCGGTACCGAATTCCCCACAGCCCTGGGAGGGCGACCCACATGTATACAAATTAAAGCATATTTCTGTGTCATCTAGCAAACATGTAGGAATGTGAACTGTCTTTCCCTGTTCCTGCCCATGAAGACAACAGACGCGCTGTGTGAATACTGGTGTGCGGTTTTATACAGTGAAGAGCAAAAGGGTAACAATGTTTTGAACTTTTGGCTTTCAGGCTCCATATCTCACCATCCACTTCTGCTTTGATCGTGAGACTACCATCATTTTATATACAATCATCTTGGATATCTCGTACATAAATTTTGACTTGCAACTATTTAGCAATTGATTAGTTATGCAGATTTTTGCCATGTCACTGCATTGTTACAGTTTTGCTTCTGAGGGTGGAAAATTATTTTTCTTCCTGAATACTACAAAATACAAGCTCCTCACATTGCCTAATAGCTTACTGTGTTATTAGGCTTATTCCCCAGTGGAAGGTCATTCGTTATAATCGAAGAGAAGCCATGAAGACAATTTCCCAAGAAAAGAGAAACAGCATCTTCCAGCTCATTGATAGTGATAACTCCTCTGGGCCAAGAAAATTGTCAGACTGCATCATGTGAGGCAATGACAGTTGGAAGAATACAAAATGAAGTCTGTCCATCCATTTAGAAGCTAAAAGGTAGACATCTAGGTAAGATATTGGAGTCGACAAGTCGCCTCATCCCAAGGTCTATCAGTTCAGGTGCGACAAGCACAGCAGTGGAAATGGCTCATAAGCTTCATAATAGTGAGATCACACACATCCATGCAAGCATCGCGTGACGCACATTACACAAGTCTGGAATGGTGGCCATAGAAAAGATGAAGAAGCCTTAACTTCAATATTGTCATAAGAAGCATTGGTTCGAGTTTGCAAACAAGTACAAAAAGTGGACATTTAAAGATAGGCTCTGATAGGTGCAAATGGGTCTGAAAGAAACAAGGGGAAAAGCAGATGATGGACTCAGGAATTGAAGGAAATATCAAGCTCGATGGAGGAAGCCTGATGATATGGGGTTGTTTCACAGCCAAAAGCTTTGGATACTGGCTCAGGATCAATGGTGGTCTCAATACTGAGCTATATGTGAGTATCCTACAAGATGAGCTTCTTCGTACACACAAGTCCTATGGGTGTGAAAAGGATGACATAGGTTTCCAACAGGACAATAACCCATAGCATACGTCGATATTGGTAAAGAAATGGTTCAATGACAACGAAGTAGAGGTGCTAGAATGGCCCTCACAGTACCCAGACCTCAACCCAAGCAAACAATTGTGGGTAGAATTGAAGAAAAACCTGTATACATACCCAAGTGAGTCAACCAGTATGCACCAACTTTGGGACATGTAGAAGAGACATGAGATCAAATTTCGGTTGACACATGTTTGAATCTGACCAAGAGCATGCCCAGAATGATTCAAGCAATGTTGAAAGCCAGAGGTGGATTTACAAAATACTAACAAAATAATAAAAATTAAAATTAAGATCTCTAGGAGCAGAACATAACAATGCAGTGACATGACAAGAATCTGTATAGCTAATCATATGCAAAATAGTTACAGGTCAAATTTAAATATGAGGTAGCCAAGATGATTGTCTATAAAATGATGGTAGTCTCACGTTCAAAACAGAAGTGGATAATGAGATATGGAGCCTGAAATACAAAAGTTCAAAACATTGTTACCCTTTTGGTCTTCACTGTATGTAAAAGTAACATGTGTCTAATGCATAATGTGAATATATCATAAGGATAACATATACATAAGAATTGGTTCAGCTTAGGATTAGCCCAGCGGGTGGGCACTCTAACTGTTATAGTGTAAGTGTACAACTAATACAATGATCACCAGTAATATTATACACAGGAGCTCTGTAGATAGTATATAGTGTAAGTGTACAGGCAATACAGCAATCACCCGTGACCATCCAAGCTCTGTACATTGTTCATAGTGGATAGTGTACGGCTACATGTAATACAGTACTCACCAGGGTACATTTGTAGATAATATATAAATGTACAGGTAAATCCAGAGACCCACTAATTATTTCTGTGTTTGAAATCATTGACTTTTCCTTTCTTCATTCGGCACACACCACTATGAATTATTTCAGCCAGGACTCATCTCTGCAGAAAGTAACACAGAGACAGCTATAGCTGATCACTTCTAGAGCACCCTCCACACTTTTTTAGCCTCACTTAAAAACAATACACCAGATGAAGAAGAAAAATGCCATGTCGCCCTACACAATCATAGTACCTCCATTTTGTATGAACACAAATAAAATATTTTACAGTATTACAGTAGTGATGTCCCACCTGCATAGCAGAAATGTGTCTCGCTGTGGCCCTCATAAACTGTTAATGTTTGACCCCTTTTGTGACCCATGCACTATAGTAAAATTCCCCTATATTTGGCCTTATACAGTAATAATATCTCTAATAACACTGACCCACTAATAAAGTTCCTCATTCTGGTTCTTATACTGTAATAATGTCCTTTGTTCTTGCCCCAATACTGTAACAATGCTCCCGGTAATGGCCCCAATACTGTAATTTTGTGCTCTATCCTGGACTTAATATCATAATAATGTCCCCTATACTGTCCTAAAAAGCGTAATAATGTCTCCTGTCCTGTCCCCAGTACTGTAATAATGTCCCCATCCTGGCACTCTTCACATAGACATTCAAGGAAAAAAATATATTTTCACCTGTCCACGCTCACATGACGAGCAACGTCGTCTTCCTCTTCCACAGCCGGTGACCAAGAAGCCTGTTCGCTGCAATTCCGTGCCGTTATGCATAGCTTGCGATGGACACGCCATTGCCATCTGTTTGCCTCTGGTAGTCCAGTGGCTTGTGTATATATAGCAGTGGCTCTCTGCTCTGCAATACATTTTAGCTTAGCTGAATGTGCATCTGAAGACATTGATCCAGTTGAACAAAGCCCAACTTTCAGGAAAATGCAAAGCCTAATCTAAAGTTGTTGTGCTTCTAAGGCTGCACACATTTCTTAACTGGGTTTTTCCACAAAAATAGTTCTCACCTAGTTAAAGGGCTGTTTATAAATGTATAATTGCCCACAAGTCATTAAAATTAGGACCCAAGACTCCAATTCAAAAGGATTTATCATGAAAAAGTAGTCATGGGTGTGCACCTCTACAAGACTTGGATATATCTACCATTCTCATAGAGATTAGTGCTTGTGCCACCGATTTTAGTGATTGATGGGACTCCCAGCGATTATACATTTATCATCTATCTAGTAGATAAATAATAAATATCTTTGGTCAGAAAATCACTGTGATAAATCATTATTCAGGTGTTACTTTCTGGATCTCATACTTCATCATAGTGAATAAATATAGGAAGGACCCTCTGGAGGAAACAGAAGATTATTATAATTCATCTTACTAACAGCACTGGAAAATATTTTCTTAAAAAGTATTGGAAACACATTTGCAATGGAAGGTGAGCTGACTCCAGAAGTTTATTAATGAGAAGAGCAGTTAAAGCAGAGTACAGAGACTTGATTGTGCACAGATTTAGATGAACCCTTGGGAAATGTAGCAATCAGCTGCTACATGCCCTCACATGGTTAATCTTCAGCTCCTCGCAGTTGCTCTTGGCTTTGTATTTTGTCTGCAGTGGAAGCATAACATAGACAGTTCACATTACCGCTGCAGTCAGTCACTAAGCTCAGTGTCTCGCACCACTTAGCTGAGCTGCTGGGCTCCGTGACTGACTGCAACTGTGATATAAGTTATCAGCATGACCTCACTGGAGCAGCCCAAAACACTGAGACTGGAGCAGTGATATAGAGTTGGAACAGGACCTGGGGTGGGTGAGTACTAGCTGATTTTGTTATTTTATGATAGGAAACTTTTGGGTTCCATTTCTCTAAAAGTACAAAATTAGTTTAATTTTTTTTATCAATAAGTTCAATGGATTTCGTAGATAAAAATTCATCAGGTGAAAGGTATAACTTGGGAGATTTTTTGAAGCCACGGTCGTTAGGAAAGTCAGGGTCTGGACATCACCTCTTTTATCGATATATGAGAGATCCTTAGGCCGGTCTCACACGTCCAGATAATTCCTGTGCCTGAAAAAAACAGTACCAGAGCTATCCGTGTCCGTGTGTCCATGTGGATACGTGGTACCTTTGTGTGCCACACGTGTGGCAACCGTGTGCCACACGTGTGCTGCATCAAGACCACATGGACAGCCGCCGGGGAAGAAGCGCTACAGTAAGCCCTGTTCCCCTGCCGCTGGTGCTGAACGAGGCTGTCATTCTTCTCTCCTGCTCTGCCGGCAACAGCGAGCAGGAGATAACCAACCCAGTGAAACTCACAGCTGGGGGCTGCTATTTTCAGGCTGGTAAGGGGCCATTGATCTCGGCCCCCCACAGTCAGCCCCCAGCTTCCCAGAAAAGGAGCATCTATTAGATGCGCCTATTCTGGAGCTTTGTCGGGTTCTTCCCACTTGCCCTGTAGAGGTGGCAATTGAAGTAATAAGGGGTTAATGCCACCTTGCTATTGTAAGGTGACATTAAGCCCGAGTTAGTAATGGAGAGGTGTCAATAAGACACCTCTCCATTACTAATCCTATAGTAATTAAAGGGTTAAATAAATACACACACAATTAAAACAAAGTATTTTAATGAAAGAATACACTACACACTGTTTAAATCTTTATTACACTCCTAATTCTTTTGCAACGCCATCTTTCTCCTGTAAAAAAGTTCAAAATAATAAACCAAAAATATACATTACCTGTCCGGCGCTCAGTCACATCCAACGGCGTAAATCCATCTCAGGGGTTAATCAGTTTACAGGTGGAGCACTGCTAACATAGCCGCTCCGACTGTAAACTACTGTAGAATGAATGGAAGTAGCCGGCGCAGACTCAGTGATGAGCGGTGACGTGTGAAATCGGCCTTAAAGGGGGTTTTCCCACAAGCACAGATCATTTTAATCTACATTTTCATCAATAGATCTTTGAATAATAATTTAGGTTGAGCGAACGTGCTTGGTGATACTCGGATGTCATTGGACAGTAATCAATTTAAAACTCGAATCCCCGCCCCTCGAATCGTTGGCGCCTGTTAAACAGTCAAGAAGCATGCAGGGATTGCCTGCGTGTCATTGTAATTAGAGATAAGCGAATATTTCAATGTTCTGTTTGGATTGGTATGCCAAATTTGCAATATTTGCTAATTAATTCGTCAAATATTCAATGACCATAACCAAACACCATTCAGCTCAATGGGAGGCAAAAACAAACGCATGCACAACACCTTTTAACGGCCACAAATGCTGACAAAACACATCAAATGAGGGACAAGCACCAGGAAAGTGGCTCAATTCACCCACAGTTCAAATTTTAGCATGGAACTGCAGCAATCAGCCAGGCATGAGGTATCGGGGTCTGCGACAGCATTTACAGCTTTCAATTGAATGTCTCAGTAAGACGAGGTGGGTGAGGGATCGGTGTAGGCTTGCTGTGCTGGGAGCCCTGATAGCACATGCAACACCTACAACTGCTTTCATGCTGAGCCACAGTCGCGTGGCAAAAATATCAGTTTTGTAGACTACTATTGTCAGAAAAATTTAAGGATAGTAACACAGGTAGTTGAGTCTAAGGAAATGGAGGCCTGACGGTGTCAGAGTCCTACTGCTACAGGCAACACGCATTAAGGAGACCCAACCAGGAGTGTTCACATTTCCAAAAATTATTGGCAGACACCACCAAAATAGAAATAGTATAATAGGCACTGACAGGTCTTTCACTACACCCAAACAGATGGACACCCAACCAGGAGTGTTCACATTTAAACAAATAAGGGCCTACAGCCACATAAGTGGCATCAATTTCACGAGAGTAGAAACAGCATAATAGGGACCAATAGGTCTTCCACTAAACCCAATTTAGCAGATGGACACCCGACCAGGAGTGTTCACATTTCAAAAAAATTAAAGGCAGACACCACAAAAGTTGCTTCAATTTCACCACAGTATAGATAGTACAATAGGGATCGACAGGTCCTCCACTACGTCCAATCAAACAGATGGACACCCAACCAGGAGTGTTCACATTTAAACAAATGAGGGCCTTACACCACAGAAGTGTCATTAATTTTCCCACAGTAGAAATAGTATAATAGGGACTGACAGGTCTTCCATTTCACCCAATACAGCAAGATGGACACCCTACAAGGAGTGTTCACATTTCCAAAAGTTATTGACAGACACCACCAAAGTGGCATCAATTTTACCACAGTAGATATAGTATAACAGGGACCAACAAGTTTTCCACTACCCCAAATTCAGGAGATGGACACCCAACCAGAAGTGTTCACATTTAAACAAATGAGGAAACTTGTGGTGTAATCGTTCTCTGAGATCGGTCAAAAATAGCAGGCATGTTCATATTACTTCTGATGGTGTAGACGCCGGGCCATGTACCTTATCTTAGCTCTTGATTTCACCCTCAGTCTGTACCCTTCCCCCACCAAGGGAAGAGGGGAGTAGTAGTGTACCATAATACACCAAGCAGATTAGCAAGGTAATAAGAAACATGGGTATCGAAAAATACAAAACATACAAATATACTCACACATACAACAGAGGAATGTACCAGGGAGTGGAGGATGGAGTTAAACCAAATTAGGAGAAGAAATGGAATTTTTATACACTCAAAACTTAGCAACAGTCACAGATAAATCCACCAAATGCCTTCTCCAATAATAACCACTAACAACCTCCAGCCATGCAGCAAAAGCTTCTCTGACAATGAGTGCCAGCCAGTTCCCAGACTATATAAGAGATGGGAGTGGCCAACAGTGCAAGGTTGAGCCTTAAGCAGGAAAGCCTCTAGGAGCTCTCAACTGAGCAGATTGTCCCCTGCACTGCCAAAAGAAACTGGCACCATTTAATATGAAGGTGAAGTGCTTCTAATCAGTGTAGAAGTAGGAGAAAGCAGATGCATAATGCATTTGCATATTTTGGCCAAAATATTAACTAATACCTCACATATTTTTATATGTGTTTTTGCACTTTATTTTTCAGGGTGCAGTTGGGCCCATTTGGTCTTGTAAACTGTGGTGTCTGTTCACATGGGATGCATTTGGATAGCGCTGGGTTGCCCACCTGATCTAATAGATGGGTGTAACTAATAGGCTTTTAACCTGGATGCTGTGCATTACCATTGTGTGAACAATGTCACATACAAGTCTTCATTGTGCATTAATATACCAAGCAACCGCCCCCCTCTATGGATTGGCAGGCTGAGAGCCGTTGTCTCATCGGTATTCTTGCACTTGCGTTGCCGCCATCTTAACTATATGGGTCCACTGCACCCTGATAGTGCATTTGTTTGGATGCCTGGGCAGGTAAGCATCTCTGCCTTTTTGCTATGTTTTTGAATTTTTGGAGAATTTTCATGTCCTCTTTTTGTGCTATTTCTGTTTAGTGTTAGGACTCGTAAGCGTGATGACCCGTGACGTGGGTTATGAGCTTGCAGATTTTGGCCAAAATATTAACTAATACCTCACATATTTTTATATGTGTGTTTTGCACTTTATTTTTCAGGGTGCAGTTGGGCTCATTTGGTCTTGTAAACTTGTGTCTGTTCACATCGGATGCATTTGGATTGTACTGGGCAGCCTGCCTGATCTAATAGTATGGGCTTAACTAATAGGCTGTTAACCTGGATGATGTCCATTACCATTGTGTGAACAGCACCACATACAAGTCTTCATTGTGCATTAATATACCTAGCAATTGCCCCCTCCATGGATTGGCAGACTGAGAGCGGTTGTGCCATCGGTATTCTTGCACCTGTGTTGCCGCCATCTTAACTATGTGGGTCCACTGCACCCTGATAGTGCATTTGTTTGGAGGCCTGGGCAGGTAAGCATCTCTGCCTTTTTGCTGTGTTTTTGACTTTTTGGAGGATTTTCAAGTCCTCTTTTTGTGCTATTTCTGGCACCATAATAACAACTAAGCAGCAGGTGCGCTGTCTGGGTGTTATGTTTGACACTAATCTTTCCTTCACTTCCCACATGCAATCTCTTGCCCGCTCTTGCCGCTTACACCTAAAGAATATCTCTAGAATCTGCCCCTTTCTCACCATGGAAACAACAAAAGCCCTCACTGTTGCCCTGATCCACTCCCGCCTGGACTATTGTAATGCTCTATTAATTGCCATAATGCAGCAACCAGTGTTGTCTATTTGGCTAGTCTGCACTCGGATGAATTCACTCTGTGCCAGTCATTGCACTGGCTGCCCATTCATTATAGAATCCAATTCAAACTGCTTGTCTTCACCCACAAAGCTTTCCACAGTGCGGCCTCCCTAAATCTCCTCCCTCATTTCAGCTTATCGGCCTACCCACTCGTTACATTCTGCAAACGACTTTTGACTAACCTCTGCACAAATCTGTACCTCCTGCTCCCGGCTCCAAGACATCCCCCGCATTGTGCCAATCCTCTGGAGTGCTCTACCCTAAGAAATTAGGACTATTCACAACTTGCACAGTTTTAGGTGCTCCCTCAAAACACATCTGTTCAGATTGGCCCATCATGTTCCCAAATCAAAGTCTTTTGTTTGTGTGTGTGTGTAGCCCATTCACTATCTATTTGAGAATAACCCTCCATCAAACTCCACCGCACCCAACAGCACCACAAAAACTGGCTGGTGACTACCTCATGCAGCCTTTATCCATCCCCATTCTCTCAAGATGGTGGATCACCCTTGTAAATAAACCTCTGCACTTTGTGTCTCCCCCACCTCATTGTAGACTGTAAGCTCTTACGGGCAGGGTCGTCATTATTTTGCTTTAATTATTGTGTTATGTTGAGACTTGTATATGAACTGTTGAACTGTAAGGCTATGTAACATAGTAACATAGTAACATAGTTATTAAGGTTGAAGGGAGACTTTAAGTCCATCTAGTTCAACCCATATCCTATCCTAACTTGCCCTAACATGTTGATCCAGAGGAAGGCAAAAAAAACCCATGTGGCAACAGTAAGCTTCACATTGGGGAAAAAAATTCCTTCCCGACTCCACATACGGCAATCAGACTAGCTCCCTGGATCAACGCAATATTAAGGAGACTAGTGTATATACCCTGTAATATTATACTTTTCAAGAAAGGCATCCAGTCCCTTCTTAAATTTTAGTAGTGAATCACTCATTACAACATCATATGGCAGAGAGTTCCATAGTCTCACTGCTCTTACAGTAAAGAATCCGCGTCTGTGAGTATGCTTAAACCTTCTTTCCTCCAGACGTAGAGGATGCCCCCTTGCCCCCGTCACAGGTCTAAGAGTAAAAAGATCATTAGAAAGGTCTTTGTATTGTCCCCACATATATTTATACATTGTAATAAAATCACCCCTAAGCCTTCGATTCTCCAAACTAAATAACCCCAAGTGTAATAACCTGTCTTGGTATTGCAGACCCCCTAGTTCCCTAATAACCTTGGTCGCTCTTCTCTGCACCCGCTCCAGTTCAGCTATGTCTTTCTTATACACCGGAGACCAGAACTGTACACAGTATTCTAAGTGTGGTCGCACTAGTGACTTATATAGAGGTAAAATTATGTTCTCCTCATGAGCATCTATGCCTCTTTTAATGCATCCCATTATTTTATTTGCCTTTGCAGCAGCTGCTTGACTCTGGCCACTGAATGTGAGTTTGTCGTCCACCCATACACCCAGGTCTTTTTCAGTGACTGTTTTGTCCAGTGTTTTACAATTAAGCACATAATTATACAACTTGTTCGTTCTACCCAAGTGCATGACCTTACATTTATCCCCATTAAAGCTCATTTGCCATTTATCAGCCCAAGCTTCTAGTTTACATAAATCCTCCTGTAATATAAAATTGTCCTCCTCTGTATTAATTACCCTGCAGAGTTTAGTGTCATCTGCAAATATTGAAATTCTACTCTCTATGCCCCCTACAAGGTCATTAATAAATATGTTAAAAAGAAGCGGGCCCAAAACTGACCCCTGTGGTACCCCACTGCTAACCTTGACCCAGTCCGAGTGTGCTCCATTAATAACCACCCTTTGTTTCCTATCCCTGAGCCAGCTCTTAACCCACCTACACATATTTTCCCCTATCCCCATTGTTCTCATTTTATGTATCAACCTTTTGTGTGGCACCGTATCAAAAGCTTTTGAAAAGTCCATGTACACCACGTCCACTGCATTCCCTTGGTCCAGTCCGGAACTTACCTCTTCATAAAAGCTTATCAGATTAGTCTGACAGGAACGGTCTCTTGTAAACCCATGTTGATATTGGGTCATAAGGTTATTCTTCTCCAGATACTCCAGTATAGTATCTCTTAGAAAACCCTCCAGGATTTTACCCACAGTTGAGGTTAAACTTACTGGCCTATAATTTCCAAGTTCAGTTTTTGTCCCCTTTTTGAATATTGGCACCACATTTGCTATACGCCAGTCCTGTGGTACAGACCCTGTTATTATGGAATCTTTAAAGATTAAAAATAGTGGTCTATCTATGACTGTGCTTAATTCCTGCAGTACTCGGGGGTGTATCCCATCCGGGCCCGGGGATTTGTCAATTTTAGTGATTTTTAGACGCCGCCGTACTTCCTGCTGGGTTAAGCAGGTGACATTTAATGGAGAATTTTTATCCCTGATCATGTTATCCGTCATGGGATTTTCTTGTGTAAATACTGTTGAAAAAAAGTCATTTAGCATATTGGCTTTTTCCTCATCCTCATCCACCATTTCACCCAGACTATTTTTAAGGGGACCAACACTATCATTTTTTAGCTTCTTACTATTTATGTAGTTAAAGAATATTTTGGGATTATTTTTACTTTCTCTGGCAATGTGTCTCTCTGTCTCAATCTTTGCTGCCTTGATTTGCTTTTTACAGAATTTATTTAATCTTCTGTATTTATTTAATGCCTCATCACTACCTACTTGCTTTAATTCTCTAAATGCTTTATTTTTGTCCCTTATTGCACCCCTTACAGCTCTATTTAGCCATAGTGGTTTCCTCCTATTTCTCGCATGTTTATTCCCATACGGTATATATTGTGCACAGGTCCTATTCAGGATGCTAATAAACGTCTCCCATTTTCTTTGTGTATTTTTATGTCTCAGGATATCGTCCCAGTTAATTGCACCAAGATCATCTCTCATCCGTTGGAAATTTGCCTTCCTGAAGTTTAGTGTCCTTGTAACCCCTCTACTACACATCTTATTAAAGGACACCAGAAAACTTATTAATTTGTGATCACTATTACCCAAGTGACCCTCAACCCTTACATTTGATATGCGGTCTGGCCTGTTGGTTAATATTAGGTCTAGCAGTGCCCCCCCTCTTGTTGGGTCCTGAACCAGTTGTGAAAGGTAATTGTCTCTCATCGTTGTCAGAAACCTATTACCCTTGCTGGAACTGCAGGTTTCGGTTCCCCAATGTATTTCAGGGTAGTTGAAGTCCCCCATAATAATGACTTCTCCTTGAGCACACGTATGTAGAAAATTTCTGCATGAAAACCGGACTCCTTCCCAGAAAACGCACGTTTTTTTCCACGCGTTTTTGCCACGATTTTTGCCGCGATTTTTTCCGGAGCCTCCCCAGACACATAGAAAATAGCCAGAAATGCGAAATTAATGAGCATGCTGCGTTTTTTACCGCAAAGTGTTTTTTTTTCGGTAAAAACGCATAAATATGCCAAAAAAGTGCAAAATGCATTAAAATGAATGGGAAGCTTCTTCTAGGCATTTTTTGAGCTGATTTTTTGGTAAATCTGTGGGAAAAACGCGAAAAAAACTGCTGTGTGTGAACACAGCCTTAAGCACTGCGGAATATGTTGGCGCTATATAAATAAAGATTATTATTTTTGTGATTAGATTGTCTTTCTATTTCAACTCCTTGCCAACACCTTTTTCCTAACAGGCACTGATGGTACAAGAACAACAAAAAGGATTTGCAATCAGTAACTTGCTAAAATTACTCTTCTGCCAGCTAGGCGGGCTAATGTGGTGTCTTGCTACCAAGCGTTGAAGACTCCTGTGTTCAAATACCATTTTATTCATTCAATATCATTTTTTAATTTAATTTATTTTTATAAATATTTGTTTATTTACTTGTTTTCATTTTGAGTCTATAAATGAAATTTTATGTTTTTTCTAATGATATTATTTTTACATACTATCCATTACACAGCATATAATTATCTATTACAGACTACTATTTCATAGTGACAATAACAAACTAATAGATAATAATGAAGTCCCTATCTATGTGGTTAGTGCAGTCCACTGCAGATTGATACCACGAAGGCTACTTTCACACTTTCGTTGCTTGGAGCTGCGTCGGGCAGCGCACGGCCGTCACTAAGCTCTGCCCACGGCCGTGCCTCCTCCGGTCAGCTCCGCCTATGGGCGCAGGACGCTGTATGCGACCTGCGTACCCTATCTTTAGCATTGAGTACGCAGGCCGTGCGCAGGTGTGCGTTTGCCGGCGCATGCGTCCTTTTGACAGGGCGCCGACGTGTGCGAAACGCACCGTGTTGCATTTTGGTGTGCTCGGCGCACTGTCAAAAGGATGCATGCGCCGGCAAATGCATACCTGCGCATGGCCTGCATACCCAATGCTAAAGATAGCATACCCAGATTGCATGCGGCATTATGCGCCCATAGGCGGAGCTGACTGGAGGAGGCGTGGCCGTGGGCAGAGCTTAGTGGCGGCCGTGCGCTGCCCGACGCAGCTCCAAGCAGCGCAAGTGTGAAAGTAGCCTAACCCACATATAACACCTAAGAAGAAGGTAGACTACTTTACTATTAATCTCTCTTGATTTTTATTAGAAAAAAATTATAACCATTGCAATATAAATAATTTAAATAGCATATGGTTAAAATGGCAACCAAAAAAAGTCCCAGTAATGTGCAAAATACAAGGTTATAGCACAAATCTAGGAGTATACAGGGTAAGTATTCTGTTGTGAAAGTGATCTACCATTTAAGTAATGATTCTACAGTGACGACAATAAGTACGTGATACGCGGCCAATTTTGCAAGTTTTCCCACCTATAAAGAATGGAGAGGTCTATAATATTTTATCATAAGTACACTTCAACTGTGAGAGACAGAATATTAAAATATCCAGAGAATCACATTGTATGATATTTACATAATGAGTTTGCATTTTAGTGCATGAAATAAGTATTTGATACAATCAAAAAAAAACAGAACTTAATATTTGGTACAGAAACCTTTGTTTGCAATTACATAGATCAGATATTTACTGTATTTCTTGGCCATGTCTGCACACACTGCAGCAGGGGTTTTGACCCACTCCTCCATACAGATCTTCTCCAGATTTTTCAGGTTTCAGGGCTATTGCTGGGCAATGCTGAGCTTCAGCTCCCTCCAAAGATTTTCTTTTGGATTCACATCTGGAGACTGGCTAAGCCACTTCAAGACCTTGAAATGCTTCTTAGGCCATGTTCACATTATCAGTATTTGGTCAGTCTTTTACCTCAGTATTTGTAAACTAAAGACAGGAGTAGGTGATAAATACAGAAGTGGTGACGTGTTTCTATTATACTTTTCCTCTCATTGTTCCTCTCCTGATTTTGGCTTACAAATACCGAGGTAAAATACTGACCACGTACTGATAGTGTGAACGTGACCTTATGGAGCTACTCTTTAGTTGCGATTGCTGGGTTTTTCGGGTCATTGTCATGCTGGAAGACCCAGCCATGCCCCATCTTCAATGCTGTTTTTGATGGAAGGAGGTTGTTAGACAAAATCTCACTATACATGACCCCATCCATCCTCCCTTCCTTGGGGTGTGGGCAGACTCTGCGGAATCCGCTGCGGATTAATCAGCACGGATTTTGCAAAACCCGCAGATAATCCGCAGGTCAAAAGACCTGCGGATTATCTGCGGTTTTGCCTGCGGTTTGGTCCTGCGGATTCACCATCTCCACAATGGTGGAGATAGGAACCCGCTGCGGATTCCGCAGAAAGAATTGACATGTCAATTCTTTCTGCGGTTTCCAAACCGCAGCAAATCCGCGCGGATTTTTCCGCAACGTCTACACAGCGTTTTTTTTGTACCATTCATTTGAATGGTACTGTACACCGCAGCTAAAACTGCTGCGGGTCCGCAGCGGCCAAAAACGCTGCGGAAACGCAGCGGAATCCGTAGCGTGTGCACATACCCTTACAGTGCAGAAAAGCACCCCCAAAGTATGATGTTTCCCCCACCATGCTTCATGGTTGGGACAGTGTTCTTGTGGCTGTATTCATCCCTCTTTTTCCTCCAAGCACGATGTTGGAATATGTTTGGTGCAGCAACTCCATTCCTGTCTATGAGTGTTCAGTTGCTAGATTTTTATGCTGTTTATAAAGTTTAAAAAAACTCCCAGATATCACGATCCATCCTTGGATCTGTGGCAGATATGGATTCTCACACATAAACTTTTTTCCTTTCAGGCCATCTGAGGTTAATGTCAGTTTTTCCCCCCGGTGGCAGCTGGTGTAACTACATGGCTGTTGAATTTGCTTATGCAGGTGGTGATCACTCCTACCTGCCTTCAAAGGGTCACCTGATGCATCCGCTGGCCATCGGTGTTAGAGGTCATTCTGCAGTGACCACGCTGGGAGAAGGAGCTTGCTGGGAGCGGTGGTGCCTCAGCTGTTCATGGTGAATCTGGTGTCGTGATCCTGCTGTGCGGTACTTTACAGCAGAAAGTTAAGTGTTGTTTGTCTTTACCTTGTTTATCATATCTACCCTTGGTGTCGTATTAGTGCAGCGGTGGGACCAGTGTCCGCACTTGCCAATTCCCTACTTAGGGATAGGTGCAGGGCAAGTGAGGGCTAAGGTATCCTGCTCGGCGACGGTTTGAAAGAAGCCGTATAAGGATGTCAGGGAGATCAGGGCACATCCTCAGGAGAGTACAGGAGGTGTCCATTTCCCCATTCCCTATCACAGGGCCCATCATTGTAATTGTGTCACCGGTGTTCCCTTGTTTGTTATGCAGATTGCTGACTGACCTACTGTGGGTCGTTTCATACCTGGTCAGTCACTATCGTAACACCAGAGGCTCACACAGGGAGAGCATGTGACTGTATTTCCTGTTTTTCCTGAGCATGTGACTGTATTTCATGTTTTTCCTGTGTCTGTGTATGAAAGAAGCAGCCTGCTGCAGATGCTGCAAAGATAGAGACACACAAATGATTTATTCCTGATCTATTAAGCTTATCATATATTGTTCCTGATTGTTCCTGTATAAAAAAGCTCTGTTGTCAGATGCTTGGAGAGTATCCTAAATAATCCGCTGCAACACATGACGAGTGGAGTTTTTACCAAAAAGTTCTATTTTGGTCTCATCTGACCACGTGAGCATCTCCCATGCCTCCTCTGGGTCTCTTAGATGGTCATTGTCGAACTACAAACAGGCCTGGACATGTGCTGGCATGAGCAAGGGACATTGCATGCCCTGTAGGCTTTTAATACATGATGACGGTAATGTTTGAAACTGTTGTCCCAGATCTCTTCAGGTCATTGACTTTCTCATGTATAGTTCTGGGCTGATTCCAGACCTTCCTCAAAATCATTCTTATCCCACGAGGCGAGTTCTTGCATGGTGCCCCAGACCTAGGAAGATTGACAGTCATCTTGTGTTTCTTCCATTTTCTAATAATTGGCCCAACAATTCTTGCCTTCTCATCAAGCTGCTTCCCTATTGTTCTGTAGCCCATCTCAGCTTTATGCAGGTCTAAAATTTTGTCCCTGGTGTCCTAAGACAGCTCTTTGGTTTTGGCCATGGTGGAGAGGTTGAAGTGCGATTGATTTGAGTGTGTAGACAGGTGTCTTTTATAATGGTAATGAGTTCAAACAGGTGCAATTAATACAGGTAATGAGTGCAGAGTAGGAGGTCTTCTTAAAGAAAAACTAACAGGTCTGTGAGAGCCAGAATTCTTACTGGTTAGTAGCACTCACATAAGCATATGCCTCTGTGACCGGAGGTAAACTTTTTAACACCAGTCAAAGCTGCTGGCACTCTGTTCGGATGTTGGACCCACACAGTAAGGCCGGGGTCACACTAACCGACGCAAAATACGGTCCGTAGTTTACAGGCGTAATACGGATGAATGACACCTAAATAGTGCTCCGTGTGTCATCCGTAAGCAAGGTGTAGTCGCGTATTTTGCGCATGTCAACATCCGTATGTAATCTGTATGGCATCCGTATGCAATCTGTATGGCGAGATTTTCTCGCTGCCTTGCAAAATGGACATATAATGGAGCCCTATGACAGGGCTTCTAACAGAAATGAAATAATAGATATAGACACATAGAATGCATATATATATATACAGTATATTTTTTACTTTTTAGTTCAGGATATTTGTGTTTTTTGCTTTTTGCTTTCTCTGGTTAATGGTCATGTGTTAATATGCACTTACATTGTGCATACACATTAACTTACTTTTCTCAGTTCAGATTTGTTTTTATTCATTTCATTGTGCATTCAGTGCATATGTGGGTGTAGCCGCCCTCTTTCTGAGCTGGGAAAGCCATCCAGTCTGGCCTAAGCTGTTACTAGTGGTTCAGCCGCTCGACCCTTATTCACATTCACGCCACTTGGCAAGTGAAAAGGTTTTAAATACTAGAGTAGGGACTGTCCCACAAGGGTTGCCGTGACGTGGCGGGATGGCTTGTACATTATTTTGATCAAAATTATGTTCACTAAATACCCTTATTATTATTATTACCTTTATGCATTATTTGCAGTATATTTTTTAATTTTTAGTTCAGGATATTTGTGTTTTTTGCTTTTTGTTTTCTCTGGTTAATGGTCATGTGTTAATATGCACTTACATTGTGCATACACATTAACTTACTTTTCTCAGTTCAGATTCGTTTTTTATTCGTTTTTTATTTTTTTATTGATTGGCACGGACCGTAGAATACGCCCGAGAAATATACGGCTGTTGGGAGCAAACCCATAGAGAATAATTTGTCCGTGTGTAATGTGTGCATTTAACGCCTCTCACTCGTCCGTATTCCTCACCAGTGTGACCCCGGCCTAACAAAGACTTCCAGGAGGAGTCTATGTTCAGGGTCTGTGCCTGAACAGTAGGTGTTTGGTACGGACCCCGAACTTTACTCTTCGGGTTCGCCCATCACTATCAGTAATGCTTCATTAAAGCCAAATACCTGTAAGTACCAAACAGAAAGCAGTTTTATTGTAAAAATGACAAAAGGAGATAAAAACTGGAGGGGAAAATGCAATAAAAATGCATGTAAAAAACAAAACAAAACTGCAAACCAGAATGAGAAAAACACCTAACCTAATTTATCCAATCGATGCAAAAATGCTGCAGAAAAGCTGCAAC
The DNA here is from genome assembly GCF_039654945.1 of Dendrobates tinctorius. Lineage (NCBI taxonomy): Eukaryota > Metazoa > Chordata > Amphibia > Anura > Dendrobatidae > Dendrobates > Dendrobates tinctorius. Next base: position 90,606,051 of record NW_027361696.1, on the reverse strand, counting down.
ATCAAAAACTCACCCAATACTTAACATGGATGCGTAGCCTTAAAAAAATTTTTTTGTAAAGGCATACACAAGGGGATAACTCTATCATGACCCTCCAAGTTTATAGAATGGCTGACATGTAATAATATTTTGTATAGTATATGGCCAGACCAAGCATTGGCTCAGTGATAACAGATGACGGCACTACTTGTGTGATGGTGGATTCAGGTTCCATAACTTGCTGAAAGAAAAGCACTCCTTTAACTTTTCAGCCATATTTGAAGATATGATGGTGCTATGATGATGAATAATAAAAATAATACAGAGCCATGCAATCAACTTCTTTACAGCAATTATCTCTTTTACGATAATTTGGAAAAATTGAAAAAATTTGCATTTTAATTGAACTGATAATTATTTCTACAATTGAGTGTGACGATCCCCTCACAGCACAATTGCTCCTCGACGCACGTTATTTGTTGTGCATTTTGCTGAATGTGTAATGCAGCCGATGTTGATCATCTGAAGGTATCTGCAGTTCGTGCAGCTTTTAATAAGCAGTATTTTAAGAGAGCGATCTTCTCCGAACATTAGAATGTGGCAACCGTCATGATTTAGCACATTGGGGCTGTGTATATCTGGGGCGCTTTAATAGAGACATTCAGTCATTTCAGAAGAATGGATGAAAGTTTTATTACTGCAACTATAACAGTAAACTGCATTCACAACGGAGCAGCATTAATTATTAGAGGAAGACGGAGGCAATCGTCAAATTGTACCATTAGTAGACAAATGGTCACCAGAGATCACTAGGCAGCCATGGCACGTATGCTTTTATATCTGCTGAATGAATATACAGTGCCAAAGTAGTAAAGATAATTCATTGTACAGGCAGTGCAAGCAATTTACAGTTTTTTGGCCAGTAGTTTTGTTGAATGTGAACACTGTTGGTTAGTTCTGGCTTACTCTCAGCTGATAGTCTTATTATTATAGTTCTTTCCATGCTACAAAAAGCACATGAAGAATATTCCAGTTCTTCTTAATGAAGTGTGAAGAATGAAAATTTTCAGGGACATTAACTGACAACACATCTGTTTTGTATCTCTGACCGATGTTTTTCGGAAATTCAGCATCGCCATCTATTGTCTTAAAGGGCTTTCATGGAATAGAAAAACGAGCGTCGCATGTGTCTTTGGAGTTGTATCTGATATGGTATCTAGGTTCTTCTCAAGCAGCCTTTGTCTGGCCGACAGGAGAACAGGAGAATCGTCTGGTAGGCCGCCCCTGTGAAGTAGTGCTGATGATTATTATACTTGATTCACAATTTGCAGAAAATGGTAACATCTCATTATTCATTAAACAAGCTAGCCAAAATAATATTACATAGAAGCAAAAGTAAATTTACTGGGGTCGGTTATTTTTGCATGTAGCTGAACAGTGGGCCCCAAAAATCAATGCTCCTGGTTGGCCTTTGCCAACCCAGTATGTCACTTCTTTGTAGTAAGTGGGTTTGAGTAGCAAAGCCACACACAACCTGAGGACATATTTGGGATTGTTCTTTACAAGGAAGCAGCCATGTTTTTTCCAATCCTGTAAAACATCCTTAGCATGCATTCTCTTTATTCATTAAAGGGAACCTGTCACGTCGTTTTTCAGCTATAAGCTGCGGCCACTGCCTTTTAGGGCTTATCTACCACATTCTATAATGCTGTAGATAAGCCCCCGATGTAACCTGAAAGATAAGAAAAACAAGTTTTATTATACTCACCTGGGGGCGGTCCGGTCCGATGGGCATCGCAGATCCAGGTGCGGCGCCTCCCATCTTCATGCGATGTCGTCATCCTCATCTTAGTGCGACCTCTGGGAGGCAGAAAGAACAAAGCAACAGTAGGTGAAGAATTGATTTTATTTATTTTTTACGCTGTTTTTCATGCGGAATTGCTTATCAGATTTATATTCAGTTTTTATGTTTGCACACACTAAAAGACCCATTTTTTGCAAAAACTACTTTTTGCATCACCATATTTTGGGAGATATAATTTTTCCATATTTTGCCGGACAGAGTTATATGAGAGCTTGTTTTTTGAGGGAAGAAGTGACGTTGATATTGGTACCATTTTCGGGCACATGACATTTTTTGATCGCTTGCTATTATGATTTTTGGGGGGCAGAATGAGCAAAAACCAGCAATTCAGGAATATATATATATATTTTATGTCATTCATTGTGTGGTAACATTGATAATGCAGCTTTATTCTTCAGTTCAGTATGATTACAGTGATAACTAGTGTTGAGCGATACCGTTCGAAACCCAAAAATAGCGTATCGGATGGTATCGCCCGATACGAAAAAAATATCGGGTATCACCGATTCCGATACCGGAAGTCCCATTCAAGTCAATGGGACTTCCGGTATCGGAATTAAAAAAAGCCCTTTATTTCCTTGTTGGCTAATTCTACATAATTGAAAACAAATAAGAAATATGTAGAATGTATTGTGGGAGGTGGAGGAGACATTAAAGGCATAGTGGTTTATTCAAATCACATGGCATAGCATTAATTCCAATTTTTTTTTTCAAGACGTTCGGAGTTAAAAAGATATTGACTATGTTAACCTTTTTTATATTTTGTCAGATATGTATGTTTCACAACTTCCATGCTCTTCACCTTCTTTTGTACTTCTCCCACACTTTCTCCTTCATGATCAGCAGCAGTAGCATTTTTTTCATCAACTTTTTCTTCACCTTATTCATCTTCTTCATCTTCTTCCCATTAATTTTTTTTTTCCATTCTTCATATTCTTCTTATTCAGCTATTATTAATTTTAATATGCTATTTCTTCTTCTTCTTCCTATTCTTCTTTGTCTTCATTTTCTTATGGTGACAGGCATTCCTGTAGTACTTATCTATAAAAGTTATAAGATTACACCTTACGTTCTGCCTGTCACTAAAGATTTACAACAGGATTTGTCCGCGTTCAGTTTGGCCTGCAGCAGCAGGCATTTTCCAGGGGCACCACGAGGAGGAACGGACTCACCCCTATTTACTGCTTAGTCTTCTTCTGCTTATAATTTTGATTTCTTCTATGCTGATTTTTAGTCTTATGCTTAATGTTCTTCTGCTTTTGCTTCTTCTGCTTCTTGTTCTTCTGTCTTTTGTTCTGTATCTTGGTGGTTGTCTTCATGTTCTTTGTCCTCTTGGTCTTATTATTTAGGGTCATATTTCTGGTCTTCTTTGGTGTGGTCTTCGGGGTCGTCGTCATCAGGGTCGTCGTCATGGAGATCAATAAGGATTACCAAAGACAATTTCAAAAAGCTTGATCTTGGAAATGTAGCAGAAGGTTCAAGAAGGCTGAGAAACTGGCGAGAACCAGCAGACAGTGCTGGCACCCGGATGGGTAGCAGAAGGAACAAGAGCCAATGGCACTACCGAGGACCAACTGACGGTGCTGGACCACGGTTACTAAGCAGAAGGTACCTGTGCTAAAAAGCACTACCAAGGACCAGCTGATGGTGCTGGACCTCGGATACCGAGATGGAGGCACTAGGCCAAAGGCTGTGGCGAGAACCAGCAGACAGTGCTGGCACCCGGATGGGTAGCAGAAGGAACAAGAGCCAATGGCACTACCGAGGACCAACTGACGGTGCTGGACCACGGTTACTAAGCAGAAGGTACCTGTGCTAAAAAGCACTACCAAGGACCAGCTGATGGTGCTGGACCTCGGATACCGAGATGGAGGCACCTAGGCCAAAGGCTGTGGCGAGAACCAGCAGACAGTGCTGGCACCCGGATGGGTAGCAGAAGGTACCCATTCAAAGCAAAGTAGCCAGGCCGCAAGCCGGCCGCAGTTACCGAAACCCACAGTCCTACAGGGGGTCCATGTCCCATTGGCACTACGGATCCAGCCTTCAGTGCCAGTTCCCGCAGCCCACATAGGAGTCACCTAAACTGCAGGCGCCGTAGAGTCGGCTAACCCGGCCGCAAGACGACAGGACAACGGATTGGTGGCATAGTGACCTTGACACTACCCGGAAACAGCAGGCGTGCTGAAAACAGGCTAGGCAACAGGGAGTACCCGTGCCAAAGACACTGCCGAGAACCAGCTGACGGTGCTGGAACCCAGATGGGTAGCAAAAGCTACAAGAGCCAATGGCACTACCGAGGAACAGCTGACGGTGCTGGACCACGGTTACTAAGCAGGAGGTACCTGTGCTAGAAAGCACTACCAAGGACCAGCTGACGGTGCTGGACTTCGGATACCGAGATGGAGGCACCTAGGCCAAAGGCTCTGGCGAGAACCAGCAGACAGTGCTGGACCCCGGGTGGGTAGCAGAAGGTACCCATTCAAAGCAAAGTAGCCAGGCCGCAAGCCGGCCGCAGTTATCGAAACCCACAGTCCTACAGGGGGTCCATGTCCCATTGGCACTACGGATCCAGCCTTCAGTGCCAGTTCCCACAGCCCACATAGGAGTCACCTAAACTGCAGGCACCGTAGAGTCGGCTAACCCGGCCGCAAGACGACAGGACAACGGATTGGTGGCATAGTGACCTTGACACTACCCGGAAACAGCTGGCGTGCTGGAATCAGGCTGGGCAACAGGGAGTACCCGTGCCAAAGACACTGCCGAGCACCAACTGGCGTTGTTGGAGCCCAGGGACAATCATGGTGCAGGCCGAGGCCTACTTGGTGGCAGTTTTTGATTGTTTGTAGGCTACAACAGACTGTCAGCGTGCTCCAATTAGGCATCTGTCTCCACTCTGTTTCCAGGATTTCACGTGACCACCAACACCGCCAGTTTATGCATACAGCAGCCGTCTACCCAATCCACACGTGTTCCTGGGTTACTGGGGTTCTGTAATGTCGGCAGATCCCCTGTTGTGTGTCTGCCACTGTCTCCTGCTCTGTCCACATTCCCACCGCTTGCAGTGGGAAGGTGGACAGCGCAGGAGACAGTGGCAGATACACATTGGGGGATCTGCTCACGTAACAGAACACCAGGAACACAGGAACACGTGTGGAATGCGTGGATGGCAACTGTGAGCAGGAACTGGCGGTGTTGGAGGTCAGGGGAAATACTAGAGACAGAGTGGAGACAGAGTCCAAATCAGAGAATGTTTAAATCTGAAGTAGTTACAATTTGGAGGCAGCAGCACTTTGCCCTCCACACAGCAGGGGATCAGCTGACGTTACTGACCCCCACTTTCACATTAACAAGTGTGTTTTTCTGTGTGGACAGCACTTCCAAGCACCAACTAGCGTTGTTGGAACCCAGGGACAATCAGGGTGCAGGCCGAGGCCTACTAGGAGCCAGGTGTAAAGCTGAGGTATTTTGACTTTGGAGGGAGCAGGACACTTTGCTCTCCACACAGCAGGGGATCAGCTGACGTTACTGACCCCCACTTTCACACGAACAAGTGTGTTTTTCTGTGTGGACAGCACTTCCGAGCACCAACTAGCGTTGTTGGAACCCAGGGACAATCAGGGTGCAGGCCGAGGGCTACTAGGAGCCAGGTGTAAAGCTGAGGTATTTTGACTTTGGAGAGAGCAGGACACTTTGCCCTCCACACAGCAGGGGATCAGCTGACGTTACCGAACCCCACTTTCACATGAAGGAGTGTTTTTTTCTGTGTGGACATCACTTCCGAGCACCAACTAGCGTTGTTGGAGCCCAGGGAGAGCTAGGGTGCATGCCGAGGCCTACTTGGTGGCAGTTTTAGATTGTTTGTAGGCTACAACAGACTGTCAATGTGCTCCAATTAGGCATCTGTCTCCACTCTGTTTCCAGGATTTCACGTGACCACCAACACCGCCAGTTTATGCGTACAGCAGCCGTCTGCCCAATCCACACGTGTTCCTGGGTTACTGGGGTTCTGTAATGTCAGAAGATCCCCTGATGTGTGTCTGCCACTGTCTCCTGCTCTGTCCACATTCCCACCGCTTGCAGTGGGAAGGTGGACAGCGCAGGAGACAGTGGCGGACACATATTGGGGGATCTGCTGACGTTACAGAACCCCAGTAACACAGGACACATGTGGAATGCGTGGATGGCAACTGTGAGCAGGAACTGGCGGTGTTGGAGGTCAGGGGAAATACTAGAGACAGAGTGGAGACAGAGGCCAAATCAGAGAATGTTTAAATCTGAAGTAGTTACAATTTGGAGGCAGCAGCACTTTGCCCTCCACACAGCAGGGGATCAGCTGACGTTACCGAACCCCACTTACACATGAACGAGTGTGTTTTTCTGTGTGGACAGCACTTCCGAGCACCAACTGGCGTTGTTGGAGCCCAGGGACAATCATGGTGCAGGCCGAGGCCTACTAGGAGCCAGGTGTAAATCGGAGTTATTTTGACTTTGGAGGCAGCAGGAGAGTTTGCCGTACACACAGCAGGGGATTAGCTGACGTTACCAACCCCCACTTTCACATGAACAAGTGTTTTTTTCTGTGTGGACAGCACTTCCGAGCAACAACTGACGATGTTGGAGCCCAGGGATAGTCATTTTGTAGGCTGAGGCCTACTTGGAGGCAGTTTAAGATAAGACATTGTTTGAATTTGGAGGCAGCAGCAGTTTGCCCTCCACACAGCAGGGGATCAGCTGACGTTACCGAACCCCACTTTCACATTATCGAGTGTGTTTTTCTGTGTGGACAGCACTTCTGAGCACCAACTGGCATTGTTGGAGCCCAGGGACAATCATGGTGCAGGCCGAGGCCTACTTGGTGGCAGTTTTTGATTGTTTGTAGGCTACAACAGACTGTCAATGTGCTTCAATTAGGCATCTGTCTCCATTCTGTTTCCAGGATTTCACGTGACCACCAACACCGCCAGTTTATGCGTACAGCAGCCGTCTGTCCAATCCACACGTGTTCCTGGGTTACTGGGGTTCTGCAATGTCAGCAGAGCCCCTGATGTGTGTCTGCCACTGTCTCCTGCTCTGTCCACATTCCCACCGCTTGCAGTGGGAAGGTGGACAGTGCAGGAGACAGTGGTGGACACACATTGGGGGATCTGCTCACGTAACAGAACACCAGGAACACAGGAACACGTGTGGAATGCGTGGACGTCAACTGTGAGCAGGAACTGGCGGTGTTGGAGGTCAGGGGAAATACTAGAGACAGAGTGGAGACAGAGGCCAAATCAGAGAATGTTTAAATCTGAAGTAGTTACAATTTGGAGGCAGCAGCACTTTGCCCTCCACACAGCAGGGGATCAGCTGACGTTACTGACCCCCACTTTCACATGAACAAGTGTGTTTTTCTGTGTGGACAGCACTTCCGAGCACCAACTAGCGTTGTTGGAGCCCAGGGACAATCAGGGTGCAGGCCGAGGTCTACTAGGAGCCAGGTGTAAAGCTGAGGTATTTTGACTTTGGAGAGAGCAGGACACTTTGCCCTCCACACAGCAGGGGATCAGCTGACGTTACCGAACCCCACTTTCACATGAACGAGTGCTTTTTTCTGTGTGGACAGCACTTCCGAACAACAACTGACGATGTTGGAGCCCAGGGATAGTCATTTTGTAGGCTGAGGCCTACTTGGAGGCAGTTTAAGATAAGACATTGTTTGAATTTGGAGGCAGCAGGAGAGTTTGCCGTGCTCACCTCTGGAGATGAGCAGATGTTACAGGACCCAGGTAACACAGGAACAAGTGTGGATTGTGCAGACGGCACTTGAGAGCAGAAACAGGTGGTGTTGTAGGCCGGAGGAAATACTCCAAACAGAGTGGAGACAGAGGGCAAATCAGAGAACATATTAAATCAGAGGTAGTCAGAAGTTGTAGGCAGCAGAAGAGTTTGCCGTACACACAGCAGGGGATCAGCTGACGTTACCGAACCCCACTTACACATGAGCGAGTGTTTTGTCTGTGCGGACAGCACTTCTGAGCACCAACTGGAGGTGTCGGAGCCCAGGGAAAATCAGGTAGTAGGCCGAGGCCTACTTGGAGCCAGGTGTAAATCTGAGGTTGTTTGACTGTGGAGGGAGCAGGACACTTTGCCATACACACAGCAGGGGATCAGCTGACGTTACCGAACCCCACTTACACATGAGCGAGTGTTTTGTCTGTGTGGACAGCACTTCTGAGCAACAACGGGCGTTGCTGTAGCCCAGGAAATAAAGTTCAGGTCATAGAAACATGAACACAACAGGAGACCTGGATCCTGTTGCCAGCCAATTATTTATTCTGGAAGAGGACTGGCAAATTCAGGTGAGATCCAGGCCTTGTTCATTTTCAGAAAAGTAAGCCGGTCAACATTATCGGCGGATAGTCGCGTGCGACGGTCTGTTACCACACCATCTGCAGCACTAAAGACACGTTCCGATAATACACTGGCAGCAGGGCAAGCCAGCACCTCCAATGCATACTGGCTAAGCTCTGGCCATGTATCCAGCTTAGAGACCCAATACTTGAACGGGGAAGAGCCGTCTGGGAGAACACTAACAGGGCAAGACAAGTAGTCTGTCACGATCTGATGGAAACGTTGCCTCCTGCTGACTGGAGCCGTCTGTGATGGTGTAGCCGTTTGTGGCGGTCCCACAAAACTTTTCCACATTTGGGCCATACTGGCCTTGCCTTGTCCTGCGGCACTGCCTCTGCTACCTCTTTGTGCAGAGCTTCCTCCACTGCCTCTACCCACATGGCTGCTTTGAAAAGCACTACCAGCAACACTTGCGGGGGGAATGGAGAACATGATGGCCTGCACAAGTGTTTCTTGGTACTCCCGCATTTTTCGCTCCCGGTTCAACTGTGGTATGAGGCTTTGTAAGTTGTCAAGGTAGCGAGGATCTAGGAGGGTGTACACCCAATAATCAGCCGTGTGGAGAATGTTGGCGATGCGGCGGTCATTTAACAAGCACTGCAGCATGAAATCAACCATGTGCTGCAGACTGCCAACTGGACCGGAAACGCTGTCCCCAGCTTGAGGCAGCATCTCTGCCTGCTCAGCATCACCCCACCCTCGCTGTACACACTGACTACTAGGGCCTTGTGTACCTCCCTCCTCCATTGACTCCTCGTCATCCTCCTCACTAAGTGTCCCCTGCCTGGGCCTTTGTGTGGAAGCACGTTGCGCAGACTTGCCAGAAGCAGATGGCATTTCTGACTGCTCATCCTCGACCTCTTCAAAAACCTCCTCACTTAGTGCTTTAGTGCTTGTAAGGTTTTTTGAAGCAGACAGATGAGGGGGACAGTCATGCTGATTAGTGCATCATCTGCACTGGCCATTTTCGTGGAGTCATCGAAGGCACGCAAAACTTGGCAGATGTCCCTCATAGTGGCCCACTCAGTGGTGGTGAAGTGTGTCCGGCTCACAGTGCGACTTGTTTGCGCCTGATGCAGCTGGTACTCCATTACTGCTGCCTGCTGCTCACACAACCGCTCCAACATATGTAACGTTGAATTCCACCAGGTGGAGAGGTCACATATGATGCGATGTTCTTTCAGGCGGAATCGGCATTGCAGAGATGCAATGCGCGATCTTGCCATGCTGGAACGCCGCAAGTGAGCACACTCTAGGTGAACCTTGTGCAGCAGTGCATCAAGATCCGGATAGTCCCTCAGAAAGCTCTGCACGACCAAATTGAGCACGTGTGCCAGACATGGTATGTGAGTGAGGTTGCCTAGGCCCAGAGCTGCCACTAGATTTCGGCCATTGTCACTCACTACCAAACCTGGCTGGAGATTCGCTGGCACAAACCACACATCGCTCTCCTGCTTGATGGCATTCCAGAGCTCCTGTGCTGTGTGGCTCCGATTCCCCAAAGAAATTAATTTAAGGACGGCCTGTTGACGTTTGGCCACACCTGTGCTCATATCTGGCCTAACAGGCTCACGCAGTGCTGATTCCGAGGAACTAGAGTAGGAGGAGGACTCAATATGTACAGACTGCATTCCTGCAATCCTTGGAGTTGGCAGAATACGTACAGAGCCACTCTCCAGATCTGTACCCGGCTCCACAACATTGATCCAATGGGCAGTGAGGGAAAGGTATCGTCCCTGTCCATGGCTACTGGTCCACGCATCGGTGGTCAGGTGGACCTTGCTACTGACGGCATTTAGTAGCGCATTTTTAATTTTTCCCTCCACATGCTTTTACAGGGCAGGGACGGCTTGCCTGCTGAAATAAAAGTGGCTGGGCACATTGTATTGTGGAACTGCCAATGACATAACGTTCCGGAAGGTGTCAGTCTCCACCAGCCTGAATGACAGCATTTCAAGGGCCAGTAGTTTGGCAATGCCGGCATTCAGAGCCAGTGCTCGGGGATGGTTTGCCGAGTATGGCCGCTTTTTCTCCCATGCCTGTGCTACCGATTGCTGGTGAGTGGCCTGGGAGTGTGCTGATGACTGCGAACGTGGTTCAGTGGGTGGAATTTCACTGGGTCTCTGGACAACAGTGGCAGTGGTTCTTCCATGGCATTCCAGTGAGGAAGCCGAACCAGCTGTGTGTGAGCTGGAGGAAGAGGCCCCAACACGAGCTGAAGAGGTGGTAGGTGCTGCTGAAGGTTGGCCTACATCTTCAGTGTGTCTGTGTAACTCCACCTCATGCTTGGTACGCACATGTTTCCACATATTTGTGGTATTGAGGTTGCTCACATTTTTCCCTCGTTTCACTTTCTGATGACACAGCTTGCATTTGACAAAGCAAATGTCATCTGCCACTGTGTCAAAAAAAGACCACGTACTGCAAGTCCTGGGAGCGCCCGTTTTGTGTTTTGGAAGAGGATTGCTCCTCACGGGTGCCAAAGTGGAGGCTACAGGCAACCAAGTCTGCCCCCACCCTCTCCCTCCTCTTTTGGCTGTTCGGGGAATCTCTTCCTCAGAGCTGCTCCCACCACCTTCCTGTGGCTGACGCCATGATGGGTCAAGGACCTCATCATCTCCACTCCCCTCTTCAAGCACCGGCTGGTCCTGGGTTGTCTCGCCAGCACCGTTCGCACCAGAAATTGGCAACTGAGTCTCATCATCATCAGATGAGCACTGAGGTGTGCTGACAATAGGCACTGGCCCACCCGCCTCTTCAGATTCAGAGGGACAAAGCAATTGCGCATCACTGCATACTCCCTCTTCTTCACGCTCTAGAATGCTGCTTGGCTGGCCACCTCTTTCCAAGCCAACAGATTCTGAGAACAGAAGTAAAGATTGAGATGGCTCCTGTCCAGGGCTCTCAGACTGCCTGGGCAATTTGGCAGGTGGTGAAGAGACAGATGGTTGCTCTTCAGTGCTTTGGCCTTGGGAGGATGCGGAAGTCATTGAAGTGGATGCGTTAGCTGCCATCCATCCGACAACGGCTTCAATTTGTTCGTCACGCAGCAGTGGGGTACGGCGAGGTCCTACAAAGCTGCGCATGAAGGACTGTTGCATGGTAAAAGTGGGGGATGCCGGGTCACTGGTGGCCGCAGCAGACACTGAAAGAAAAGGATGTGACCAAAGTTTGAAAGCTATAGTATCACAAACTGTTTGGAGCGATTACAATGCAGGAAGCTAACCTACAATGCAATTGATGAGGCTCCAAAAAATAGGGTGATACTAGTCTGGCTGGCCCTGAAGGGCATAAGCCAGCAAAAAGGCTCCTCTATCTAATCCTATATAGTGTTTGCAACCAACCAATGACAATGGATGCGGTTGGAAGCACACTAATATAGGAGCAAAAATCTGGCTAAATTAGCTGCAAAAAAAGGACTATGTATTAGGCAGTGACGCACGCTGAGCGGACTACAGCTAGCGGTGGCTGTAGAACACACTGCAATGTGAGCTGCACTCACACACAGAGAGACCTATCAGACAGCCAAAAACAGTGCAGAGAAATGGGCTATAGCACTGAAAGGCTGCTGAAAGGCTCCGCTGTCCACTCAGTTAGTGTTTGCAACCAACGTATATGGATACGTATGGAAGCAAACTATACAGGAGAAAAAAAAAGCATCAATAAAATAAAATGTGTATGAGGCAGAGACACACGCTGGGCGGCCTACAAGCAGACATGCCTGCAGGACACACTACACAGCGTGGGTCTGCACTCACACAGCCCTTGCAGACAGCTATTAAAACAGCGCTGCTGGGCTACAAAAATGCTACAGTGGTGGATTATGTAGCCTGGGTAGAGCAATAGATATTTTGGATGATCGCTATTTCTAACTGTCCCTCACAGTCTTCAACAGCAGCCTGTCCCTAACTGAATTCACAGCAGAGTGACCAGAAATGGCGGCTGCAGCGGTTTTTATAGTGCATCATGACATCATTTCAGCAGCCAATCACAGCCATGCCAGTAGTTAACATGCCTACATGCCTAACAGGATGTGCCCACACTTCTGAGGATCCCCATTGGCTGAATCAAATCGAGCGGGCCCCTAGCATTATGGGAACTTCCGATACCGGTATTCGATATGAAAAAAGTATCGGAACTAAGTATCGGAATTCCGATACAGCTAATATCGGCCGATACCCGATACTTGCAGTATCGGAATGCTCAACAGTAGTGATAACACATTTACATTTTTATTTTTTTTGCGCTTTTTTACCATATAAACTATTTTATAGAAAAAATAATTATTTCTGCATCGCTTTATTCTGAGAGCTATAACTTTTTTATTTTTCTGCTGATGGAGCTGTGTGATGTCTTGTTTTTTGGGGGGTAATATGATGTTTCATGATTATTTATATTTGTTTTTTATTGCGTTTTATTCCACTTTTCGTTCGGTGACAATACCAAATATGTGTACTTTTATTGTTTTATTTTTTTTTCATGAAAATATACATTTATGGGTAAAATATATTTTTTAATTTTTTTTCACATATTTTTTTAAAATATTTTTTCAATTTTTCTTCACTATTTTTTACTTTGTCCCACTATGGGACTTTCATTTTTTGCAGACTGATCACTTGTATAGGCGTTTGATCGCAGCATTTTTCAGGTGTCAAACTAGGCCTCTTAGTTTCACTGAAGGGAAATCTTACTATTTCTGTACAAGACATTTTGAGCAATTGTAGCTTAACCCCCTAATGACTGTCGATACGCGTTTTAACAGTGGTAGTTAAGGGTACGTAAACCCTGTGGAGGAAGTGTATAGCTCCCCTCAGTTTTGGATTTTCTCCGAGGCCTCAGCTGCCAGGGGTAGCCGAGACCACAGAGAACATGATATGGGTTGGTTTTTATCGACCCCGCTTTTACGATCGCCGTTATTAACCGTATTATGGCGACCACAAAAAAAGTCTGATGTGCCATTTAATTAGGGTCCCCGATCCCCCGGTACCTCCCGGTGGTCCTCGGCCCACAGGCTTCCCCTCCATGGGTGCCACCATCTCCTTCCGGGAAGAAAATGACGGGCGCATGCGCAGTGCGCCCACCGAGATCTGCCGGCCGGTACCCGGCAACAAAAGGAATAATTTTCCTATTGGTTCATTTTGGTCACTGTGATAGACCCTATCATAGTGAACAAAATGAAAAATTAGTAAATAACCCCCCCCCCTTTATCACCCCCATAGGAAGGGAAAAATAATGAAATAAAGAAAATATATTTATTTTCATTTTTCCGTTGGGGTTAGAATTAGGGTTAGGGTTGGAATTAGGGTTAGGGTTAGGGTTGGGATTATGATTAGGGTTAGGTATGTGTTGGGGTTAGAGTTGGAGCTAGAATTGAGGGGTCTCCACTATTTAGGCACATCAGGGGGTCTCCAAACGCAACATGGCACCACCATTGATTCCAGACAATTTTGCATTCAAAAAGTCAAATAGTGCTCACTCCCTTCTGAGCCCCAACGTGTGTCCAAACAGTGGTTTACCCCAACTCTGGGGGTCTAATTTCTCCTGTTACCCTTGGGAAAATAAAAAAAAATTGGGGGTTCAAAGTTCTGTGAAGCACTTGGGGGTTCAAAGTGCTCACCACACATCTAGATTACCTCCTTGGGGGGGTCTAGTATCCAAAATGTGGTCACTTGTGGGGGGGTTCTACTGTTTAGGAACATCAGAGACTCTGCAAACGCAACATGACGCCCACAGAACATTCCATCAAAGTCTGCATTCCAAAATGGTGCTCCTTACCTTCCAAGCTTTTCCAATGCGCCTAATCAGTGGTTCCCCCCACATATAGGGTATCAGCGTACTCAGGAAAAATTGCACAACAACTTTTGTGGTCCAATTTCTCCTGTTAGCCTTGTGCAAAGAAAAAATTGAGGGCAAAAAAATCATTTCTGAGGAAAAAAATTATTTTTTATTTTCACTGCTCTGCGTTATAAACTTCTGTGCAGCATTTGGAGGTTCAAAGTGCTCACCACACATCTAGATAAGCTCCTTTGTGGGTCTAGTTTCCAAAATGAGGTCACTTGTGGGGGGTTTCTACTGTTTATGCACATCAGGGGCTCTGCAAACGCAACATGACACCCGCAGAACATTCCATCAAAGTCTGCATTCCAAAACAGCGCTCCTTCCCTTCCGAGCTCTCCAATGTATCCAGAAAGTGGTCCCCCTCTACATATGGGGTGTCAGTGTACTCAGGACAGATTGCACAACAACTTTTGGGGTCCAATTTCTCCTGTTAGCCTTATGAAAATAAAAAATAGAGGGCTAAAAAAATCCTTTTTGAGGAAAAAAAAATGATTTTTTATTTTCACTGCTCTGCGTTAGAAACTTCTGTGAAGCACTTTGGAGTTCAAAGTGCTCACCACACTTCTAGATAAGTTCCTTAAGGGGTCTAGTTTTCAAAATGGTGTCACTTGGGGGTTTCCACTGTTTAGACACATCAGGGGCTCTCCAAATGCGACATGGCCTCCAATCTCAATTCCAGCCAATTCTGCATTGGAAAAGTCAAACAGCGCTCTGTGGAAAAAATATGATTTTTTATTTTCACGACTCTACGTTATAAACTTCTGTGAAGCACTTGGGGTTCAAAGTGCTCATGAGCCACACATCTAGATAAGTTCTTTAAGGGGTCTAGTTTCCAAAATGGTGTCGCATGGTGTCCGATCTCAATTCCAGCCAATTCTGCATTGAAAATGTCAAACGGCGCTCCTTCCATTCCAAGCCCTGCCGTGTGCCCAAACAGTGGTTTACCCCCACATATGGGGTATCGGTGTATTCAGGAGAAATTGCACAATAAATTTTCTCCTTTTACACTTGTGAAAATAAAAAAATTGGTTCTGAATTAAAATGTTTGTAAAAAAAAGTTACATTAATTTTTTCCTTCCACATTGCTTCAGTTCCTGTGAAGCACATAAAGGGTTAATAAACTTCTTGAATGTGGTTTTGAGCACCTTGAGGGGTGCAGTTTTTAGAATGGTGTCACGTTTGGGTATTTTCTTGTCATATTGACCTCTCAAAGTAACTTCAAATGTGAGGTAGTCCCTAAAAACATGGTTTTGTAAATTTTGTTGTAAAAATGTGAAATTGTTGATCAACTTTTAACCCTTATAACTTCCTAAAAAAAAATTTTGGCTCCAAAATTATGCTGATGTAAAGCAGACATGTGGGAAATGTTATTTATTAAGTATTTTTTCTGAAATATCTCTCTGATTTAAGGGCATAAAAGATAAAATTTTGAAAATTGCAAAATTTAAATTTTTTTTGCCATATTTCCGTTTTTTTCATAAATAAACGCAAGTCATATCGAAGAAATTTTACCACTAACGTGAAGAAAAATATGTCATGAAAAAACACTCTCAGAATCAGCGGGATCCATTAAAGCGTTCCAGAGTTATAACCTCATAAAGTGACAGTGGTCAGAATTGTAAAAATTGGCCCAGTCATTAAGCTGCAAATTGGCTCCATCACTAAGGCCGGGGTCACACTAACCGACGCAAAATACAGTCAGTATTTTACATGCGTAAAACGGATGAATGGCCTCTAAACAGTGCTCCGTATGTCATCCGTATGGCGAGATTTTCTCGCAGGCTTGCAAAATGGACTTATAATGGAGCCCTATGACAGGGCTTCTAACAGAAACCAAAGAATAGATATATACACATAGAATGCATATATATAATGTATGTATTCTATGTGTCTATATCTATTCTTTTGTTTCTTTATTAAAACTGTCAGTGTGAGTTTACTGTATAGCGCACTGAATTGCCGGCTTTGCTAAAAGACACCTGGTGCGTATTTCTCGCAAGTCACATGTGTGGTCCGTGTGTAATCCGTATTTTTTGCGCACCCATAGACTTGCATTGGCGTACTACGGCCGTAGTACGCTGACAATCGCAGCATGCTGCGATTGGCACGGAGAGTAGAATACGGATGAGAAATATACGCCTGGTGCGAGGGACCCCATAAAGAATCATTGGTCCGTGTCTAATGCGTGCTTTTAGCGCCTCTCACTCGGCCGTATTCCTCGCCAGTGTGACCCCGGCCTAAGGGGATAACACCTTCTGGTAAGTTTACAGAAAACCATTTTTGGTTTCACATGATCATGCTTCAGTGGACAAAGTAAGGTCCATAAAGACATGTTTGGAGGAGTTTTGTATCAGCTAAACTGACTGGCCCATGTATATCGCCGGCTTCAAATCCATCAAACACCTTTGGGATGAAGCACAATGGAAATTGTGAGCCCAATTCCTCATCCAACATCTGTTTCTGAGCTCACAAATTATTTTCTGGATGAATGGGCAAAAGGTCCAACAGACACCTCCCAAATCTAGTGGGAAGCCTTCCCAGAAGTGTGGAAGCTATTTTAGGTCCAAAAGGGAGACAAACTGCACATTAATGTCCATGGATTTAGAATGAGAGGTCATAAAGCTCCTTATAGCTGGAATGTTTAGGAGGCCTGATGTAAGGTGCACAGGGCGGTAGTCATGGTTGAGGGGTAGTAGTCTTGGTTCCCATGCCCTGGCACCACACAAATAAACAGGGTCCCTGACCATCAATTTTGTGCTGTGTGCAGTGTGGTGTACTCACTTTCAGGCCAAAACCGCCACTGCATCCATGTCCTTTGGTCAAGGATCAGCCACCCCTTAAACCAGGGGGCACACACTTCTTAACCCCTTCACGCCACAGCCCATTTTCGTTTTTGCTTTTCTGTTTTTTGCTTCACTGCTTCCCAGAGCCATAATTTTTTTTATTTTTCCCTCAATATGGCCATGTGAGGGCTTGAGTTGTACTTTTGAACAACACCATTGGTTTTACCATATCATGTACTGGAATACAAGAAAAAAATTCCAAATGCTGTGAAATTGCAAAAAAAGTGCAAATCCACTACTGTTTTTTTTTTTTTAACCTTGTTCACAAAATGCCAAAACTGACCTGCCATTATGATTCTCCAGATCATTATGAGTTCACAGACATCAAACATGTATAGGTTCTTTTTTATTCAAATGGTGAAAAAAAAAATTCAAAATAAAAAAAAAAATTGTGTCGTTCTCCGACATCCATAGCATTTCCAATTTTTGTGATCTGGCGTTGGGTTGCTTGCCGAGCTGATGTTTTTAATAATATCATTTTGGTGTGGATATGATCTGTTACGGCGACTAAAAAACAGTAATTCTGGCGTTTTTACTTTTTTTTTGCTGCACTGTTTACCGATCAGATGAATTATTTTTATTTCTTGATAGATTCTTTCGATTCCAAATGCGGCGATACCAAATATGTGTATGTTTGATTTTTTTTTGTAATTGTTTTATTTTGAATGAGGCGAAAGGGGGTGATTTGAACTTTTATATTTTTTTATATATTTTTTAAAACTTTTTTTTTTACTTTTTACTTGCTTCAATAGTCTCCATGGGATCGCCTGTATGTAGTAGAAATCCTCACTTGCTAGGAGCGCCGACTGCTGGGCAGCATTCATAGCAAACCGGCAATGACAACCGCAGGGGTCTGCTGCAGACCTCTGATTGTCATGCCAATCCATTGGCGACCCGCAGTCATGTGACACTTAGTCACGAGCTTCAAGTGTGATCACATTAAATGCTGCTATCAGAGATTTCACAGCGGCATTTTACAGTTTAACAGCCATGGGTGGATCATGATTCCATCAGCTATTAGTGGCAAATATTAGCTGTTCAAAACAGCTCACATGTGCCGGAAAAGATGTGGGCTCAGCATCGAAGCCCACATCAAAGGGAGAGGCACGACATGTGCAGCACATGTACGGCGCATGTCCTGAAGGGGATAATAACCAATTCAACTTTACTTAATAGTCTGAGTTCAATTGATGATACAGCACAGTACATGTCTGTGTTTTCCATTAATTGAACCTGGGCTATCCCTTCAATTACTGGCTCCTTCAGCCCACGGGATACTGCATTTGGCTCCACAGCATTAACAAGACCCGTCCCGTTTTCCTCATGTATTATCACATCCAGCTTTCATTTTTTAGAAGAGAATAAGGAACACTTCACAGGGTCTAGTTTGTGCCATAGGAACCAGATATTACAGGTATGTCCACTGGAGATCGCTGCTGAAGTCCTCATACTGCAAAAAAAGTGCATACTTCTCATGCCCTCTGTACTTCTGGGCTTGAACTCTTACTAAA
Organism: Dendrobates tinctorius; assembly: GCF_039654945.1. Taxonomy (NCBI): domain Eukaryota; kingdom Metazoa; phylum Chordata; class Amphibia; order Anura; family Dendrobatidae; genus Dendrobates; species Dendrobates tinctorius. Next base: position 90,587,623 of record NW_027361696.1, on the reverse strand, counting down.
AATTTTATCTCTCAATCTGATCTAACCAGGAAGTGCTCCCCTTTTTACATAACACTGTCCACTCCCATGCTGGACTGGTCCCAAACAGGTTAACCATATCTAAACCTGTGTACTACTTCCTATAACTAACATGTATATTTCCTTGCTTACTGTAATCTATCAGCCGTATATTATACCTTATGTTCTCATGTTAAGTCACTAGCTAGGTCCGACCTAAGCATTAACCTGTATCCTATACCTTATACACTAATAACATTTGTACATTAATCACCATACATTAGAAGAACTGTATAACTTAGTGTCTATAAGGTTCTATGCACTTTACATCTTACACTGCTAAGAAAGCACAATAAAATCACATATTTGTATACATTTCTTGTAAATGTTGCTTTCAGTTGGAGAGATGTATGACAGTCACTGCCGCACCCTTACACCGATACTTTTATATTTTGGTCAATTATGTAGCCAAATACCAGGGGAATATGGAAGATATAAAGTATGCACATTTTGGCCTTATTTCTCAAGACTGTCCAAAAGATAAAATGATGAATTTATTAAATACAAAAGACAATCTTGTACTTTACAGCGGTAAGGTAATGCAATGGTGTCGCTTTAGTTCAGGATATATAGCATCAGTATAACGTGGTGGTAATACCAACAGGCAGAACTTATTACAATGGACTTGTTCTGTCTGATGAAAACCCATTAATCAAAATTAAGGTAAAGGCAATAGCATATTCACTCAGTGGAGAGGGAGTCTTGCCTTAAGAGAATGAGAATTATAGATGCATAGTAATTAATATTGTGATTGATTGATGTAGGCAATTTGATACAGAATGTAGTCAAAGAGAAACTTTAAAAAAAAAAAGAAATTAATGAATATACTCCAGAGCAATTTAGCGGGGACAGCTGAATAATATAAGGGACATCTTTCATGACATTGAAAGAATAATTTGTATCAATTTGCACTTTTGTAGGTGCTCACATAAAGCATAGTTTCTGCATATTAATCTTTTTGAGAAAAATGTCCATGAGACACAGAGAAGCTAATAATTTACCAGTAAATTCAGTACTGCGATATGTCTGATACAGGGAAATAGCTGGCAGAAGTCTAAGGTGAACGTGAAGGCTATGTTCTTGACTTTTTGGCATCCAGGCAGTGTCTGAAGTCCCATGATCAGAGGGGTCAGAGGTTCGGTATGTTACCTCCCAACTCTCCGCACAGTGCATGGCGTGTAGTTTGCGGTAGCTGCGAAATACGGCATCTTGTAGGGCTATGACTGCATACTATGTATCAAGATTCAGACATACAAAGGGGCAGTAAGGCCCCATAGAAGTCTATGGGTGATGCACTATTGCTGTGTACAACTCCCATTAAGCATATGGCCTCAATACCCCTGTATAAATAAGCAACAAAATTAGAGATGAGCAAAAGATAGATTTGCACTACCCTGTTCCCGCATCCTCTTTAGTACTCTATGACAGCTGGACCAGGGCAGGGTAAACTTCCTCGGCCGGCACTCTGATGCGGCATCCTAGGCTCTTCATGCAATTAACAACCCCCCATAATATCTTGATGTCACATGAGGTCTGTTCATGGGGGTCGAGTAATTGTAAGAGTCACCTATGATTCCAGCATTGGAGTGGAGGCCAAGGAGGTTTACATTTCCCTGGTCTGACCTCCATGAAGTACCGGTGTGGACGCCAGGCACAGGTTTTTTGCTTATCTACATAAAACCCATCCTATCATAATAATTCCCATTGGGTTCCAAGATGCAAAAATATACAGCACCGGGTAACCGATCTGTTATGCATGTGGCCAGTTGTATTCATTTAATTAAAGGGAACCTTTAATGTTGAGAAGATTGACATATAGACCCTGATTCCCTTAAGACTGTTATTTCGTATGCCAGTGTTAATGAGTTAATGTTAATTAATTTGACTTTGTCAGATGGGTGTTTCCACACTCTGCCCCACCTCAGTTACTCTCCAGTTTTGCCCATTTTGGGGGAGGTGACTGAAAGTGGCAAGAAAAATACAAGTCACTTTTTTTTTCCCACAACTTTGCATTGTGCCAAAATATTGTGATGTTTCAAATTGTTTTACTCCAGTATTCTGGGGTAAATACTTAGATGAATTGGGACCATAGATTTCTGGTACAGATTAAGTATAAGTTAATATCTTGCTCTTTTTGGGCTTTGGAGGCCAGTGGGCGGTTGAACTCAGTGACTGACAGCATTACCTACATGACCATTCACAAAGAGACTGCAGGTAATCATTGAGCAGGACCTCCTACTGGATCCCTGAACACGAAATCAATAAATTATACAGTTGCATGAAAAAGTGTTTGCCCCCTTCATGATTTCCTTTTCTTTTGCATGTTTCTCACACTTAAATATTAGACAAAAATAACACAAGTAATACAAAATGCAGTTTTTAAATGAAGATCTTTATTGTTAAGGGGAAAAAAAAGAAATCTAAACCGTGTAAAAAAGTGATTGCCCCTAAACCTGATAACTGGTTGGGCCACCCTTAGCAGCAATAACTGCAATCAAGCTTTTGCGATAACTGGCAATGAGTCTTTTTACAACACTCTAGAGGAATTTTGGCCTGCTCATCCTTGTAGAATTGTTGTAATTCAGCCACATGGGAGGGTTTCTGAGCATGAACTTTGACTAATTCACTCCAAAGTCTTAAAGGGAACATGTCACCCCCCCAGGGCATTTTTAAGTAAAAGAGGCTGCATTCTGTGAAGGTGGCTCTTCTGTTTCTGATCCCCAGGAATGCCAAAATATTAACTTTTATAAATATGTCCCCATACCTGTAATACGTCCCATAGGAATGGTGCGTCCCCCTGTAGCAGCCGCCTCCCCGCCGTCAATCATGCCCACCCTGCGCCGCCTCCTCCTGCCTTGCTGTCGCCGTTACATGGCACAGCGCAGGTGCCCGCTGGCAACAGTTCTTGGGCATGCGCAGTGCTCGCTGCCCGGGAACTGACATCAAGCTATCGCGCCTGCGCGTTTTGCAGGCTCCAGATTCCCAGCCCTGCAGTGTGAATACATCATAACACACTGCGGGGCGGGATCTGGCGCCTGCGAAACACGCAGGCGAGATAGCCTGATGTCAGTTCCCGGGCAGCGAACACTGCGCATGCCCGAGAACTGTTGACGGCGGGCGCCTGCACTGTGCCATGTAACGGCGACAGCAAGTCAGGAGGAGGCGGCGCAGGCTGGGCATGATTGACGGCAGGGAGGCGGCTGCTACAAGGGTACGCACCATACCTACGGGACGTATTACAGGTATGGGGACATATTTATAAAAGTTAATATTTCGGTGTTCCTGGGGATCAGAAACAGAAGAGCCACCTTCACAGAATGCAGCCTTAGTGCTGATGAAGGTAGTTCTTTTCTTAAAAACGCCCTGGGGGGGTGACAGGTTCCCTTTAAGCCATTCAGAGGTGGACTTGCTGTTGGTTTTGGATCATTGTCCTGCTGCATAACCCAAGTTGGCTTCAGCTTGAAGTCACAAACAGATGGCTGGACATTTTCCTTCAGGATTTTTTGGTACACAGTAGCATTCATGGTTCCATTTACCACAGCAAGTCGTCCAGGTCATGAAGCAGCGAAACACCCCCAGACTATCAAACTACCACCACCATATTTTACTGTTACAGTGCTGTGCAAATTAATTGGGACAAAGCATTTTTTTAAGTAAAATCATAAGTTGGTTACCAGTCAGTGATTCAAACCAGTTTTAAGTGCTTTGAACAGGTGTGAGTGCCTGTTCAAAGCAGCTAAAACTGGTTTGAATCACTGACTGGTAACCAACTTACGATTTTACTTAAAAAAATGCTTTGTCCCAATTAATTTGCACAGCACTGCAGCATGATATTCCTTTTTTTTAAATTATGTATTACTTCTATGCCAGATTTAATCAGACATACACCTTCCGAAAAATTCAACTTTTGTCTCCTCAGTCCACAGAGTATTGTCCCAAAAGTCTTGGGGATGATCAAGATGTTTTCTGGAAAAACTGAGACAAGCCTTTATGTTGTTATTGCTCAGCAATGGTTTTTGTCTTGGAACTTTTCCATGCCGACCATTTTTGGCCAGTCTCATTCTTATGGTGGATCATCAACACCAGGGGTCCTCAAACTTTTTAAACAGGGGGCCAGATTACGGTCCCTCGGACCGTTGGAGGGCCGGGATATAGTTTAAAAAAAATTATGAATAAATTCCTGTGCACACTGCACATATCTTATTTAGAAGTAATAAAACAAAAATAGGAACAAATACAATATTAAAAATGAAGATAAATCATCAAACTTACCGATTTTTTGGGTTCTTCGAATATCCTACACTTCGAGTCAATTTTTTCTCTTTCTTGATATCATTGTTTCCTAGGGATTCAAAATTGCTATTAGTAAAATACCAACATATATACAGCGCTACAAAAACAATATACCAGCAATAAAACTGCCCACACAGAGACATACAGACTGCACTGCCCATCAATGCAGCCTGATCAGTGCCCATCAATGCAGCCTGATCAGTGCCCATCAATGCAGCCTGATCAGTGCCCATCAATGCAGCCTGATCAGTGCCCATCAATGCAGCCTGATCAGTGCCCATCAATGCAGCCTGATCAGTGCCCATCAGTGCCCATCAATGCAGCCTGATCAGTGCCCATCAATGCAGCCTGATCAGTGCCCATCAGCGCAGCCTGATCAGTGCACATCAATGCAGTCTGATCAGTGCCCATCAATGCAGCCTCACCAGTGCCCATATTGGTGGAACTCCACTTTTACCTCAGGCTCAGACTGGTGTGGTGCAAGAATCCCCAATAGGCAGCATTGGTCCTTAAAAGGCAGGTAAATGTACCCAATAGGCAGCATACGTCTCCAATAGGCAGGTAAATGTCCCCAATAGGCAGCATAGGTCCCCAATAGGCAGGTAAATGTCCCCAATAGGCAGCACAGGTCCCCAAAAGGCAGGTAAATGTCCCCAATAGGCAGCATACGTCTCCAATAGGCAGGTAAATGTCCCCAATAGGCAGCATAGGTCCCCAATAGGCAGGTAAATGTCCCCAATAGGCAGAACAATGTCCCCAATAGGCAGAAAAATGTCCCCAATAGGTAACACAGGTCCCCACTAGGCAGAAAAATGTCCCCACTAGGCAGAACAATGTCCCCAATAGGTAGCACAGATCCCCACTAGGCAGAACAATGTCCCCACTAGGCAGAAAAATGTCCCCAATAGGTAGCACAGATCCCCACTAGGCAGAAAAATGTCCCCAATAGGTAGCACAGATCCCCACTAGGCAGAAAAATGTCCCCAATAGGTAGCGCAGATCCCCACTAGGCAGAAAAATGTCCCCAATAGGTAACACAGGTCCCCACTAGGCAGGAAAATGTCCCCACTAGGCAGAACAATGTCCCCAATAGGTAGCACAGATCCCCACTAGGCAGAACAATGTCCCCACTAGGCAGAAAAATGTCCCTAATAGGTAGCGCAGATCCCCACTAGGCAGAACAATGACCCCAATAGGACCCGGCATTAAAAAAAAAAAAAAGTACTCACCTATGTCCCCGCACTGCTCTGAAGAGGCGCCCGCTCGTCTCCGTCTTCTTCCGGCACAGGCGGTGTGACATCATCAGACCGCGCAGGCGGCGTGATGACAATCACGTCGTCTCTGTGCACTGTGCTGTGGGAGGGCTGCGCAACACCTTTCCTTGGCGCCTCGTCCCGCCCGCAATTACACGGCCCGCCGGCACTGAACTGCAGTGCAGTTCATGAGCTCAAAGTCGGCCTGGCCAGGGGCCGGATAAAAGTCTTTGGAGGGCCGCATGCGGCCCGCGGGCCGTAGTTTGAGGACCCCTGATCAACACTGACCTTAACTAAGGCAAGTGAGGCCTGCAGTTCTTTGGATGTTGTTGTGGGGTATTTTGTGACCTCTTGGATAATTTTTTTGCTGTGCTTTTGGGGTAATTTTGGTCGGCTGGCCACCAAATTACACATCCACTCCTGGGATGGTTCCATGTTTTTGCCACTTGTGGATAATGGCTCTCACTGTGGTTTGTTGGAGTCCCAAAACTTTAGAAATGGCTTTATAAACTTTTCCAGACTGATAGCTCTCCATTACTTTGTTTCTCATTTCTTCCATAATTTCTTTGGACTGCAGCATGATATCTAGCTTTAGAGGAACTTTTGATCTACTTCACTTTGTAAGGCTGGTCCTATTTAAGTTATTTCTTGATTGAGAACAGGTGGGGCAGTAATCAGGCCTGGGTGTGGCTAGGGAATTGGAACTCATCTTTCCAAAGATGTGATAAACAACAGTTTTAAGGGGGTACACATTTTGTCACACAGGGCCCTGTAGGTTTGGATTTCTTGTTCCCTTAGTAATAAAGACTTTCATCTAAAAACTGCATTTTGTGATTACTTGTGTTATCTTTGTCTTATATTTAAATCTGCTTGGTGATCTGAAACATTTAAGAGTGACAAACATGCAAAAGAATAGGAAATCAGGAAGGGGGCAAACACTTTTTCACACAACTGTAAATACTACAGACAATTTTGCCATATATCTACTTTAGATATTAATACGCTTATCTCCCAGTTTTTTTATTCTAACCACATACTAGACGGACTGTTCATTGTGACAAATTCCCTAAACATAAGGTTTCTATTGTAACAGCTTTCATCACAGAATCTTATTACATGATACTTGAAATCAGAACAGTGGAGATTATGATCAATTTGTCAGCTAGCACCGCTATTCTGCACATCAGACAATACATTTTCTTATATCAAAGTATAAACATAAAATGTGAATTATATACAATTATGCTGCACATAATGATATTACTTGCTGGGTAAGATCTTTTTTAATACTCCCACCCAAGGTACTTTGCATAGAACATTTATTAGGGCTCTCAAAAGGATGTGTTTTGCATACAAATAAAGTAGTGACTAAAGCTACATTCATACATAGCAAAAAATACTGCCAATTTTGCATTCAGACTTACACACAGAAAAATTCACAACAGATTACATTAGCAGCATTTTACTAAATCTCACCCATCTGCTGCGTAAAAACATACATAAATTGACATGTGATACAGATTTCACATTTGCATTGTATCAATTGCAGTGGCTTGTGAAAGTATTCATTCCCTTGGATTTGAAGTATCAGCAGTAAATAGTCTATGTTGGTGAAATGAAGTGAGAAAAATATGTAAATTAAACTTATGGGATCAAATAACTAAATATTAGCATGTACATATGTATTCAACCCTTTTTCTATGAGGCTCCTAAAAAATTCTGGTGCAAGCAATTACCTTTATAAGTCACATCCTTAGTGAAAGGAAGTCCACCTGTGTGTAATCTAAGTGTCACATGGTCTATCAGTATATACGCACATCTTCTGAAAGGACACATAGGTTGCAACACCATTAAGCAAGGGGCACCACTGTCCAAACACCATGAAGACCAATGAAATCTCCAAACAAGTCAGGGGCAAAGTTGTTGAGAGGCACAAGTCAGGATTGCGTTATAAAAAAAGTATGCCAATCTCTGATGATCCACTGAAGCACTATCAAAACCATTATCATCAAATGGAAAGAACATGGTACCACAGCAATTCTTCCAATAGAGGGTCGTCCATCAAAACTGTCAGCTTTGGCAAAGAGGGCATTAACCGGAGAGGCAGTATAGAGACAAAAGGTAACCCTGAAGGAGCTGAAGAGTTCCCAAGCAGAGACTGGAGTATCTGTCCATATGACCACAATAAGCAGTACACTCCATAGAGGTGGCTATATGGAAAAGTGGCCAAAAAAAAGCCTTTACTTACACAAAAAATTGTAAGACTCTTTTCAATTTGCCAAAAAATGTCAGGGAGACTCCCCAAATGTATGAAGGAAGGTGCTGTGGTCAGATGAGATCAAAATTGAACTTTTTAGTCACCAAGGTAAACCCTATGTCTTGTGCCAAACCAACATAGCTCATCATCCCAATAACACCATCCCCACAATAAAACATAGTTATGGCAGCATCAGTCTATGAGGATGATTTTTGGTAGCAGGTGCAGGGAAAATGGTCTGAGTCAAGGGGAATATGGATGGTGCAAAATACAGGGATATTATTGAGCAAAACCTGTTTCAGTTTGTCAGTGATTTGAGACTGGGACAGAGGTTCCCGTTCCAACAAGACAATGGCCCTTTACATACTGGTAAAGCAACACTCAAGTTGTTTAAGGGTAAATGTTTTTGAGTGGCCTAGTCAAAGCCCAAATCTTAATCCAATTGAGAAAATGTGGTCAGACTTGAAGATTGCTGATTAACTGCTTCCCGACCGCCCACAGTAGATAAACGTTGGCGCTTGCTGGGCTTTGTGCAGCGCCGACGTTTATCTACTGTCGGCGGTTTTGTGCCCCCCGGGACCCCCACATACCTTACAAAGCGGGGATCCCGGTGCACAATGCATGGTGGGACCCCCGACGTCATCGAGACCTGATTGGTTCAGGTCCTGATGACGTCAGCGTCACAGCAGCCAATGGGAGCGATCGCTGGGAAAGCTGCTTGTTTCCCGGCGATCTCCCTCATTGTAACGCGGCTTCTCCCTCTGATCTCACTGACAGATGATCAGAGGTGAAGCAGCGTTACTGTGTGACTAGATCGCTGCCTGGCACAGTTGATCGCTGCCTGGCACAGCTGTGCCAGGCAGCGATCTTGTCACACAGTAACGCTGCTTCTCCTCTGATCATCTGTCATTGTGAGATCAGAGGAGAAGTCACGTTACAGTGTGCCAGGCAGCGATCTAGTCACATAGTAATGCTGCTTCTCCTCTGATCATCTGTCAGTGTGAGATCAGAGGAGAAGTGGCGTTACTATGAGTCAGATTGCAGCGCAGCGATCTTGTCACAAAAATAAAAAAAGTAAAGAAAAAAAAAGAAAAAAGCAGGTACACAGGTTAGGGCTAGGGCTAGGGCAAGGGCTAGGGTTAGGGCTAGGGTTAGGGTTAGGGTTAGGATTAGGGCTAGGGTTAGGGTTAGGGTTAGGGCTAGGGTTAGGGCTAGGGTTAGGGTTAGGGCTAGGGTTAGGGCTAGGGTTAGGGCTGGGATTAAGGTTATGGGTGTGTTGGTGTTAGGTTTGTGGTTAGGGTTATGGTTAGGGCTGAGATTAGGGTTAGGGGTGTGTTGGGGTTAGGGTTGGAATTAGAATTGGGGGTTTCCACTATTTAGGTACATCAGGGGCTCTGTAAATGCAATATGACGCCCGCAGACCATTCCATCAAAGTCTGCATTTCAGAACGTCACTACTTCCCTTCCGAGCCCCACCGTGAGCCCAAACAGTAGTTTTCTCCCACATATGGGGTACCAGCGTACTCAGGACAAATTGGACAACAACTCTTAGGGTCCAATTTCTCCTGTTACCCTTGTGAAAATAAAAATTGGGGGCTAAAAGATCATTTTTGTGGAAAAAAAATGATTTTTTTATTTTCACGCCTCTACATTATAAACTTTACTGAAAGACTTGGGGGTTCAAAGTGCTCACCACACATCTAGATAAGTTCCTTGGGGGGTCTAGTTTCCAAAATGGGGTCACTTGTGGGGGGTTTCCACTGTTTAGGTACATCAGGGGCTCTGCAAACACACATGACACCCGCAGACCATTCCATCAAAGTCTGCATTTCAGAACGTCACTACTTCCCTTCCGAGCCCCACCGTGTGCCCAAACAGTAGATTTCTTCCACATATGGGGTATCAGCGTACTCAGGACAAATTGGACAACAACTTTTGGGGTCCAATTTCTCCTGTTACCCTTGTGAAAATAAAAATTGGGGGCTAAAAGGTCATTTTGTGGAAAAAAAAATGATTTTTTATTTTCATGGCTCTACGTTATAAACTTCTGTGAAGCACTTGGGGGTTCAAAGTGTTCACAACACATCTAGATAAGTTCTTTAAGGGGTCTAGTTTCCAAAATGGGGTCACTTGTGGGGGGTTTCCACTGTTTAGGTACATCAGGGGCTCTCCAAATGCGACATGGCATCCGATCTCAATTCCTGCCAATTCTGCATTGAAAAAGTCAAACGGCGCTCCTTCCGTTCTGAGCTCTGCCGTGTGCTCAAACAGTGGTTTAGCCCCACATACGGGGTATCTGCGTATTCGGGAGAAATTGCACAAAAAATTTTGTGGTTCATTTTCTCTTTTTACACTTGTGAAAATAAAAAAAAATGGTTTTGAAGTAAAATGTTTGTGAAAAAAAGTTAAATGTTTATTTTTTCCTTCCATATTCCATTCATTCATGTGAAGCACCTGAAGGGTTAATAAACTTCTTGAATGTGGTTTTGAGTACATTGAGAGGTGCAGTTTTTAGAATGGTGTCACTTTTGGGTATTTTTTGTTATATTAACCCCCCAAACTCACTTCAAATGTGAGGTGGTCCCTAAAATAAATGGTGTTACAAATTTTGTTGTAAAAATGAGAAATCGCTGGTCAACTTTTAACCCTTATAACTTCCTAAAAAAAAAAATAATGTTTCCAAAATTGTGCAGATGTAAAGTAGACATGTGGGAAATGTTATTTATTAACTATTTTGTGCGATATCACTCTCTGATTTAAGGGCATAAAAAATAAAAGTTTGAAAATTGCAAAATTTTCTAAATTTTCGCCAAATTTTGATTTTTTTTAACAAATAAGCGCAGCTCATATCTAAAAAATTTTACCACCATCATGAAGTACAATATGTCATGAGAAAACAGTGTCAGAATCAGTAGGATCCGTTGAAGCGTTCTAGAGTTATGACCTCATAAAGTGACACTGGTCAGAATTGAAAAAATTGGCCCGGTCACGAAGGCAAAAACAGGCTCGGGTGTGAAGGGGTTAATAGAGGAAACCAGATAACTTGAAGAAGCTGGAGCAGTTTTGCCTTGAGGAATGGGCAAAAATCATGGTGACCTCCTGCAAAAGATGGCTCTACAAAGTACTGAATTAAGGGGGGGTGAATAGTTATGCACACTAAAGTTTTCAGTTATTTTGTCCTATTAGTAGTTTGGTTCACAATAAAAAGAAAACCAAATGTTCAAAGTAGTAGGCATGTTCTTTACAAGAACTAATGCCTACCCTCAGAAAAAAAATGAAATTCCAGGTAGTGAGGAAGCATAACATGAAAAATGCCAAGAGAGTGAACACTTTTGCAAGCCACTTTACAGTATATCACAGAATGTTCAATGGTTTTTTTGGAGAATTTCTCCACTGAATTCAATGGGGAATCAAAATTAGTATTAAGCTACAATTAATGATGATTTTGATATGGATTATCTGCTGATGTATTAATTTAAAAGAAAACTATTCTATATGCTCCTCCCCTAATGCTTTCAGACCTTGTAATAAAGGTCATCCATGGATATTAAGGGAGTTGAGCTCAGTCATTGACAGACTGCTGTATCTTATCTTCTTAGACTCTCTTGTGAAAGGGTCAGTGTCACAGGATTGGAGGATGGCTGACGTACCAATATTCAAGAAAGGTAAGAAGGTGGATCCAGGCGTGGATCCAGGCAACTACCATTCAGTAAGTCTGACATCAGTAGTGTGAAAAAATTTTGAGGGCATTATAAGAGATAACCTGCAGAAATATATGCCAGAGAATAATATAATAACCACCACAGATTCATGAAGAATAAGTTGTGTCTAACTAACTTGTTGGGTTTCTATGAGAATGTAAGTGCAAATCTGGATTTTGGTAGCGTGGCTGATGTGATATATATAGAAAGAAAGGAAGAAAGAACAGACAGCGAAAGAAAGAACAGAGAGAGAGAAAAAGGGGAAAGAAAGAAAGAACAGAGAAAGAAAGAAAGAACAGAGAGAGAAAAAAGAACAGAGGGAAAAAAGAAAGAACAGAGAAAGAATGAAAGAGGGGAAAGAAAGAAAGAAAGAAAGAAAGAAAGAAGGGAAAGAAAAAAAAGAACAGAGAGAAACAGAGAGAGAGAAAGAAAGAAGTAAAGAAAAAACAGAAAGAGAAAGAAAGAAGTAAAGAAAGAGAACAGACAGATAAAAAAAGAAAGAGGGGGAAGGAAAGAACAGAGAGAGAAAGAAAGAACAGAGAGAGAAAGAAAGAACAGAGAGAGAAAGAAAGATTAGAGAGGGAAAGAAAGAACAGAGAGAGAGATAGAAACAGGGAGAGAAAGAAAGAACAGAGAGAAAGAAAGAACAGAGACAGAAAGAAAAAAGAAAGATTAGCGAGAAAGAAAAGAGAGAGAGAAATAAAGAAAGATTAGAGAGGGAAAGAAAGAACAGAGAGAGAGAAAAAAACAGAGAGAAAGAAAGAAACAATGGCCTCACATTAAAAAAAATAAATACTGTATATACTCATGTATAAACCGACCCAAGTAGAAGCCGAGGTACCTAATTTTGCCATGAAAAACTTATTGACTTGAGTATAAGCCGGGTATGTATTGACCCCTATTCCCTATTCTGATATGCATGGTTCCTCATCCCCATTCTTGTCTGCAGGGCTCCTTATCCCCATCCTTCTCTGTATGGCTCCTCATCCCTATCCTGGTATGCATGGCTCCTTATCCACATCCTTGTATGCTTGGCTCCTTATCCCCATCCTTGTCTGCATGGCTCCTTATCCCCATCTTTGTATGAATAGCTCCTTATCCCCATTCTTGTATGTATGGCTCCTTATTCACATCCTTGTCTGCATGGCTCCTTATCCCCATCCTTGTCTGCATGGCTCCTTATCCCCATCTTTGTCTGCATGGCTCCTTATCCCCATTCTTGTATGCATGGCTCCTTATTCACATCCCTGTCTGCATGGCTCCTTATTCACTCCCTTGTCTTGTCTGCATGGCTCCTTATCCCCATCCTTGTATGCATGGCTCCTTATCCCCATCCTTGTATGCATGGCTCCTTATCCCCATCCTTGTATGCATGGCTCCTTATCCCCATTTTTGTGTCCATGGCTCCTTATCCCCATCCTTGTATGCATGGCTCCTTATCCCCATCCTTGTATGCATGGCTCCTTATCCCCATCCTTGTATGCATGGCTCCTTATCCCCATCCTTGTCTGCATGGCTCCTTATCCCCATCCTTGTCTGCATGGCTCCTTATCCCCATCCTTGTCTGCATGGCTCCTTATCCCCATCCTTGTATGTATGGCTCCTTATCCCCATCCTTATCTGCATGGCTCCTTATCCCCATCCTTGTATGCATGGCTTCTAATCCCCATCCTTGACTACATGGTTCCTTATCCCCATCCTTGTCTGCATCACTCCTCATCTCTATCCTTGTATGCACGGTTCCTCATCCCTATCCTTGTATGTATGGCCCCCATGAGAAAAGCATATCCCTTACTTAGCCTGTTTCCCGTTGTGTGCCTATTCCCTATTTTGATATGCATGGTTCCTCATCCCCATTCTTGGCTCCTTATTCCCATCCTTGTATGCATGGCTCCTTATCCCCATCCTTGTCTGCATGGCTTCTTATCCCCATTCTTGTCTGCATGGCTCCTTATCCCCATCCTTGTCTGTATGGCTCCTCATCCCTATCCTGGTATGCATGGCACCTTATCCCCATCCTTGTATGCTTGGCTCCTTATCCACATCCTTGTCTGCATGGCTCCTTATCCCCATCCTTGTCTGCATGGCTCCTTATCCCCATCCTTGTATGAAGGGCTCCTTATCCCCATTCTTGTATGTATGGCTCCTTATTCACATCCTTGTCTGCATGGCTCCTTATCCCCATCCTTGTCTGCATGGCTCCTTATCCCCATCCTTGTCTGCATGGCTCCTTATCCCCATCCTTGTCTGCATAGCTCCTTATCCCCATCCTTGTATGCATGGCTCCTTATCCCCATCCTTATCTGCATGGCTCCTTATCCCCATCCTTGTATGCATGGCTTCTAATCCCCATCCTTGACTACATGGTTCCTTATCCCCATTCTTGTCTGCATTACTCCTCATCTCTATCCTTGTATGCACGGTTCCTCATCCCTATCCTTGTATGTATGGCCCCATGAAAAAAGCATATCCCTTACTTAGCCTGTTTCCTGTCGTGTGCCTATTCCCTATTTTGATATGCATGGTTCCTCATCCCCATTCTTGGCTCCTTATCCCCATCCTTGTATGCATGGCTTCTTATCCCCATTCTTGTCTGCATGGCTCCTTATCCCCATCCTTGTCTGTATGGCTCCTCATCCCTATCCTGGTATGCATGGCACCTTATCCCCATCCTTGTATGCTTGGCTCCTTATCCACATCCTTGTCTGCATGGCTCCTTATCCCCATCCTTGTCTGCATGGCTCCTTATCCCCATCCTTGTATGAATGGCTCCTTATCCCCATTCTTGTATGTATGGCTCCTTATTCACATCCTTGTCTGCATGGTTCCCTATCCCCATCCTTGTCTTCATGGCTCCTTATCCCCATCCTTGTCTGCATGGCTCCTTATCCCCATCCTTGTCTGCATGGCTCCTTATCCCCATCCTTGTCTGCATGGCTCCTTATCCCCATCCTTGTCTGCATGGCTCCTTATCCCCATCCTTGTCGGCATAGCTCCTTATCCCCATCCTTGTATACATGGCTCCTTATCCCCATCCTTGTATGCATGGCTCCTTATCCCCATCCTTGACTACATGGCTCCTTATCCCCATCCTTGTCTGCATCACTCCTCATCTCTATCCTTGTATGCACGGTTCCTCATCCCTATCCTTGTATGTATGGCCCCCATGAGAAAAGCATAAAAAATCCTACTTACCTTCCCTGCGTGCCTTCGAAGCATCTTGTTCCTGTGCCAGCAGCATCTGCGGCCGAGCGATCACGTGTCCCCGCTCATTAAGGTAATGAATATTCACCTCTCTCCATGTCTATGGGAGTGGAGAGAGGTGAATATTCATTACCTTAATGTGCCGACACCCATGATAGCCCGACAGCTGCTGGCAGCCTGCAGCCACTGTGTGTGCTATAAGAGAAATGAATATTCACTGCCAGTGCAGTTAAAATTCATTTCTCTTTAGCAGTGGGCACTGGCTTTAGCCGCAGCAGCCTGCTCCTGCCTCTTGTGACCCGATGCCCCCCCTCCCCTGTGGGGGCTAGCGCTCCCCCTCCCCTGTGGAAACTAGTTCGCCACCACTGGCCTAGGCCAATTTATACTCCGGTGTATAAAGTGCCCTAGGCCATTTCATACTCTTTTATGACAGATTATACCTTGATATCAGCAGCATTGAGTGATATACACAAGAATTGCTTCATTTTTCAACATCTTATTGTGGGGTCAGGCTTGTCAGATAAGTTATGTGAGAAGATAACTGACTTAAATCTTAAAGTTCTAGACACCTAGACTTTTATGTCTTCAATCAGTAAAAATATTAGACTTCCACAAAGATGAAGTAAAGATCCTACTATACTTCTCAGTAGTTACACATAAGGCCTCTTTCACACTTCAGTTTTTTGTGTCAGTTAAAATCCGCCAAAAAGGTGGACAAGCGGATCCGTTCCTAACTGATGTGAACGGATGCCACAGGATCCGTTTTTTGAGGGAGAGAGAGAGAGAGATTTTTTTTTTTTTGTCCGGCACCCAGACAGAATTTCGGGTTAAATCAGTGTCTGGAGGATCCGCCGCCCAAAAAAACGTTGCAAGCTCCATTTGGAAATCTTTGAGGACGTTGACGGACACCAACATTTTGGCGGATCCGCACAAAAACGGATGCAATGGACGACAATCCGTCAAGATCCGCCAATAATGAAAGTCAATGGGGAAAAAAACGGATCCGCAAACAAAAATGGTGGATCCGTTTTTTTTCGAAATTGGCGGATCTTGACTGATTGTCAAAAACGGAAGTGTGAAAGAGGCCTTACAAGCAGATGTGTGTCTGAGTATGATAGAAAGAGATCTGCACACTTGTCTACCAATCAGACCCCGGGTCAGAAAACCAGTGAAGTGATAAGATAAAGTTACAATTGTAAAAGCCCTTATCTTACTGGACAACAGAGCAATCTCTGATGTAATGACTAGAGTTGAGCGACTTTTGGTTTTTTAGGGTCGCGTTTCGTTTCGTGAAACCCGACTTTTCCAAAAGTCTGGTCGAGCGAGATCGTCCGATTATAGGGAAAAGTCGGGGTCGTCACGAAACCCAATGTAAGTCAATGGGGAATAAAAGTCGGCAGTGAGAGGAGGACAGGAAACACACCTACAGTGCCCATTTGAATGCCAAAAGCATCAATTCTTCTTACTTAAGCTTGTCAACCTTAATTAACTTCATAATACAAGTTACGCACTGAAAAATGGGGGTTATTTGGCTACAGTTGTGGGGGGGGAGGGCTGGCTCCAGGTTATCATGTGCCCTGGGCGAAAGAGCGCCCCTTTAACACATACCACAACTCATCATGCTCTGATACGGCAGAGAAATAGCGGTATAGTACAATGAAAAATACTTCACTTTTTACATCTCATGACGAGGCCCATCTATTTCTCCATACAGGATCAATGGTCCCATATAATGTTTGAAACAGTATATGATGAGCTCCACATAATGCTACAGTATATGTTGGTCCCCATGGATGAAGCTCCACTGTCTTATGGGCCCAAATAATGCTCCAAACATAATGGGCCCCATTTCTAATGCTCTAGTGTATAATGGGCCCTGTAAATGCTGCTCCAGTGTCTGATGTCCACCTTTGGAATGTTCCAGTGTATGGTGGGCCCCATCTATCATTCTCCAGAGTATAGTGCTCCCCAAAAACTGCTGTCCCAACATTGAAAACAATCAAATAAGTCTCCTCGCTAGGGAATCCCTGTAGTTGTCTGGACTCCTCGTCGTCCCCATCTTCCATCTCACTGCACAGTATTTCAACTTTGCAAGTGCTGTGATCCTGAGCAAGCAGGGGGGGACCCACTCGTTGGCGACGGCACTGGCACAGGGCCCCTGATAGTACGGTGGTGTGTCTGATGGCGTGTGGGCCGAACCTGCACTTTCATCTGCAGCTTCCTCTTTGTCACCGTGTAAGATGGAACTGTATATGGGAAGGGTAACCTGAGTTTCATCAGGGTCAGATTCAGGCCGTGTAGCGTGCGAGGGGAATGTAGTGGTCTGGGTCAATGTACCAGCAGATTCATCGAGCAGTGGCTGGGCATCAGTGCACTTGTGTCGCCCCCAGGAGTACGGTCGCCACAGTGGCATTACCTTCCTCCTAGGGAGTGTGATGTCATGCTTGGGAGCAACGAACGATCTCTCTAGCAGGTTAACTGATTGGGCGGCGTTATTCCCACGAGTCATGACCCTCCAAACAGCGTTCATGAAGGCAAAGTGTTTGTTTTACGTGGGCAGTATGGTTGCAAAGCTGAACCTTAAAGGAATGCCCAGAAGGGCACCACCAGGAGTGGAGCCTACGGTTAAATTCGACTCCACCTGGGAAACCTCAAACATGCCAGCTACAGAACAGATGCACACATTGCAAGCTTAATTCCGTTAACGAACGAGACTCCGTCATGCCCCACGGTCCGAGTCCGGCTTACTAGAGGGACACGTGAGACTCTGGCACATGAGATTGGCCAATAACTGGTGTGTCATGCCCTTACATGTCCATGGCTGCATGTGCGCTACACTGAAAAGGCCAGCGTTTGTCGCTTACAGGTGCAGATAACCCGCTGAACAACGTTAGTGATGGGGATCACTGATGACAATTATTACCCGCGAACAATGATTTCCCAGTAAGTGCAGGTCAACCGCACTTCCGGAATTAGGCCTAACCGTCATTCCTGAAAAAATGAAAAACTTACGTGTGCAAACCACAGGTGCTGTAGCTTGCTTAACAGCTCGCCAGCCGTTCTCATGCCCAGTATGGATTACACGTGATTGCACAAAGGTGAGAAAGGGTACCGTATCCCCAGATAACATGTATGGATAGCGTACACATTCAAAATATATGTCTATACATCAGGAGGCAGGCTCAAACTGTGTCAGGCCCAGTATGGATTGCACGTGATTGCACAAAGGTTAGAAAGGGTACCGTATCCCCGGATAACATGTATGGATAGCGTACACATTCAAAATATATGTCTATACATCAGGAGGCAGGCTCAGACGGTGTTAGGCCCAGTATGGATTGCACGTGATTGCACAAAGGTTAGAAAGGGTACCGTATCCCCGGATAACATGTATGGATAGTGTACACATTCAAAATATATGTCTATACATCAGGAGGCAGGCTCAGACGGTGTTAGGCCCAGTATGGATTGCACGTGATTGCACAAAGGTTAGAAAGGGTACCGTATCCCCGGATAACATGTATGGTTAGCGTACACATTCAAAATATATTTCTATACATCAGGAGGCAGGCTCAGACGGTGTTAGGCCCAGTATGGATTGCACATGATTGCACAAAGGTTAGAAAGGGTACCGTATCCCCAGATAACATGTATGGATAGCGTACACATTCAAAATATATGTCTATACATCAGGAGGCAGGCTCAGACGGTGTTAGGCCCAGTATGGATTGCACGTGATTGCACAAAGGTTAGAAAGGGTACCGTATCCCCGGATAACATGTATGGATAGCATAGCGTACACATTCAAAATATATGTCTATGCATCAGGAGGCAGGCTCAGACGGTGTTAGGCCCAGTATGGATTGCACATGATTGCACAAAGGTTAGAAAGGGTACCGTATCCCCGGATAACATGTATGGATAGCGTACACATTCAAAATATATGTCTATACATCAGGAGGCAGGCTCAAACGGTGTCAGGCACAGTATGGATTTAACGGCTCAGACTACACAGCGGAGGAGCAGGGAGAGGTAAAGTTTGCAAATGCTGGGGCCCTGCCCAAGCAAGGGGGGCCCACTCGTGGGCGTCGGTACTGGCACTGGGCCCCTCATAGTACAGCGGTGTGTCTGACGGCGGGTGTGCACCACCACCGTCAGAGACACTTGATTGCACTATGAGGGACCCTGTGCCAGTGCCCCCGCCCAAGAGTCGGCCTACCCACCTGTCCAGAGCAACGGCACTCGCACGGTGTCGTGCGCTAGGTGGTGACCCCAGCCATGGGGGGGAGGCAGCACAGTTAGGGAGTTTTAGAAAGTGGCATATGTTGATGTTGGACATTCAGCTGATGCAAAAGGTGAAATAGGTCAAGTCCCAGGAAGAGGTGGACCAAAGCAAGCCATTTTTCTGTCACCCTATGTGTCATCAGGGGAAGGTGGGACAAAATCCTTGGAAACCCATGCGTGGTTCATTTTAATGAAGGTTAGATCATCCACATTTTGGGTTGACAGACGGGTACTTTTTTCTGTCAGGATTGATCCAGCTGCACTGAAGACTCTTTCTGATAGTACACTTGCAGCTGGGCAAGCGAGCTCCTGTAAGGCATATTGTGCCAATTCAGGCCAGGTGTCCAGTTTAGCGGCCAAATAGTCAAAGGGGAATGACCTGTGTGGGAGAACATCGATATGGGGGAAAAGTAGTTTGTAACCATAGTTGACAACTGCTGTCTCCTGTCACTTTCCATCGATGCAGTATTACAAGTTGTGTGAGCGGTACTTGAAAAATCAGTCCACAACATTGTCATGAAACCCCTGTCTCCAAAGCCACTTCTGCTGTGTGCACCACAAACACCTCTGGCAAGCTGCCCCCGGCCCGTACGGCTCGTGTGAGAACCATCACTGCTGCTGTGTGCTGGGAATGCCTCAAGCAACCGATTTACCAGAGTTGCTTGTTTATTAGCCAATATTAGGTCAAGGTTCTCCTGTGGCATGATGTTTTGTAATTTGCCTTTATAGCGTGGATCCAGGATGCTGGCCAACCAGTAGTCGTCATCGTTCATCATTTTGGCAATGCGGGGGTCCCTTTTTAGGATCAGCAAGGCATAATCTGACATGTGGGCCAATGTTCCCGGTGTCATTGATGCACTGCGAGTGCTGGTTGGAGGAGCACTTTCTGGCAAATCCACATCCCTCCAGTCATGCACAAACCCTGTACCAGACCTTGCCACGCCAACATTTTCACTTGCCCCGCGAGATGCATCCTCCTCCCCTAAGTAATCATCCCCATCATCCTCCTCCTCCTCCTCCTCTTCTTCCTCCACCTCGTCCAGGAGAGGTCCCTGAGCAGACAATGGCTGAATGTCATCAAGGATTCCCTCCTCCTCTTCCTCCTCATCAACATTGGCTGCAGAAGCCTGCTCCTTAAGGTGCGTCAAAGTTTGCATGAGCAGACGCACAAGTGGGATGCTCATGCTTAGGATGGCGTCGTCTGCGCTTACCAGCCGTGTGCATTCCTCAAAACACTGAAGGACTTTACAGAGGTCTTTCAGCTTCGACCACTGCACACCTGTCAACTCCATGTCTGCTCTCAAAGTGCCTGGCCGTGTATCCTCCCACAAATGCATTATGGCCTGCCTCTGCTCGCACAGCCGCTCCACCATGTGCAGGGTGAAGTTCCACCTTGTTGCAATGTCGGTAATGAGGCGGTGGTTGGGAAGGTGGAGCAATCGCTGCAGCTTCTGCATACGAACGGAGTGTACAGGCGACCGGCGGATGTGCGCGCACAGTCTTTGCACCTTCTGGAGCAGGGCTGTTAACTCCGGATAATTTTTGAGGAAGCACTGCACCACCAGGTTCAAGGTGTGAGCCAAGCAAGGTATGTGGCTGAGTTTTGAAAGGGCTATGGCTGCCACAAAATTACGGCCGTTATCACTAACTACCTTGCCTGCCTCTAGATGTACACTGCCCAGCCATGACTCAGTTTGTCGCTTCAAGTACTCGGCCAGCACCTCGGCGGTGTGTCTGTTGCCCAAACACATCATCTGCAACACAGCCTGCTGACGCTTTCCACTAGCTGCTCGATAGGGGGACACCTCGTGTGCAACAGTGGCAGCTGCAGATGGAGTGCTCGTACGACTGCGCTCTGTGGACGAGCTTTTGCTTCTGGAGGAGGAGGAGGAGGAGGAGGGTCGAACGCCTACAGCCAACTGTTTCCTATACCGTGGGCTAGGCAGCACTGTCCCACCACCGCTGTCCCCTGTGGACCCTGCATCCACCACATTAACCCAGTGCGCAGTGATGGACACGTAACGGCCCTGGCCATGCCGACTGGACCATGCATCAGTTGTGAGGGGCACCTTTCCACTCACTGACTGCTTGAGTGCATGGACAATGCGGTCTTTCACATGATGGTGGAGGGCTGGGATGGCTTTGCGAGAGAAGAAGTGGCGACTGGGTAGGTCATAGCGTGGTACTGCATAGGCCATGAGTTCGCAGAAAGCTGCGCTTTCCACCAACCAAAAGGGCATCATCTCAAACGAGATTAGTTTGGCAATGTGGGCGTTCAAACCCAGTGTACGCGGATGAGAGACTGAGTACTTTCTTGACCTACTCATAGTGTCTGGGAGGGTGAGCTGGACTTGAGAGCTGCATATGGTGGAAGTAGCGGTGGACAGGGCGGACTGAGAGAGGGTTGATGATGGTGATGGAGTTGGTGTTCTTTCTGATGGCCTAGAATCAGTCTTTCGTTGATATAACAGTGGGATTCCCTGACTGCTTTGGCCTTGCAACGACACCTCAACATTTGCTGCTGTGCTAACCGGTGGGCTTACAGTGGGGGAAACAATGTAGCGTTGCTGACTACCTTCGTTGTGATCAGTTGCACATGTGGCACTTGAGGTTTGGTGTTGTGTCCACGCTTGCAAGTGCATGGTGTTTAAATGTCTAAGCATGCAACTGGTATTCAAATTTTTCAGATTTTTCCCTCGGCTAAAGGTCTTTGCGCACTTCTTACAGATAACCTTGGCCTGATCATGAGGATTTTGTTCAAAAAAGTGCCACACTGCACTCTTCCTACTTTGGCAGACATTTTGCGGCCTAGCACGTTGTGATGTTTTGACCCTCTGGACAAGCTGTCCAGCAACTCTTTTGATTTTTGGGACCTGTCTTTGGAGTGCTCCGGGCCTGCCAGATAACAGCTGTTGCGATGTCGATGTCTGCTGTGGATGCTCCTCATCTGAGCTATTGTAAGCAGCACCCTCTTCCCCCAATGGATGCCAATCTGGGTCAACAACTGGGTCATCCATCACCTCCTCTTCAATGTCATGTGCACCTTCCTCTGTGTCACCGTGTATGGTGGTATAGTGTGCGGGAAGGGGCACCTGAGTCTCATCAGGGTCAGAATCTGGCTCTGTACACTGCGAGGACAATGTAGTGCTCTGAGTGAATGTACCAGCAGAATCATCCATCAGCGGCTGTGCAGTGCACTCCATGTCAGATTCATCTTGGCCTGGGTAATTCACCATTTGACTTGATAATCCAGGCATGGTATGTGAAAACAGCTCCATGGAGTAATCAGTAGTATGGCCTGCGTCATCCTTCAATCTTGGTTGGGGTGAAGGACACAAGGAAAGGTGTGGTTCATGAACATGAGCCTCCAATGACGACTCAGTGCTTTTACTTTTTACAACTGAAGAAGAGGAGGCGATAGAGCTGGAGGCTGAGTCAGCAATGTAAGACAAAACTTTTTCCTGATGCTCTGGCTTTAAAAGCGGTTTGCCAACTCCTAGAAAACTAAGCCTTCGAAGCCTTATGGAGCCAGATGATGACGCAGGCTCAACACCTCCTGCATTCGGTCCTATTTTGCTCTTGCCACTACCATCAGATCCACCACCAACACCATCATTACCAGCTGCCAACCCCCGCCCAATTCCACGGCCTCTTCCACCAGCCTTCCTTATTTTTGTTAGAAATGTAGATAAAATCCAACAAACTATATAGTAATGTAAAACAAGGTACAAGGTGTCTATAGGACAGGGGAGATTTTGAATTTCTGCTCACACTAGTGGACACTGGACACTTTTGGATTGTGTGAGGCCCACTGAATATCTGAGCGCTATGTCACAGGCTCGATGGCACAGCTGTGACCAAAGTGACTAGAGGATAAGGGAGATTTTGAATTTCTGCAGACACTGGACACTTTTGGATTGTGTGAGGCCCACTGAATATCTGAGCGCTATGTCACAGGCTCGATGGCACAGCTGTGACCAAAGATACTAGAGGATAAGGGAGATTTTGAATTTCTGCAGACACTGGACACTTTTGGATTGTGTGAGGCCCACTGAATATCTGAGCGCTATGTCACAGGCTCGATGGCACAGCTGTGACCAAAGTGACTAGAGGATAAGGGAGATTTTGAATTTCTGCAGACACTGGACACTTTTGGATTGTGTGAGGCCCACTGAATATCTGAGCGCTATGTCACAGGCTCGATGGCACAGCTGTGACCAAAGTGACTAGAGGATAAGGGAGATTTTGAATTTCTGCAGACACTGGACACTTTTGGATTGTGTGAGGCCCACTGAATATCTGAGCGCTATGTCACAGGCTCGATGGCACAGCTGTGACCAAAGTGACTAGAGGATAAGTGAGATTTTGAATTTCTGCAGACACTGGACACTTTTGGATTGTGTGAGGCCCACTGAATATCTGAGCGCTATGTCACAGGCTCGATGGCACAGCTGTGACCAAAGTGACTAGAGGATAAGTGAGATTTTGAATTTCTGCAGACACTGGACACTTTTGGATTGTGTGAGGCCCACTGAATATCTGAGCGCTATGTCACAGGCTCGATGGCACAGCTGTGACCAAAGTGACTAGAGGATAAGGGAGATTTTGAATTTCTGCAGACACTTGTGGACACTGGACACTTTTGGATTGTGTGAGGCCCACTGAATATCTGAGCGCTATGTCACAGGCTCGATGGCACAGCTGTGACCAAAGTGACTAGAGGATAAGGAAGATTTTGAATTTCTGCAGACACTGGACACTTTTAGATTGTGTGAGGCCCACTGAATATCTGAGCGCTATGTCACAGGCTCGATGGCACAGCTGTGACCAAAGTGACTAGAGGATAAGGGAGATTTTGAATTTCTGCAGACACTTGTGGACACTGGACACTTTTGGATTGTGTGAGGCATACTGAATATCTGAGCGCTATGTCACAGGCTCGATGGCACAGCTGTGACCAAAGTGACTAGAGGATAAGGGAGATTTTGAATTTCTGCAGACACTTGTGGACACTGGACACTTTTGGATTGTGTGAGGCCCACTGGATATCTGAGCGCTATGTCACAGGCTCGATGGCACAGCTGTGACCAAAGTGACTAGAGGATAAGGAAGATTTTGAATTTCTGCAGACACTGGACACTTTTGGATTGTGTGAGGCCCACTGAATATCTGAGCGCTATGTCACAGGCTCGATGGCACAGCTGTGACCAAAGTGACTAGAGGATAAGGGAGATTTTGAATTTCTGCAGACACTTGTGGACACTGGACACTTTTGGATTGTGTGAGGCCCACTGAATATCTGAGCGCTATGTCACAGGCTCGATGGCACAGCTGTGACCAAAGTGACTAGAGGATAAGTGAGATTTTGAATTTCTGCAGACACTGGACACTTTTGGATTGTGTGAGGCCCACTGAATATCTGAGCGCTATGTCACAGGCTCGATGGCACAGCTGTGACCAAAGTGACTAGAGGATAAGGGAGATTTTGAATTTCTGCAGACACTTGTGGACACTGGACACTTTTGGATTGTGTGATGCCCACTGAATATCTGAGCGCTATGTCACAGGCTCGATGGCACAGCTGTGACCAAAGTGACTAGAGGATAAGGAAGATTTTGAATTTCTGCAGACACTGGACACTTTTGGATTGTGTGAGGCCCACTGAATATCTGAGCGCTATGTCACAGGCTCGATGGCACAGCTGTGACCAAAGTGACTAGAGGATAAGGGAGATTTTGAATTTCTGCAGACACTTGTGGACACTGGACACTTTTGGATTGTGTGAGGCCCACTGAATATCTGAGCGCTATGTCACAGGCTCGATGGCACAGCTGTGACCAAAGTGACTAGAGGATAAGTGAGATTTTGAATTTCTGCAGACACTGGACACTTTTGGATTGTGTGAGGCCCACTGAATATCTGAGCGCTATGTCACAGGCTCGATGGCACAGCTGTGACCAAAGTGACTAGAGGATAAGTGAGATTTTGAATTTCTGCAGACACTTGTGGACACTGGACACTTTTGGATTGTGTGAGGCCCACTGAATATCACAGCGCTATGTCACAGGCAGAAATTGGCTAGTGTATCACAAACTACAAGGTGTATGTAGAATTTGGCAGAGTAGGAATCTCCCTAGAGTGCAGGTCTGTAAGAACGGAACATGTCCTCGACTTATTCTCACAGAGTGACACAGATAGCTTCACTGTGGCTGTGATAACAGCCGTTACACGGTACTGTGTGAGGAGCGTACACCGCTGTATGGTGTGAAAAAATGCACGCTCAGTACCTCAGCAGGACAAAAAAAAAATTGGGATTGCTTTTAAAAAAGCAGTTTGCAGCTCAGTACCTCAGCAGGACAAAAAAAAAAATTGGGATTGCTTTTAAAAAAGCAGTTTGCAGAGCAGTGGGTAAACAGCAATGCAGCTGTCAGGAAGCCTTAGAAGGCAGCCCAACAACCATCACCACTGATACACCACAATATAGCCTCCCCTTGCACTGTACACACAGTGACTGGTGTGTTGTGCAGGCCAAATCGCTAGCAGCAGAAGCAGTTTTTTTTTCTTCTTCCCTGCCTAACGCTCTCCCTACAGAATCAGCAGCAACCTCTCCCTATGCTAAGATCGGCAGAAGTAAGATGGCGGTCGGCGTGCACGCCCTTTTATACCCCCTGTGACGCCCACCAAAGCAAGCCAATCACTTGCATGCCCTTCTGAAAGATGGTGGTGACCCGTGCCTATGTCATCACGTTGCCCACAGTGTCCGTGGATCCTGATTGGCTGAAAAAGAGCGCAAAACAAACTTTTGAAACGCGACTTTGGCGCGTAAGTCGCCGACCTCGTGGCCGACCTCATCCTAGGGTCGGGTTTCATTTCATGAAACCCGACTTTGCCAAAAGTCGGCGACTTTTGAAATTTTTCGACCCGTTTCGCTCAACTCTAGTAATGACTGCTGTCCGTTACCAGTCATATTGTATTGTAAGATCAATCTTCATCATGTGATGACAGAAATACCTTCCCACTACATGTAAGTCAGCTTTAAGTTATTAAAAAATGGCATCTAACATCTATCTAATTTACAAGGGCTCATAAAATAGAGGGGTATTGTCATGATCCAGGTCGGAGTTTGCGTTCTGCTTTTCTTTCCCCAGCCTGGTCATGTGGGGGGTTAACCTTTTCTGCCTCTCTCTGGTATGGGGGTGGCTATTTCTCAGCGCAGCCGCCAATAACTCTTGTCAGTGATAGTTTCTGTCTTTGGCTACAGCTGCTGACCCAGTGCACCTAGTGCGTGACCTTTGCTTCCTGACTACCCGCGTTAGTGTGCCCCGCTCCCTATCCTTTACTTAGCCTGTTTCCCGCCGTGTGCCTGTTTCCCGCCTTGTATGACCCGGTTTGTACACTGTCCTGCCCTGCTGTATTCCGTGTCTGTTTTCTCTGGTCCTGCCCGGTTTCGACCCTTTGGCGTGTTTTTGACTGTGCTCCCATCTCACCCCTTATGATACCGCACTCCTGACCGGCTTTCTGACCTTTGGCTCACCCCTGACTCAGCTCTTATTCAACCCCCCCGCTACTGCATTCTCGGCTATTAACGACTCGGCGTGTTCGACTTCTCTACTGCCATCTATCAGTGTTGGCCCCACTCAGGTCCTCGCAGGTCCTCACTTACGGTGAGCTTCTGTTCTCCTCACTTCCTCGCCCCCTGATGGTTGCACCTGGAACAATGTCCCAGGTACTCACAACAGGTATATTGTAGCCTGGAGGGATATAGTTTGGCCTAGGCTATTTCACACCCCCAGGTATATTTTGGCCAAGGACAGTTTATCCCTCGGAGTATACTCTGGCCTGGGCCAAACTGCTAATGTCAGCAGCGTTAAATAGTGGTGTGATAATTAAGGTCATTAGCCGAAGCTGTGTTCCGGCGCATGTCCGCCATGATGTGATGCGACAGTGGCAACAGTGCTCAACACGTGCGTCATCCGGGCACATGACGGGCCATGTAACTGTGGTGGCGTGTCATGATAATAGAGCACCTCACCACCAGGGCACCACAGTACGTGCGCGGCATGCACGCTCACCTGGATGAACCGCATATAGTTACCGCAGAGATTTTGATTACTGTTTAATACTACTGTATATGATTTGTGTAATAAAATTTGTATTTTTTTTATATTTTTGATCTATTGCTCCTTCATTTTTTCCCTATTGGTATATGTTTAATTGTATGTGATTGGATCAACATTAATCTATTTATGAGGAATGTTGTTGGTTATATCTCGATGACACATACCTGCTATCAATGAATTTACCTCCTTCCCTACAGGGTGTATAAAAAGAGAGATAAAATCCTGTGATCTCAATATATTTTTTTGCCTTTTTAAACCACTTGTGAAGCCACATCTAGAATATGGGATCCAGTTTTGGGCTCCACATTTTCAAAAGGACATTCAGAAGTTAGAGTCACAGTTCAAAGGCGTCAACTAGATTACTACAAGGCATGGAAAGCCTCTCTGAGATTGGAAAAGTTAGTTCAGTTGACAAAGAAGCAGGTTATATTCATTACATGTGGAGGAAAGGCAATTACGGCAGCTAAATAGGAAAGGATTCTTTACAGTTAGAGCAGTTAGATTGTGGAATGCCAACCACAAGAGGTAGTAATGGCAAACACTATGACAGCTTATAAAAGAAAGGGCTGGATGATTTCCTTGATACACATAACATTGCAGGTTATAGTTAAATTTGAGACAAAATGTCTATCTGGTGGAGGAAAGGTGATTCCGACAGCTAAATAGGAAAGGATTCTTTACAGTTAGAGCAGTCAGATTGTGAAGAGGTAGTAATGGCAGACACTGACATCTTTTATAGATGATTTCTTCACAACAAATGGCATTGTGAGTTATAAATAATCAGGGATAGAGAATGTGTAACTGGTGGTGAAAGAGTGAATGTGTTGAACGATGTCTTTCTTACTTATGCGACTATGTAACATGTATCATATAAAACTGTAGTATCAATGTGCCAGCAAGTGTGAAAGGTATGACCACTTCCTACGTGCCAACAAAAAAAAGTCATCAAAGTGTTAAAAAGGAAGAAATGCCCTTTATCGCATATAATATTGCCATTTTTTTGCACCGATTCTGCACTAAATATTGTCTGCATCACTTACTAGAAGCGACCCTGCCATGTGATGACACCTTCTTGCTCCAAACTTTGAATATTTGCCTATATGTTAATTCATCGAAGATGCATTTTTGTGACCCCGCCAGGCTTGCGATGCTGGCTCCTTTATACCAGGGCGACTGCTTATATGATCCCAACTTAAGTTAAAACATCTGCCTGTAGAGACAGTTGCAGAATGTGAGTGCTGGAGAGATGCCCAGTTTTAGAAAAGGGAAGGGTGGCGGAGGGGGCTGTGATGAATATGCCTAGCTAAGTTCTCTTCTTCGACGTGTGGCTTGGATGGGTGTGGGGTGGGAGGTATAGGCTTCCATCAACTTTTAGCAGAAGGGAGGAGTGCAGTAGTGCAAACACTTCATGTAAAACTCCCACTTTAGGCATCACTTGTGTGTGCACAGAGGGCTACAGTGCTAACGAGAAAGGCAGCAGAAGACCCATCTCCTTGGAAGACATTTCTTCTTGAGCCCATACATCTTAGTGGTAAGATATTTACTCTTTACAGTAACATTTCCCGCTTTTTGCTATTTGTTCTCTTTCGTTACCTGTTATTTCGAAGCAGAATAGGTTTTAAGTATTTAGGCAGGATAATCTAAAGCAAAGATTATTGTAAAGAGTAAAAAGAGAGAAAAAAGACTAAAAAGCTCCTTTTCCTTCTGCCGCTTTAGATACAGATGTTGGGGGAAGTTTGCTTGTGAGGCCCTGAGATGTGGAGGGAGAAGTGAAATGAACTCCAGGCTTGTAATAGAATGAACATGTGGTTTCTATCTGTTACAGAAGTATAAGCGCTCATTGATTTTGTCTGTTGACGATCACGGTCCATGTGGACATTCTTTCCGGCGGCAAAACTATTTGTGCGTTCAGATGACTACAAAAAAAATGATATACGTCTTACGGGACGAAGAGGTATTTTCCATCAGTCAGATAAAAGGATGCTTATTAGAACGTGCTGTGTCCATCCACATATGGTTATGCGCAAAACTCAGCTCTTAAAGGGGAATTTCAATCTTAAAATGTTATGGGCGTTCCGGCTATAATATTATTAACAGAGAGGCTCGACCTCTCGGTGAGTGAACGTCAGAACCACCGGACAAACATCCGTGACCCCTTTACTCTGGGGATCAGAGAAGTTCTCTGTAGACCAATACCACACCAATGAAAGGGGTTGTCCCCTACTAGGACTACTCCTTCTTGATCTAAATGTTTGGCCCCGATAAAATAAATAAGTCTACACTCACCTCCTGTGCCGGCGCCGCTCCAGCAGTGTTGGCACAAGCGTTTCCGGGCCTTTGTTGTGACGTGAGCCCGGCAGCCAATCAGCGCTGGCGTAACTGTCCCCGCCTTCGAACTAATTGAACATGAAGAGAAAGGGAGAGATCGGCTGCAGCTCTGACCTCCTCGTCATGGTCAATTTGTACGAAGGCAGAGACAGTGACGGCAGCACTGATTGGGCACCAGGGTCCCGTTTCATAACAACCGCATATGAACCCCTGGGACAGCGCCATATAGGCTTTTTCATTTTATAGTGGCCTAGTGTAGGGTATTAGAAGAGGTTGTCCTAGTAGTGGACAACCCCTTTAAGAATGATGGCATAGGCTCCAGTTAAAAGCACACTGGCTCGGCTATTTTCAGAACCCCATAGAGTTGAATAGAGAGACAGTGCCAGATGTGGTCCCATATTCAAGATACAGCCATAGAATTGGCCAAAATGAGAACTAGTGCCCCGTGTTACTAGGCGCAGCATGGTAGGCTATGCGTTGTCTGATTCACTGAGGCCCCCGTCACTCAGACATTAATGGCATGCCCACAGGTGATGAGCTAAGAGGAGAACACCCCTTTAATTTTAGTGGAACTCGATTCATTAAGTAGTTTGCAAAAGTTTTCTGGCGTAAAATTGCTTGAAATTTTGTAAAATTTTTCTGCACGTCGTAGTTTCAAAAAAAATTTTGCAACCATAGGTTATTACCCCAACTTCAGCAACTTACTGAAAAGGTGTGAGCCGATCAGGTTCATCAAAATGCACCCCAAAAGCGATATACATCCCCACAGAATGATGCTCTACTCACTAACTGGTGTACATGTCGTATGCTGGAGCATGGCAGCTGAACAGGAATCTGTCACCACGATTTTGCCGCCTAATTTGAGGACAGCATGATGTAGAGATAGAGACCCTGATTCCAGTGATGTGTATTATCAGCAGGAGATTATCACTAGAGGACGAGTAAATCTGATTCCATGTTGTCCTCTTAATTCATAAGATCTGTATAAACACCACTGAGTGGCATCTTTCTGCCTATGCACAGTGTACACAGAAAGCTGCCAATCAGTGGTGTGGGAAGGGTGATACAGAGCTCAGCATTCACAGAACTGCTAGATCTGCATCAGAGAAAACTGTAATTTTATCAACACGGCAACAAACATCTCAGCAAGCGACATATTACTGGAATCAAGATCTCTGGCCCTACATCATCCTACTCTCATATGTGGTAGTAAAACCTGGTGACAAATTCCCTTTAAGAGGTGCATGCCTCTTAATGAATTTGGCACATGTTATTCTGGCGCACAATAATTGTCAGCTCTGTTCATTTCTACAAATGTATTAGGAGGAGATGTTAGCAATGTTCCACTGAAATACACTTCCCAGTACATTATTCTTTCCTATACAGTGAAAAGAAATGGTACGCCGAGTCATAGTGGCCCCGGACTGGCCAAAGGGACACTCTTTTTTTTTTTTTTTACATCTATTAAGTGCATGGGGCTCTTTAAACATGTCAGGGATTATGTGAAGACACCCTAAGGCCTAATTTATGGAAAACCAGTAACCTACCTAACTAACCAGTTATCATCAGTATGTTTTGGAGTGTGGAAGAAGTACAGTCGGCCATTGCCTTTTCCCTTGGACAGTGATTTATTTTTTTTTCACATTCATGTTGTGATAATGTTTATTTGTAATGATGATGATGTGGTTATCGCATGTTTTATTATTGGGATAATGCACCGCGTGCTTTTGTATTGTTTGGCATCTGCTGAGATACAAAGGTCTGCACGGTGGATGTAGGTGTGACGACTTGTATAACACACAGGAATTCAGGTCGGGGCTCAGGACAAATAGCGGAGGTAGGATAAAGAGACCAACATGGTTGTACCAATTCCCACCGCACTCCAGATTTTATAGTGAAGATAATAACTTTAGGGCCGAACCTGCATGTAAACATTCAAAATTATCAATATGGATTGTCAACTTTTTGGCATCTGGGAAATAGATCATAGCCTATCATCGTGTGAGGTATTGTCTTCTGTAATGGCTGACAGCGCTCTGATGTATCATGATATGGGGAGAATTTGGTTATGGTGCGAGGCTTATCTAATTATTCCTTACCCAGCTGGATGTTGAGGCTCAGGTAAAGGGTCCATGTCTGATATGGAATGGAAAGCTAAATGGAGTGCTGCCCTGGAGCAGGGCCGGTTTTAGGCAAAGTGGGGTCCTGGTCAAAAGTTTAAAAGGGGCCCCAAATGCTAACCTATTGCACATCACACAGAAGCCTTTCAGTTGTATTTACATGCGCTGAGTTTAGGCCGCTAAACAAGTGTGATTGACAATATTGAAGTCGTTCGACTCTTGTTTCCAGGCCTCTTTACACCGGCTGAGAAAGAATGATGGGCACAGAATGATCACTAATAGATCAATCTGTCCCCGTACAGTACCTTGTTTTCAGCAGCATATCTGCAGTTTTATCCAGGTGATGTGCTGCTGAGAACAATGTTGCTTGTTGCAGCATAAAAAATCCAATCACTCGATGAATAGGTAACATTTTGCTGGTTTAGTATAGTACCCAATAATTCTCCACATAGAATAATACACCCCACAGTCCTCCACATAGTATAATGCACACCACAGTCCTCCATATTGTATAATGCACACCCCACAGTCCTCCATGGAATATAATGTGCCCCATAGTCCTCCATATAGTAAATTGCACTCCCTATATTAGTCCATATAGTATAATGCACTCCCCATATTCCTCTGTATAGTATAATACACTCCCCATATTCCTTCATATAGTATAATACACTCTTCAGTCCTCCATATAGTATAATACACTCTTCAGTGCTCCATACAGTATAATACATTCCTCATAGTCCTCCATATAGTATAATTGCACCCCCATAGTCCTCCACATAGTACAATGCACTCTCTGTAATATAATGCACCTCATAGTTCTTTTTATAGTATAATGCATTCCCCATAGTCCTTGATGCAGCCCCCCTCAGAGCATAATGCAGCCACTCCATAGAGTATAATGCAACCACCCCATAAAGTATAATACAGTTACCACATAGAGCACAGTGCAGCTACCCTATAGAGTATAATGCAGCCATCCCATAAAGTATAATGCAGCCACCCAACGGAATATAATGTATCCCCACATAGAATATAATGCAACCCCCACAGAATATAATGTAGCCCCCATATAGAGTATAATGCAGCCTCCCTCATATAGTATAATGCAGCCCCCATAGAATATAATGTAGCCCTCTCACAGAGTATAATGCAGCCCCCCATAATATATAATGTAGCCCCTCATAGAGTATAATGCAGCCCCTCCATAGAATATAATGTAGCCCTCTCATAGGGTATAATGCAGCCCCCATGTAAAATAATGCAGCCCCCCAATATAATATAATTCAGCTACCTCATAAAGTAAAATGTAGCCCCCTCATAGGGTATAATGCAGTCCCCCCTCCATAGAATATAATGTAGCCCCTCCATAGAATATTGTCCTGCCCCACAGTCCTACAGTATTATGGCCACCAGGACTCACTCACTGATATATATATATATATATATATATATGTACACTACTACAATACTTACCTCTCCTCCTCATTCCTCGCTGATCCTGGCTCTGCTCAAGTCTCAACAGCTGCACTGCCGACTGCTGGCACACCATGGTGCATGATGAAGTGACAACATCGCACACCTGCTGCGTCAGAGGCAGAGGGGAATGATGGGAGAGGGAGCGTCATCTGACGTTCTCAACTCCTTTATTGATTTCAACTGTATCGGCATCTACGATGTTGATACAGTTGACTGAGGTTCATGGGGGGGACAGGCAGACCCCCCTGACTCATGGGCCCCATATCGACCACTAGCTGGGGCCCCTGGGGGAGCAGGGGCCCTAGGCAGCTGACTAGTCTACCTGCCCCTAACTCCACCCCTGACCTGGGGTATAATCTTTATTGGTCCATACATACATACATACATATTCTATGTTACCTTCCAACAATGAGATCACAATGGCCGACTTGTTATTGAACTGCTAAAGATCTATGCCCGTGAGCACCAACATGAGAAGTGCACTTGTCTTATTATACCACGCAAAGTTGAATACACATGCTGGTGTTACATCTCTGTCATAAGCCTAGAGCCACCACCACACCCGGGAATGGCTGTGAGTAACCCCCAGTTATCCCAGTGAACCTTCCATGTGGAGGAACCACAGATCCCAGGGGAGACCCACACAAAAATACAAACACCCATGTTTGATTCCAACTCAAGACACCAGTGTTTACCACTCAGCCTCCATGGTGCTCATATTAGGTTACAGAACTATTTTTTCATTTTTAAAGATGTTATATGGTGAAAAGAATTGTCACTTATCTACAGGTTAGATGATAACTTGTCAATCAGTTGGGACCTGCAATGATCGGCAGAACCAAGCACTTTTATTCCCATTCTTCTGGAGCAGCAGTGTGCAAGACACTCGGGGGCTACTGAGTGCTTGGCTTTTTCTGGCAGCCCAAAATAAAAAATGAATGGAGTTGGCTGCCAAGTGTCCAACTTGCCACTCCATTTTGTAATAAAGGCCAATCGGTGCAGGTGCCAGCAGATAGTTGATATCTTGTTTTCACTGAATAGGGGAGCTGGATTTGGGTTGGATGATCCATGGTCCATGTGGTTACAGCTAACGGATCGGGGCGCCCGCCGACCCCCCGTGTCTCCACAATCCCCTTTAAGGTAGAATATTGACTGCAGAGATCGGATTTTTCTAAGCAACGCTTGATCTTTTTTGTGTACACCAGTCTTCGTAGATAAGCTCATACTGGCCAGCTATCTGTTCTATCTCTTGGTTGTTTTCTCTTTACATTGAGGATGATTTTGTATCTCTATGTTGATATGAAATGTTAGATGGAAGACTAAAAGAATTTAGTATCATGTGGTCTCTGGTCTCTGGTGTGTCTTCCTCTACAGAGGAAAGCCGAATAATGACTAAAGAAATGAGCAATAATCACATTTCATCCACAAGATAGAGATAAACATGAAGATGCCGGGTGCTCTCAATTGTCGATTGTTTGAGATATCGTCAGTGGTTGACCATGTGAGCACAGCCGTGGCATGTGGACAATATGTACAGCGCCTCATGGCAGTCACATGGCGGACATAAAAGGTAAATGAGATGAACCGGAGGAGTGGCATATAGTCATTGCAGTCACCCTGCAGATGGCAAAAGCTCGTAGTGATGTGTGAAATGTATTAAAGGGAACCTGTCAGCTGATTCCTGCGGCTCAGACCACATCAGATGCTGACGGTGCCATTGCAGCCAGGTATAGTTTAATCTTGAAATGATTTGAAGCTAAATTATAGATTGAAGAGACCTCAGCCAGGCTTTTCCTGCACCGCTCCAGGTGATTGACAGGTCTCTCTTACATATATTCATATGGGAGAGATCTGCCAATCAAATAGAGCATCGCTGAGCTCATGGAATGTTTTAGAAAATAATATCCCTGGCTGCAATCGTGCAACCAGGATCTGATCCATCCTCCATGCAGTTTAGGTTGCATGAGTCAGCTGAC
Organism: Dendrobates tinctorius; assembly: GCF_039654945.1. NCBI lineage: Eukaryota > Metazoa > Chordata > Amphibia > Anura > Dendrobatidae > Dendrobates > Dendrobates tinctorius. The sequence continues at coordinate 90,552,551 of NW_027361696.1, read as the reverse complement.
AGGTTCCCTTTAAATATTACATTACAGAGAAGTGTTGGCCAGCGCCCCTATAGCCACCGTTGGCTGAATCATTCATGCACTAGAAGAGGAAGGTCGGAGATCAACGAGTGATCGGGCAGTGGTACGAAGTGGGATGTTGGGGATTGGTAGTCGAGTATTTTTTATTTCTTTTCAGTTTACTGTGGGTCTACATGAAGAATAAATAAAGGTTGGCCAAGCCTTCTAACTGCTTATCAAGGACAAGGAGCAGAGGTTTAGCTATTCAGGGGGCCAACTACCACGGGTCCACTCTCCTGGAGGGGGACAAAAACAAATCGGCAAGCTGGTGGGCCGTCTGAGCTACTTCGGCGAACACTCAGTACTACTGTATAGTCACTGTCTTCCCTGTCATTGCATTACTCTTTACTATTACTAGTTATGGAGCGACGTAAACTCTGTTACTTTTTAAATTCATTAAGAATAAAGTTACAAAACGTGAAACAAAACAATAGCAACAGATTAAAACACCACAGGGAAGTGCCTGCCCCTGTAACAAACTGAGCCTCCCTTCCTACCAGCTGAGGTTGACATCCTAAAAACGTGCGCAATGGCGCTCCTGCTCATCGATGGCTCACCCTACTAGCCCTGTAAGGCCCTTATACATGACAGGGGAGTGAAAAAAGATATTTGATAGGTGAGACAGAGAGGATATATGTAAGATATATGGCATCTCGATGTCAAATCAATGTGGTCAAAATGGACTCACTATCTAAACATTTGTCTGAGTACACTAATAAACGAATCAGGAGAACTGTCTAGAACTGTTCATAGCCTGTCCCTGTACTCTGATTATCAATCTGACAGCTGGAGTTGACCCCCTGGAACCACAAAACTGGCGTCCACGCTAGTTTGGCAAATTATCTCTCTGTCCTTCTCTCCTTAAAAGGATATAAATAAAAGTACCGTATATTCTCGTGTATAAGGCCTGTTTCACATTTACGTTTGTTGCCATCAGTCAAAATCCACCGTTTTGCAAAAAAAAACTGATCCGCCATATTTTTTGGCGGATCCGTTTTTTTTCCCATTGACTTGCATTAGCGGCGGATTTTGACAGATGGTCATCCGTTGGATCTGTTTTTTGACGGATCCGTCATAATTTTGGCATACGCTGACTTGAGTTGACGAACAATGAAACGTTTTAGCTGCGTCAAAATATTTTGACACTGAGCATGCACGGAAGAACTTTCTTGCCAGAAATTTAACCCCAAACACCATTCTGGCATCGGAAAATCTCTCTCTCTCTCTCTCTCCCTCCCTCTCCCTCTCCCTCTCTCTCTCTCTCTCCTTTTCCAGAGTCATTTCCCTTTAAATTTCATCACCTTGCCTCCAAAAATGGATCCGTCAAAAAACAGATCCTGTGACATCCGTTTGTGGCAAAACGGAAATGGATCCATTTTTTCACACTCTGGCAGATTTGGACTGACATCAAAAAACTGAAGTGTGAAACAGGCCTAAGCCGAGATTTGCAGCACATTTTTTTTGTGCTGAAAACGCCCCCTTTGGGTTATACATGAGTCATTGTCCAGAAAGCCAGCGGGGGAGGGGGAGGGGAGCGGCGGAGCAGCGGTAGGAGCCGGCTGCTGCGACATCATACTCACCCTCCTTGGGTCATCGCTGAACGTCCCTGCATCTCCGTTCTCCCAGCGCGGCAGCTCTTCCTGTGCTCAGCGGGCACGTGGTACCGCTCATTAAGGTAATAAATATGCACGCATCTCCACTCCCATAGGCATGGAGCACATATTCATTGCCTTAATGAGCTGTACCACGTCACCACTCAGCACAGGAAGAGCTGCCGCACCAGGACAATGGAGATGCAGTGACAGTGACAGCGCGAGGAGGATGAATATGATGGGGAAGGACAGGGGGGAGCCGAGCTGAGCCATGCATACAACGATGGGAGGGGGGAGCCGAGCCATACATACAAGATGGGACCGGGGGACATGCATACAACAGGGGGAGCCACAGAGAGCAGGACAGGACAGGGGGAGCCACACAGAGCAGGACAGGACGGGGGGAGCCACAGATAGCAGGACATAGATGAGGGGACAATGCATACCCGGCTTATACTCGAGTCAATAAGCTTACCCAGTTTTCCATGGCAAAATTAGGTGCCTCGGCTTGGCTTATACTCGAGTATATACAGTACTTTTCAAACAAAATAACCCATATTCCATAGCATGGCTTTTATGTTCAGGAATAGGTAAAATAATAAATCCACCCTTGCAATTAGCATGACAGAGAATAAATTATATACCATAACCACCTGTTGTTGTGATTAAACCCCCAAAAAAGTAAACTCCAAATTCAACTGCAACTCAACGAGTTTCCCCTCTTCCAAGGGTCATCAGGAGTATGATAAAAAACAAGGAGTACTTAACTCATGGTTGTCCATGTTCAGATAAGGCTCGGTGGCCAGACATTAACCAATATTTAGGGTCAATCCCCTCTCTGATGTGACTCTTTGTTTCTTATCATACTCCTGATGAACCTACAAAACACCGGGTTACAAAGCAAAACGGCTGAAAGTTCTGCAACAAATTTACTAAGTGTAAAGACACTGTCAGACAGGTTGTGATTCTTTCAAGAAAAAGGATCTAGAAACTGATGTTCATATCAACAGTGTTCCTGACTCTGTCACTGACAGCAATAACTGAACAGGGAACATAAAGGCAGCTTTCTATGTACACTGTGCACAGGCAAAAAGCAGCCAATCAGTGGAGGGGGCGGGGTTATACATAGCTCATGAATATGGAGGACTACTGGGAAGCAAGTTTACTAGTCCCTCTAGTCATAATCTCCTTGCTCATAAAACATGGATTTTATCAAAACTGCAGCGTGGAGACCAGTAAGTGACACATCCCGAGAATCAGGGTCTCTGCCCCTACATCGTGCTGACTAGGTGGCAAAAACTTGAAGATAGATTTACTTTAAATCAATAAATTATATGTCATCCTGAATATTCTTCGATAAAATTATATATTAATCTACTCCACTCACCCTTCTCTAAAATCTGCTGTCTGCATATTGGAATGTGTGTGACATGGCGGGTTACCTTCATCTTGTTTTTGGGTTCTCTAGACCCCATCTTTTGTGCCTGGCGGTCCACGTACAGAGAAACCGTAATCTGTTTGCAGTTTCACAAACCTACAGACGTTATGTACTTTGCTTTCCTATGGAGACAACAGACAATCTTTACTGCTTCCACGTCTGCACCGTTCTTCATAGAGCCGTTGTGTTGTCTCCATAGGCAACAAACACAACACTGACTACTACTGCAGGAAACTGCAGGGGAAGTCTGAATTAGGAGAGGTCACGTTATGGTAAAACACGTGGTACGCCGCGTGTAAGTGGGCAGATTACTCACTGTGGAAATCCCTTCTTAATGATGAAATTATTAATTCCTCAAACTTCCAGAATGACTAGAGGATGATATAAGCAAGTGATGAAAGTGTCAGTGGCTTTCACTTTTTTTCTTTCTTTCTTTTCTGAAAACTCATCCTGTTTCCAGTGTATACTTCTGTCCGCCTCCATACTACCAATAACGCTCACAGTATGTCTGAGATAAAAAAAAGTACTTTTAGGTAAATACCTGAAAAACAATAATTTTATGTAATAAAGTTACTATATTATTAACCCAACAATAATATTTTTCTTAAGTCACCCCTTTCCTTTAAAGATTATCCCATAACTAGTTTCTCCTAATCATGGCTCTCACTTTCCTGAGCAGTGTGCTTGTTCAAAGTTTCTTTTTATAAAATTAGTGATAACAGTGTAGACTCAGAACGAACCTTGACAGATTGTTAAGTGTAGTAGCAGGATGATGCTCTTGGATTAGAACTGTCATTTGAAAAGGAGCACCTGCCCAACCAAGCAACCAAGAAGTAAGGAGACCACAAAGTTCTGACCTGCTCAAGAGACGACTTCAGGACACCCCTTTAAGCCCTCTCTAGAGACTACACAGGGCCACCTGAAAAGCCCAGATGCACTCACTTGTGTGCAATGTCCACATAAACCTATCCCTTTGATGGTACAATTTTAGGGAATGTCTCTACCACCATTCATTTGAAATCTCAGAACCCCCTTAAAAGATATTTACATGTGAACACAGGCTGTTTGTCTTCTTATCTAGCCAGGGAGGATCCTGGAAGCTTTTCCCATGTATACTATTACAAAACTGAAATCTAATTTTTGCACTGATTGGTACAATTCGGGAAGTTTACGAGCACTCCTCTACAGTAAGTATGTCCTCAATGCACATACTGTAGCTCCTGTCAACACCTAGTACATACAAATTATAAGACACCACCCAGGCTTTGAAAAAGAAGAGTTGCAGCCAAATTTTACTCCTAATTACAGGGCTACAGAGGCATAATGTATATACCGTATCTACAATTTTATAATACTGCAATCAGCATGAAGATGACTTACTCATGGGTAATCAGTAGCAATTGTGATTACCAGGTGATACTCCTTATAATAACCCATCTGTGCGCTATCAATTATTCCACCGTGACCTAATACAATGCACTGTATCACATACAGTAGTCTTTACCTTTAGTTGTAGATGCCACGAATGGCCCAAATTCAGTTATTCAGACGCAGACCCAGTGCCAGCTGGCATTATACTGGAATTTTCTAAGAGATGAGATTTACATGACTGGTTTTCATTTATAGGAACTTAGGATATGTGCACACCACAAAAGGGACCCATAAAGTGAACATAAAGCACAGAAACGGCTTATTACTAGGTCACATCTTAGGCTATGTGCCCACGTTGCGTTTTTGAAGCAGAATATTCCTGAGTGGAAACGCACACCCTCTTCCCGGGAAAACGCATGTGTTTTATGACGCGCTTTTGTAAGCGTTTTTGACTCTTTTGTTAAGCGTTTTAGCATGCGTTTTCCTATGCGTTTTTGCAATACCACTGTATGAATGCGGAAGAAAATTAATGAACATGCTGCAGTTTTTTCCGCTAAGCGTTTCCGCAGTGGAAAAATACGCACCATTTCCACAACATGTGCGGATTCCATTAAGAATACATTGGATGCTTTTCTTAAGTGTTTCTGCGGCAGAAACGCGCGTCTAAAAGCGCAGCGGAAATGCTTAAAAAATGCAGCGTGGACACACAGCCTTAGGGTTCAGAAACTCAGAAGCGGTTTAATAAAAGTGACATACTCATTGTTCGTCAAGTTTTGTTTCAAATCCGCCCTCTCAGTACGCTTCACGGTATAGGGAGAAAGACCTCACAAAAACAACGTCGAAGCCGCCAACAGAGCCTAAGAAAACGACCACCAGATGTTTTCTGATGATGTTTCACCTGGGAAAACTCATACCCTAAGGCTATGTGCCCATGTAGCGGTTTAAACCGGACACTCAAAACCGGACTCCTTTCCAGAAAACGCGCGTTTTTTTCCCCGCACGATTTTACCGCGATTATGTTCACGTTTTTGCCGCGATTTTCGCGTGCGGAATTCAAGCACTTTCCAAGAGATTTGAAGCATTGCTTGGAAAGTGATTGACAGGTTGGTCACACTCGTCAAACATAGTGTTTGACAAGTGTGAGCAGCATTTTACTATTGAGGCCACCTATGCGGCCTCAATAGTAAAAGATAGAATGTTAAAAATGATAAAAAAATAAAAAATCGGGGTATATTTACCTTCCGATGTCCCGCGAAGCCTCAGCGACGCTCCCGTTCCCAGCGATGCCTTGCGAGACCTGTGATGACGTTGGTCTCGTGTTGCTATAGTGATCTCACGAGACCGCTAGAGTAACGCGAGACTACGTCATCACAGGTCCTTGCCGCAAGGCATTACTGGGAACGCTGAGGCCTGGGAAGGCTGCTCGTTACGCCGGAAGGTAAATATACCCCGATTTTTTATTTTTTATTCTTTTTTTTACAGGGGTATGGTACCCAGGGCCTGGAGGACAATCTCCTCTCCTCCACCCCATGGGTACCATCCACACATGAGACACTTAACTTTGCGCATGGTGGGCATAGCCACATGCGGGAAGTAAGCGGTTCTCATGCATTCCTATGGGTGAGGAATCGCGGCAATTCTTTGCGATTCCGCAAAAAGAATGAGCATGCTGCGTTTTTTTCCGCGATGCGATTCCGCCGAGGAAAAAAGCGCAGCATTAGCACAGCATGTGCGGAATGCCATAGGAATGCATTGGGTGCGTTCTGTACGAGTTTTTTAAATGTTTTCGCAGCGTTTTCACGCCGAAAATCACGACAAAAACGCTTAAAAACCGCATCGTGGGCACACAGCCTAAAGGGGAATTCCTTATTGCTTTATTTGATCGGACTTGATAGTTTGTAACGAGTTTCTGCAGGATCGTACGATGGCGCTGTGACTGTGACTTGCCTTCTCAATTTGGACTCAGATTTTGGACTCCTTATGACATGTTGAGAATTGGTCCTTATGCAAAACTGGAAGCATGCGAACATCACACTGACCAATGCAAATAATAAATGTGACGGTCCACACAAAAAGTCGTGCAAAAAACGATTCTATACGGCTTACCATCCATACGGCATTTGTTTTTTTATGGATCCATTGTGATTATTAGCTGTATTTCGCATTGTATTATATTTTTTATTAATTTGTTGATGTAGAAACTGGATTCCAAATGGAATCAAAAAACGGACTTACGGGCGTCATACACAGGGGCAGATTTATCAGTAGTGCACAAGGGTCTGAGAGGTAAGGGAGGCAGCTTTCACGAGTAGTAGGTCCTATCACAGACACACAGGGGTAAATAAACAAACAGGAGCCCCCTTCCGTCTGTGTCCTCCACCGGGCATACAGATGTAAAAACGGCATAATGATGATATAGACGCAAAATGTTCTGGATTTTTATTATTTATGAAAAAGGACTCTTTTACGTATGATCATCTGATCCCGGATTTTAAAGGAACAACTTCTAAATTTCGATGAATCTGGAAAGAAGTCAAATCTATGAGCGAGCTGGTATATGGAGCATTATTCTAGTGCCTTCAGCCTTCTATGGGGCCTACGGTATCTCAGTGTCACCCATTTTTTATTAAAGTCATAAGTAAACCCAGGATTCATATGAGGGTGTGTGCACATCGCATAGTAGCATGACAATAAAATAATCGCGTTTTCAGTGCGTGAAGCACGCGGTGTGGGAAGGGGCCTGGACTGCGGTCAGATGACTCACATCTGCTTCTCATTTTAGCAGAACATAGGGACATTTTTGAGTCGCAGGAAGTGAAATGATATTTTTTTCTCTCTATCTCTTTCTCCACATGGGTGCGGGTTTATGTACTTTCATTCATCTGAGCGTTCACATTACCACAATAAATCCTGTTCCCTTTTTGTTGTCGAGCGGCCTCTGCCTGTGGTGCAGAATTCTCCAGTGCTACTTCGGATACCCTAATGGCATTGTACACATTCCTGATAGCTCGTAAAGGGGGGCACGGCACATAGCAAGGACAACTGCAGGGATAGAGACCCCACTGTGGATGATTTGGGGGTTGTGTATAGTATAACCATTTTTTAGTTTTTAGCTGGAATGATTAACAGTGTTTCAAATTTTCTAATTAAGTTTGCAGTGGAAAGACAAACTGTGGAAAAATCATGGTTGCGGTGCTTAGGTGAACAGTCCAGAAATATTCATGGACCCTGTATATATATACCCATCAGTGAACCAACTAATCAGGGTGGCAGGTATCCACTAATAGTAATCCAGTCTGTGGTCAAGATTAAACATCCCTTAGGGGGCAGATCATCTAGTAAAACATAACCTGTTTTCATGTGTCCCTATGTGTGGTGATAGAAAGCAGGTGCACCGCGATAATAAGCAAGCGCACTGTGAACATGGCATTATTTCCACATATCAGAATCTGTTATAGGGGCGTTAGGCAACATTTTTCTGAAAATCAGCTATTATTTAACTCTCCCCAGGTTGACCAGTTTTCATTTTTGCACTTTAATTTTTTAACTCCCCATCTTTCGAGAGCCATATTTTTTTTCCTATAGACATAGCTATATGAGAGCTTGTTTATTGCGAAACAAACTATAGTTTTCAAAGATACCATTCACTTTACCCCAAACAGTCCGGGCCAAAAGTTATGAGGCTAACTCAAATTGTTGGTCTTCCGAAAATTTGCTGTTTCAGTGCTTTTAGATCATTTGTCAGTTTTTCTATGGTTACTGAAGTACAACTATATCACCATTTTATAAGTTTTTAAGGTTTAATTGACAAATATATGAAGTTTATGCAAAAACTCAGTGTTGGACCTTATTGTTTAAGACTTCTGCTAGTTGCTCTGGCAGCCTGATATCAGCTTCTGGGCCAAATCCTGACTGATGACCGCCCTATCTTGGATAATCAGTGCTTGGAATTTGTCACAATTTCTATGCTTTTGTTCGTACACTTGCTTTTTTAGGATTCATACCTAGTGATGTGCAAGCATTAAAATGCTCGGGTACTTGTTACTCGAAAAGAGCAAATCATAATGCTCGGGTGCTTGACCCAAGTAACGAGTATAATGGAAGTCAATAGGAAACTTGAGCATTTTTCTGGCAGACCCTACCAGGAGGTCTGCAGCGGCCAGAAAATTGCTGAAATGGATAGAAATACAGCATGGGAAGACCCCTGGATGCATCTCTGACTACGAGGGAGCTGCTGGGAACAATGTTGTCAGAGTATTACACTACTTTTACGGACTGACAATAAAACATATAAATCCGAAGATAAACTGGATTTCACAGGAAAATACAGTGCTGTGCAAATTAATTGGGACAAAGCATTTTTTTTAAGTAAAATCGTAAGTTGGTTACCAGTCAGTGATTCAAACCAGTTTTAACTTCTGTGAACAGGTGTGAGTGCCTGTTCAAAGCAGTTAAAACTGGTTTGAATCACTGACTGGTAACCAACTTATGATTTGTCCCAATTAATTTGCACAGCACTGTATGTTAGGAAACATTCTTTCCTGTATAATGTATTCCCTTGTCATTTTTAGCAATAAATAAATAATTTTAATATATGACATGAGGTCCCCCCTATTTTTAATAATCAGCTAAGGCAAAGCAGACAGCTGCAAGCTGATATTATCAGGCTGGAAAGGGCCATGGTTATTGGCCCCTTCCCAGCCTAAAAATACCAGCCTTCAGCAGCCCCAGAACTTGCACATCCCATTAGATGAGCCAATTCTGGCACCATGACTCAGCTCTTTCCAATTGCCCTGGTTTTGTGCCAATCGAAGTAATGGAATTTGGGGTTGATGACAGCTGTGATTTGTCAAAAATCATATCTGCCATCAAGCCCTGGGGATAGTAATGAAGAGGTGCCAGTCTGACACCCTCATTACTAACCCTGTAAGTGTAGATCAATAAACACACAAACGGAAAAGTCCTTTATTGAAATAAAAACCCAGACACTCAGTTTCACCAATTATTTCCCCCAAAAAATCTCATGCTGGACCACCGTAGTCCAATACATCTGCTGTAATCCATATCGATGTGCCACAACAAGCCTCATCCAAAATTCCAGCATATGGAGCCCCATTCAGAGAAGAGAGCTTCATTGGCTGTCACACCAGAACACACTACCAGATCTGACAGCGCTCCGCGATAGCCGGCAGTGTCTGTAACTGGCGGAGACATCAGTAAGGTTACTGATGGTCACAGATGCTGTGTGACAGCATGGGAAACAGCATCTGTGTATCCGTATTGATGTATCCGCCAGTCACAGACACTGTCGGATATCGCAGAACGCTGCAAAATCTGGCAGTTTGTGCTGGTGTGACAGCCTATGAAGCCCCGTTCAGAGAAAGGGGCTCCTTATGCTAGAATTGTGGATGGTGCTCATTGTGGGACATCGATGTGGATTACGGGGGATCCATTGGACTACGATGGAGTGCCGTGGGACTTTTTTGGGGAAATAAATTGGTGAAAGAGGGTGTCTGTGGTTTTTTTTGTTGAAATAAAGAACTTTTGTGTGTTTATTGACTTTTAATTGTAGGATTAGAAATGGGGGTGTCTGACTGAAACCTCTCCATTACTGATCCCATTACCCTGATTGCTACGGCACCAGGACAATCAGGAAGAGCTGAGTCCTTGCGCCAGAATTGAGGCATCTAATGTGATGTGCCAGTTTTGGGGTGGCTGAAGGTTGGTATTTTTAGAATGGAAAGGGGCCAATAACCATGGCCCTTTCCAGCCTGATAATATCAGCTAACAGATGTCTGTTTTGCCTTAGCTGGTTATTAAAAAAATAGTGGGGACCTGAAACCATTTATTAATTTATTTATTTAGTCCCAAAAAGGTGTTTTATATCTATCCCTCTACCTATCTCTTTAACTAAGCCTTTTTCCTTTTTTTAACTAGCTTTAAACAGTATTCATTGCTGTACAAAAACGCAGTTAAAAAACGCAATAAAAAAAACGCAGCAAAATGCGGTAAAAACACAATGTATGTGCACAGCCAGGAAACTTTAAGATTACTGGAGTTTCCAGCTGCTGGGACAGCTGGAGGCTGTGAACTAAGGTTGAAGGTTGCATGAGTTCACAGCCACCAGGTCTCCTGGCAGCTGTGAGGCCCAGAAACCTAGGGTGATCCTTTCATGGAGACTTTAAGGTTACTGGAGTTCCCAGCTGCTGGGACATCTGGGGGCTGTGAATTATCCATTTTCTCTTGTGGGTTATGGAGGCGCCCTCAGCAGCACAACTCTGACTCTGCATCAGAGCCAGGCTTTGCCTTAATATAGACTTACACTGGGCTCCCCTGTACTTTACATGACCAAGGGGAAAACAAGCAATCAAGCACTGGAGGAGGAAACATTGCTAGGCGTCAGGTTTCTGCGTCTGCTCTGCAGGAATCCAGAGCATCACATTCTGCGATATCCCGCTGTCTATCTACTGCAGAGAAGATTACTTTGCAACAGACCGCTCCAGAGACTAAGTTCCTCTGTGCTCCTACTGGGCATGCTCACGAGACGATCTCTCATTGGAGATCGGGAGTCATGTGCCCAGGTCCTGCTCCAGATCTCATTGGTCCATCTCGGAGATCTGGAAGGTCCCGCACGGCTATAAAAAGAGCGCGCATGACCGTTCGGCCATGCGCTAGTATAGACTTTTCAAGCTAATGTGTGAATGGTGACGGATGTATGACTCTGGTGACTGACTCATTTGAAACCCATTCCCTCTGATATTATGCATGTGGATAGGGAATTAGTGCAGCAGTCAGCGCCAGTCAGTGGCAAGCCTTAGGCCACTGTGCACACCGCACCTCTACTCTAGCGTCCGACATTGCGCCTGCTTCCTTGCTTTGTCGACTAGCGACCATGCCCTATGCCGTGCCACAGTTGCAGCCCTCCTTGGTATCCATGGTAGTGACGCCGCACACACGGTAGGTCTAGACGGACGCAGTTCCTCTGCATTGGATCCTGCTCCTGTGACCAGATTTCGTATGTGCACTTCCCTGTGGTCTGTGACACTAACAGGCTCAGCATTTTCGTATGTGTATGTTGCGGCGCCTCTGTGTGTGAACAGAGCCCGCTTTGCGCACTTCGGGTGAAGTCTAACCCGAGTGCATTATACCGCCATATTGCTCGTCTGTCATTACCTAGCAGCGGTGTAACATCTACTGCACAGTGGACCCCGAGCGGAGAAAGCACTTTATTATTTATTTTTATTTAGTGCGTTCCACCGTTCCTAACAAACATAGCATGAAGGCACACACATGTAGCTCGACATGAGGCAATAGCTGCAGACAAAGCATTCATCTCCTTTTAAACCCCGGCATGCTACATGAAAGTCTGGATCCTGACTGGGTGTGTTGACTTCTGTTATGAGTACAACAAAAACAAGCCGAGGAGAATTTCCATTTCTCCAGACCTACACCTTAGAGAGCTGTCCGCTTTTCAAACAGTTTCGTATATCTGCTGTTTGATCACGGTCAAAACTAGACAGAGACAGCGTGTGTCAGTCCGTATACAAATAGACAGAGATTGACAAATTTCCATACAGTCACCGAATAGCGGTGTACGCTCCTCACATACTAACGTGTACCGCCTTGTATCACGGACAAATAGAAGCTATCTGTGTGTGATTCTGGAAAAACAAGCTGAGGAGATTTTCCATTTTTCCAGACCTACACCTTAGACAGCTGTCCGCTTTTCAAACAGTTTTGTATATCTGCTGTTTGATCACGGTCAAAACTAGACAGAGACAGCGTGTGTCAGTCCGTATAAAAATAGATGGAGAGTGACAATTTTCCATACAGACACCGTATAGCGGTGTACGCTTCTCACACACTACCGTGTGCCGGCTGGTATCACGGACAAATAGAAGCTATCTGTGTGTGATTCTGGAAAAACAAACCAAGGAGATTTTCCATTTTTCCAGACCTACACCTTAGTGAGCTGTCCACTTTTCAAATAGTTTTGTATATCTGCTGTTATCTGCTGCTGATCACGGTCAAAACTAGACAGAGACAGCGTGTGTCAGTCCGTATAAAAATAGACGGAGATTGACAATTTTCCATACACACCGTATAGAGCTGTCCGATTCTCAAACAGTATTGTATATCTGCCATTCGCATTACAGTCACATCTATACAGAGTCAGCGTGTGTGTGTGACACTCCGTTAATACATATACAGAGATTCTTAGTTACACAAAAACCGTATACAGCTGTACACTTCTGATACAGCTCCGTAAATCTGCTTGTTGAATTACGGTCAAATACCGTATTTTTTGCTTTATAAGACGCTCCGGATTATAAGACGCACCCCAAATTTTGAGGAGAAAAATAGGAAAAAAACTTTATTTTTAATAAAATGGTTGTGCATCTTATAATCCATGCGTCTTATTGCTTTCCAGGGGTGGTGATGGAGGAGGCCGGAGTGGAACATTGCTGCTGGGATGAGGGGGTGTTTTGATGTGCAGCGTGCCGCTGCCGGTGTCTGTTACTGCCGCCGCCCTCTGTCCCCTGATGCTTGCCACCACCGCCACGCTCTGTCCCCCGGTGCCTGCTTGCCACCACCGCCGCAGTCTGTCCCCCAGTGCTTGCCACCACCGCCACGCTGTCCCCCGGTGCCTGCTTGCCACCACCGCCACGCTCTCCCCCGGTTCTTACCGCCACCACCGCGCTCTGTCCCCCGGTTCTTACCGCCACGCTCCTATCCCCCGGTGTTTGCCGCCATCGCCGCGCTCTGTCCCGTTCTGAGGGTACTTGCCGCGGCACTCTGTGCCCTGATGCTGCCGCTGCGCTGTCCGCCACCGCCGCGCTCCTGTCCCCCGGTGGTTTCTTCCGCCCCACCGCCGCCGCCGCGCTCTGTCCCGTTCAGCGTGGGGGGTCTCTGTCGCTCCATGCCTGCTTTCTTCCTGGAAAATGGCCGCCGCGCATGCGCAGACGGACATCTCGGCACTGAAATCTTGGGAGATGAGATTTCAGCGCTGAAATCTCATCTCCCGAGATTTCAGTGCCGAGATGTCCGTCTGCGCATGCGCGGCGGCCATTTTCCAGGAAGAAAGCAGGCATGGAGCGACAGAGACCCCCCCACGCTGAACGGGACAGAGCGCGGCGGCGGTGGGGCGGAAGAAACCACCGGGGGACAGGAGCGCGGCGGTGGCGGACAGCGCAGCGGCAGCATCAGGGCACAGAGTGCCGCGGCAAGTACCCTCAGTGGCAGCGCAAATGTATATCCTCTTTGTAAGACGCACCCCCCCTTTTTCCCCTCAATTTTGGGGGAAAAAAGTGTGTCTTACAAAGCGGAAAATACGGTACATACTGTGAGAGCGTCTGTGACTAATAAAATATATTCGTAGATTTAATTTTTTTAATCCACCTTACACAGGTGGACGCTCCTCATACAATACCATCTCTCTGCTGGTATTTTTGGAACATTTTCCCAAACATGAGGAAGTATGGTGGAAGAGGCCGCGGACGTGGGCAGGGGGGCACAGCTGGTACTGATGGTGGTGGTGCATCGGCTGGTTCTGGCAAAAGCACAATAGCAGCTAAGGCAGGAGGTGTTGAGCCTGTGTCATCGTCTGGCCCAAGAAGGCCTGTAAGTTTACCTTTTCTTGGAGTAGGAAAACCGCTTTTAAAGCCGGAGCATCAGGAACAGGTTTTGGCGTACATTGCCAAAACAGCCACCAGCTCTATTGCCTCCTCTTCTGAACGTTCGAAACCTGCAAGCACGGAGTCGTCAGTGCAGGGTTCTGATCAGGAAAAACACCTTTCCTTGAGTCCTTCACCCCCACCAAAAGTTAAGGATGCAGCAGCCCACACGTCAGATTACTCTAAGGAGCTCTTTTCACATACCATGCCTGGGTTATCCAGTCAAATCCTGAATTCCCCATTCCAAGGTGAATCTGACATGGAGTGCACTCATGCACAGCCACTGCTATATGATTCTGCTGGTACATTGACCCAGAGCACTACATTGCCCTCGCAGTCTATTGAGCCAGAATCTGACCCTGATGAAACTCAGGTGCCCCATCCCGCATACTATACCACCTTACACGGTGACACAGAGGAAGGTAAAGAGGAAGGTGCAGATGACTTTGAAGAGGAGGTGATGGATGACCCAGTTTTGACCCGGATGGGCATCCATTGGGGGAGGAGGGTAGCGCTGGCAGTAGTTCAGATAAGGAGAAGGATCCGCAACAGGCATTGACATCACAGCAGCAGTTATCTGGCAGGCCCGTAGCTGTCCAAAAACGTGGACCAAAAACTAAAAGAGTTGCAGGACTGCTTGGCCAGACGGTCAACTTAGCACAGCGTGCAAGGCCGGAAAATGTATACCATAGTAGGAAGAGTGCAGTGTGGCACTTCTTTGTCCAAAATCCTACTGATGAGGCAAAGGTTACCTCAAAGAAGTGCGGAAGGACCTTTAGCCGAGGTAAACAATTCAGAAATTTGAATACCAGTTGCATGCTTAGACATTTAATCAACATGCACTTGCAAGCGTGGATGGACTACTAAACCCCAGGTAGCACATGTGCACCTGCTCCAACTGAAGGTAGCCAGCAAAGCTCCATTGCTTCCCCCACTGTAAGACCACCGCCACCGTTAAGCACACTACCAGCACTAAATGTGGAGGTGTCGTCGCAAGGCCAAAGCACTCAGGGAATCACAATGGTTTTGCAACACAACACTGAATCTAGGCCATCACCACCAATACCATCACCAACCCCCTCTCACTCCGTCCGGTCCACCGCTACTTTCCCCATATGCAGCTCTCCAGTCCAGCTCACCCTACCAGACACTCTGAGTAGGACAAGAAAGTACTCATCCTCTCATCCGCGTACACTGTGTTTGAACGCCTACATTGCCAAGCTAATCTAATTAGAGATGATGCCCTACCGTTTGGTTGAAAGCGAAGCTTTCCGCGAGCTCATGGCCTATGCTGTCCTACGCTATGACCTACCCAGTCAGCACTTCTTTTCTCGAAAAGCCATCCCTGCCCTCCACCGGCATGTGAAAGACCGCATTGTCCATGCACTAAAACAGTCAGTGAGTGGAAAGGTGCACCTCACAACAGATGCATGGACCAGTAGGCATGGCCAGGGCCATTACGTGTCCATCACTGCACACTGGGTTAATGTGGTGGATGCAGGCTCCACAAGGGACAGCGGCGGTGGAACAGTGCTGCCTAGCCCACAGTATAGGAAACAGTTGGCTGTAGGCTTTCGACCATCCTCCTCCTCCTCCATCAGCGAAAGCTCGTCCACAGAGTGCAGTCGCACGAGCACTTCATCCGCAGCTGGCAGTGTTGCACACGAGGTGTCCCACTATCGAACAGCTAGTGGTAAGCATCAACAGGCTGTGTTAAAGATGATGTCTTTGGGTGACAACAGACACACCGTGGAGGTACTGGCCGTCTACTTGCAGAGACAAGCTGAGTCATGGCTGGGCAGTCTACATCTTGAGGCAGGCAAGGTAGTCAGTGATAACAGCCATAATTTTGTGGCAGCCATAGCCCGCGCAAAACTCACACACATACCTTGCCTGGCTCACAATTTGAACCTGGTGGTGCAGTGCTCCCTTAATAATTATCCAGCGTTAACATCGCTGCTACATAAGGTGCAAAGACTGTGCTCGTACATCCGTCGCTCAAACGTCCACTCCACTCGGATGCAGCGATTGCTCCACCTCTCCAAGCACCGCCTAATCATAGACGTTGCAACAAGGTGGAACTCCACCCTGCAGATGGTTGAGAGGCTGTGCGAACAGAGGCAGGCTGTAATGCATTTGTGGGAGGATACACGGGCAGGCAGTTTGAGGCAAGACATGGAATTGTTGGGTGTGCAGTGGTCAAAGATGAAAGACCTCTGTAAAGTCCTTCAGTGTTTTGAGGAATGCACACGGCTGGTAAGCGCAGACGACGCCATCATAAGCATGAGCATCCCAGTTATGCGTCTGCTCATGCAAAGTTTGACGCACATTAAGGATCAGGCGTCTGCAGAAGAGGAGGAGGAGGAGGGAAGCCTTGATGACAGTCAGCCATTGTCTGGTCAGGGAACTGTTCTGGACGAGGTGGAGGAAGAGGAAGAGGAGGAGGAGGAGGATGAGGGGAATGATTATTTTGGGCAGGAGGATGCTTCTCAGGGGACAAGAGAAAATGTTGGCTGTTATGAATGAGTCACCGTAGGAGGCAAAAACAGAAATACTAGCTAAGTCCAGAAAACCAGAGAAGTTGGCAGCTATCAGATTACAGACCCCTGAACCTATCAACAACTAGCAGTAGCTGTGGGGGGTTCCTACGGTGCCCTAGACCCCTCGATCACAGCCGGAGAACTACATAGCCTAAAGACAGAAAGGGAAATCTAAACTGCCCCAGAGCAGACCCCAAAGCAATAGGCAGCCCCCAACATACAATGACGGTGAAGCAAGATGAAAAAACACTAACACAGATAGAAAGATAGGCTGAGCAAACGATGGGGCCCAAGCTAACTACATAGGACAGGATAGAAAAGCTGCTGTCTGTAATCCGCCAAAACCCTATCAAAACAAGAGCCAACAGCTGATAGGGAAAAAAGCCCTGAAGACGCTAGGCTTCAAAAAGACTATATCAGTACTCAGGTATTTTCTGAAGACAGAGCAAAAAGGAATTCAGCACACCCCAGCAGGGAATGGCAGAAATCCAGAAAAACAAGGAAAAACAAAACCAAAACACAAATGCAAAAAACAGAGCAGAAAACTTAGCTTTTGAGGAGCAGGAATCAGACTGGTCTCCTAGAATCCCTCAGAGAGATCACTAGCAAGGCAGAAGGGCGTCGGCTGCCTTATATCCAGTCAGCAACTCCCATCACCCAGTCATCATCATCCTGCCCAGATGCTTGGTAATCAGCCTTACTACCTTCCTTCACCAGAAGAGGGAGTTCATCAGACCTCAATGGTGAAGGGGAAAATGAACTCACAACAGTTGGCATTCCAAGGTCAGGTACAGTGTTTGTGCGTGACTGTAGGGATGTGGATTTGCCAGAAAGTGCTCCTCCAGCCAGCAGTGGCAGTGCAGCATTGACACCTGGAACATTGGCCCACCATTGGCACCTTTAACTCTGGAGAATAGATCCGAAGTCAGGGGTAACGGATACTGATATTTAATAGTAATTTTGTTGAGGGCACGATAATCAATACAAGGCCTTAAATGAACCATCCTTTTTGGCCACGAAAAAAAAACCCAGCACCTAAGGGTGAAGAGGATGGTCTAATATGACCCTTCTCCAATGCCTCCTTAATATAGGATCGCATAGCCTCGTGCTCGGGTACAGATAAATTGAAGAGCCGACCCTTGGGAAATTTACACCCCGGGCTCAGTTCAATTGCACAGTCATAACTCCTATGAGGAGGCAAAGACGCAGACTCATTCTCACTAAATACATCATGAAAATCCGCCAAATAGTCAGGAACATCATGCGACTGAGGTGAGGTGGAAAAAACCGGAGCCTCACTAAGGGCACACCGACAACCCCAACTCACCACAGACACAGATTTCCAATCCAAAACTTGATTATGAATTTGCAACCAGGGAAACCCCAGAACAATGGTATCATGCAAATTATGCAACACCAAAAATCTGCAATTTTCTTGATGGTCTGGGGCGACCCGCATTACCACCTGGGTCCAAAACTGAGGTTTATTTTTCGCCAAAGGAGTAGCATCAATCCCCCTCAAAGGGATAGGCGTCCGCAGAGGTGTCATTGGAAATCCACAACGTTTAGCAAAATCCAAGTCCATTAGGTTCAGGGCTGCTCCCGAATCCACAAAAGCCTTGGAGGAAAATGTAGACAGGGAGCAGATCAGAGTACTTGCCAGAAGAAACTTAGGTTGAACACCACCCACAGAAAACGTGTGTGCAAAGCGTTTCTCTCGTTTAGGACAGACAGAAATAATATGCGAGGCATCTCCACAAAAAAAACACAGCTTATTACGCCTTCTGAACTCCTGACATTGCTCCCTGGACAAAACTCTATCACATTGCATAGGTTCAGACACTTGTTCAACAGGTGGCAACACCTCTCGTGCAGTCCTGCGTTCACGTAAACGCCGATCAACCTGAATGGCTAATGACATAGAATCAAGACCAGAGGGAACAGGAAATCCCACCATAGTATCTTTTACAGCTTCTGACAAACCCTTCCGAAAGAGAGCTGCCAAGGCATTATCATTCCAGGTAGTAAGGACCACCCACTTTCGGAATTTTTGACAGTACAATTCTGCAGAATCTCGACCCTGGCTCAATGCCAACAGGGTCTTTTCAGCCTGATCAATAGCATTAGGTTCGTCATACAACAACCCCAAGGCTTGAAAAAATGCGTTCACATTAGTCAGAATAGGATCATCTGGTTTCAAAGAAAACGCCCAATCCTGGGGATCGCCACCCAGCAAAGAGATGACAATTTTAACCTGCTGCGCGGAGCTCCCTGACGAGTTAGGCTTCAAGGCAAAAAATAATTTACAATTATTTTTTGAAATTCAAAAATTTAGACCGATCCCCAAAAAACACATCAAGAGTAGGGATCTTTGATTTCGCAGCATGTGAATGAGCAAGATAGGTGGAAATTCCCCGCACTTCCGCAGCAAGCTGCTCCACACGATCAGACAATTGCTTTATCTCCATTGAGAGAAAAAAAAAATTCCCCCTACGGCCTCAGAGATATAGAGGAAAAAATATACACACTTTTTTTTTTTTTTACAATTCTTTCCTGCTATTGAGTGCCCTAGGATCTGCGGTATGGCTGGTGATTCTGTTATGAATGAGTCACCGTAGGAGGCAAAAACAGAAATACTAGCTAAGTCCAGAAAACCAGAGAAGTTGGCAGCTATCGGATTACAGACCCCTGAACCTATCAACAACAACTAGCAGTAGCCGTGGGGGGTTACTACGGTGCCCTAGACCCCTCGATCACAGCCAGAGAACTACATAGCCTAAAGACAGAAAGGGAAATCTAAACTGCCCCAGAGCAGACCCCAAAGCAATAGGCAGCCCCCAACATATAATGACAGTGAAGCAAGATGAAAAAACACTAACACAGATAGAAAGATAGGCTGAGCAAACGATGGGGCCCAAGCTAACTACATAGGACAGGATAGAAAAGCTGCTGTCTGTAGTCCGCCAAAACCCTATCAAAACAAGAGCCAACAGCTGATAGGGAAAAAAGCCCTGAAGACGCTAGGCTTCAAAAAGACTATATCAGTACTCAGGTATTTTCTGAAAACAGAGCAAAAAGGAATTCAGCACACCCCAGCAGGGAATGGCAGAAATCCAGAAAAACAAGGAAAAACAAAACCAAAACACAAATGCAAAAAACAGAGCAGAAAACTTAGCTTTTGAGGAGCAGGAATCAGACTGGTCTCCTAGAATCCCTCAGAGAGATCACCAGCAAGGCAGAAGGGCGTCGGCTGCCTTATATCCAGTCAGCAACTCCGTCACCCAGTCATCATCATCCTGCCCAGATGCTTGGCAATCAGCCTCACTACCTTCCTTCACCAGAAGAGGGAGTTCATCAGACCTCAATGGTGAAGGGGAAAATGAACTCACAACAGTACCTCCCCCTTGAGGAGGGGTCACCAAACCCTCATCCACGCCACCAGGGCGATCAGAGTGAGGCCGATGAAAGGCACGCACCAATCTTTTGGCATGAATATCAGAAGCAGAGACCCAGGAATTATCCTCCTGACCATAACCCTTCCACTTAACCAAATACTGGAGTCTCCGTCTAGCCAGACGGGAATCCAGTATCTTCTCTACCTCATATTCCATGTTACCTTCAACCAATACAGGGTCCGGAGGTGCCACCCCAGGAACTACTGGTTCAACAAACGTCTTCAACAAGGACTTATGAAACACATTATGGATATTAAATGTGACAGGAAGAGCCAAACGAAAAGAGACCGGATTAATAATCTCCAAAATCTTGTAAGGTCCAAAAAATCTAGGCTTAAACTTAGGAGAAGTCACCTTCATAGCTATATTTTTTGATGATAACCAAACCATATCACCAACCTTAAACTGGGGACCAATGGTCCTATGTCGGTTGGAAAACCGCTGGGCCTTTTCCTGGGAGAGAGATAACTTATCCACCACTTGGTCCCAGATCTGGTGCATTCTCTCCACCACAGTGTCAACACCTGGGCAGGCAGAAGGCTCCACCTGCCCTGAAGAAAATCGAGGATGAAACCCAAAGTTACAAAAAAAAGGTGACATCAAAGTGGCAGAACTAGCTCTATTATTTAAAGCAAATTCGGCCAAGGGCGGAAATGAAACCCAATCATCCTGATCAGCGGAAATAAAACATCTCAAATACCACTCCAAGGTCTGGTTTGTTCTCTCCGTCTGCCCATTGGTCTGAAGGTGAAAAGCAGAGGAGAAGGACAACTGAATTCCCAGCTTGGAATAGAAAGTCCTCCAAAATCTAGACACAAACTGAACTCCTCTGTCAGATACAATGTTCTCAGGAATCCCGTGCAAGCGAACCACCTATTGGAAAAACAGGGGCACCAACTCAGAGGAAGATGGCAACTTAGGGAGTGATACAAGATGAACCATCTTAGAGAACCTATCACAAATCACCCAAATAACAGTCATTCTCTGAGAGACAGGCATATCGGAGATGAAATCCATTGAAATATGGGTCCATGGCCTCCTGGGGACCGGCAAAGGCATCAACAACCCACTAGAGCGAGAACAAGGTTTAGACCGGGAGCAAGTCCCACAGGACTGCACAAAATTCCTGACATCACGAGACAAGGCGGGCCACCAAAAAGACCGACTCACCAGATCTCTAGTACCAAAAATACCTGGATGACCAGCCAATGCAGAGCAATGAACTTCAGACATCACTCTCTTCTTCGACTGGTCAGGAACATACAACTTTCCACTGGGACAACGCTCAGGTTTGTCCTCCTGGAACTCTTCCAGAGCACGTCTCAAATCGGGCGAGATGGCAGAAAGAACCACCCTTTCGCCTAAGATGATAGCAGGCTTGGTCACCACAGGAGAATCAGCAAAGAAGCTCCTAGAGAGAGCGTCAGCCTTGACATTCTTAGTGCCAGGAAGAAAAGAGACCACAAAATCAAAACGTGTAAAAAACAAGGCCCACCTAGCCTGTCTAGGGTTCAAGCGTTTGGCCGACTCCAGGTAAGTCAAATTCTTGTGGTCAGTGAGGACCACGACTTGATGTTTAGCTCCCTCCAACCAATGTCTCCACTCCTCAAATGCCCATTTCATGGCTAACAGTTCCCGATTCCCCACATCATAGTTACGTTCAGATGGAGAGAACTTTCGGGAAAAGAAAGCACAGGGATTCATTTTAGATGTTACAGGATCCTTTTGGGACAAAACAGCTCCTGCACCAATCTCAGAAGCGTCCACCTCCACCTGGAACGGGAGTGAAACATCAGGTTGCCGCAAAACCGGGGCAGAAGTGAATCTTCGCTTCAGCTCCTGAATGGAAGAAACAGCCTCCGGAGACCAATTCAACACATCAGCACCCTTCTTAGTCAGATCAGTCAATGGCTTGGCACTACTAGAAAATGTTGCTATAAATTTCCAATAAAAATTAGCAAAACCCAAAAACTTCTGGAGGGCCTTCAAAGAAGTCGGCTGAACCCAATCATAAATGGCCTGTACCTTGGCCGGGTCCATTTCAATAGTTGACGGAGACAAAATAAATCCCAAAAAAGAAATCCTCTGTACCCCAAAAAGGCATTTTGATCCTTTGACATACAGGGAATTCTCCCTCAAGATCCGGAACACAGTCCGAACATGTTCCACAAGGGAATCCAAATCCTCGGAGAAGATTAAAATATCATCCAGATAGATAATCAAAAATTTATCCACAAAGTCTCGGAAAATATCGTTCATGAAGCACTGGAAGACAGAAGGGGCATTAGTGAGCCCAAAAGGCATCACCAGGTACTCAAAATGTCCCTCCGGAGTATTAAACGCCGTCTTCCATTCATCCCCATGCTTAATGCAGATAAGATTATACGCCCCCCTGAGGTCAAGCTTGGTAAACCAGCAAGCACCTTTAACTCTGGAGAATAGATCCGAAGTCAGGGGTAACGGATACTGATATTTAATAGTAATTTTGTTGAGGGCACGATAATCAATACAAGGCCTTAAATGAACCATCCTTTTTGGCCACGAAAAAAAACCCCAGCACCTAAGGGTGAAGAGGATGGTCTAATATGACCCTTCTCCAATGCCTCCTTAATATAGGATCGCATAGCCTCGTGCTCGGGTACAGATAAATTGAAGAGCCGACCCTTGGGAAATTTACACCCCGGGCTCAGTTCAATTGCACAGTCATAACTCCTATGAGGAGGCAAAGACGCAGACTCATTCTCACTAAATACATCATGAAAATCCGCCAAATAGTCAGGAACATCATGCGACTGAGGTGAGGTGGAAAAAACCGGAGCCTCACTAAGGGCACACCGACAACCCCAACTCACCACAGACACAGATTTCCAATCCAAAACTTGATTATGAATTTGCAACCAGGGAAACCCCAGAACAATGGTATCATGCAAATTATGCAACACCAAAAATCTGTAATTTTCTTGATGGTCTGGGGCGACCCGCATTACCACCTGGGTCCAAAACTGAGGTTTATTTTTCGCCAAAGGAGTAGCATCAATCCCCCTCAAAGGGATAGGCGTCCGCAGAGGTGTCATTGGAAATCCACAACGTTTAGCAAAATCCAAGTCCATTAGGTTCAGGGCTGCTCCCGAATCCACAAAAGCCTTTGAGGAAAATGTAGACAGGGAGCAGATCAGAGTACTTGCCAGAAGAAACTTAGGTTGAACACCACCCACAGAAAACGTGTGTGCAAAACGTTTCTCTCGTTTAGGACAGACAGAAATAATATGCGAGGCATCTCCACAAAAAAAACACAGCTTATTACGCCTTCTGAACTCCTGACATTGCTCCCTGGACAAAACTCTATCACATTGCATAGGTTCAGACACTTGTTCAACAGGTGGCAACACCTCTCGTGCAGTCCTGCGTTCACGTAAACGCCAATCAACCTGAATGGCTAATGACATAGAATCAAGACCAGAGGGAACAGGAAATCCCACCATAGTATCTTTTACAGCTTCTGACAAACCCTTCCGAAAGAGAGCTGCCAAGGCATTATCATTCCAGGTAGTAAGGACCACCCACTTTCGGAATTTTTGACAGTACAATTCTGCAGAATCTCGACCCTGGCTCAATGCCAACAGGGTCTTTTCAGCCTGATCAATAGCATTAGGTTCGTCATACAACAACCCCAAGGCTTGAAAAAATGCGTTCACATTAGTCAGAATAGGATCATCTGGTTTCAAAGAAAACGCCCAATCCTGGGGATCGCCACCCAGCAAAGAGATGACAATTTTAACCTGCTGCGCGGAGCTCCCTGACGAGTTAGGCTTCAAGGCAAAAAATAATTTACAATTATTTTTTGAAATTCAAAAATTTAGACCGATCCCCAAAAAACACATCAAGAGTAGGGATCTTTGATTTAGCAGCATGTGAATGAGCAAGATAGGTGGAAATTCCCCGCACTTCCGCAGCAAGCTGCTCCACACGATCAGACAATTGCTTTATCTCCATTGAGAGAAAAAAAAAATTCCCCCTACGGCCTCAGAGATATAGAGGAAAAAATATACACACTTTTTTTTTTTACAATTCTTTCCTGCTATTGAGTGCCCTAGGATCTGCGGTATGGCTGGTGATTCTGTTATGAATGAGTCACCGTAGGAGGCAAAAACAGAAATACTAGCTAAGTCCAGAAAACCAGAGAAGTTGGCAGCTATCGGATTACAGACCCCTGAACCTATCAACAACAACTAGCAGTAGTCGTGGGGGGTTACTACGGTGCCCTAGACCCCTCGATCACAGCCAGAGAACTACATAGCCTAAAGACAGAAAGGGAAATCTAAACTGCCCCAGAGCAGACCCCAAAGCAATAGGCAGCCCCCAACATATAATGACAGTGAAGCAAGATGAAAAAACACTAACACAGATAGAAAGATAGGCTGAGCAAACGATGGGGCCCAAGCTAACTACATAGGACAGGATAGAAAAGCTGCTGTCTGTAATCCGCGAAAACCCTATCAAAACAAGAGCCAACAGCTGATAGGGAAAAAAGCCCTGAAGACGCTAGGCTTCAAAAAGACTATATCAGTACTAAGGTATTTTCTGAAGACAGAGCAAAAAGGAATTCAGCACACCCCAGCAGGGAATGGCAGAAATCCAGAAAAACAAGGAAAAACAAAACCAAAACACAAATGCAAAAAACAGAGCAGAAAACTTAGCTTTTGAGGAGCAGGAATCAGACTGGTCTCCTAGAATCCCTCAGAGAGATCACCAGCAAGGCAGAAGGGCGTCGGCTGCCTTATATCCAGTCAGCAACTCCGTCACCCAGTCATCATCATCCTGCCCAGATGCTTGGCAATCAGCCTCACTACCTTCCTTCACCAGAAGAGGGAGTTCATCAGACCTCAATGGTGAAGGGGAAAATGAACTCACAACAGTACCTCCCCCTTGAGGAGGGGTCACCAAACCCTCATCCACGCCACCAGGGCGATCAGAGTGAGGCCGATGAAAGGCACGCACCAATCTTTTGGCATGAATATCAGAAGCAGAGACCCAGGAATTATCCTCCTGACCATAACCCTTCCACTTAACCAAATACTGGAGTCTCCGTCTAGCCAGACGGGAATCCAGTATCTTCTCTACCTCATATTCCATGTTACCTTCAACCAATACAGGGTCCGGAGGTGCCACCCCAGGAACTACTGGTTCAACAAACGTCTTCAACAAGGACTTATGAAACACATTATGGATATTAAATGTGACAGGAAGAGCCAAACGAAAAGAGACCGGATTAATAATCTCCAA
This sequence comes from Dendrobates tinctorius, assembly GCF_039654945.1. NCBI lineage: Eukaryota > Metazoa > Chordata > Amphibia > Anura > Dendrobatidae > Dendrobates > Dendrobates tinctorius. Next base: position 90,527,141 of record NW_027361696.1, on the reverse strand, counting down.
AATCTTGTAAGGTCCAAAAAATCTAGGCTTAAACTTAGGAGAAGTCACCTTCATAGCTATATTTTTTGATGATAACCAAACCATATCACCAACCTTAAACTGGGGACCAATGGTCCTATGTCGGTTGGAAAACCGCTGGGCCTTTTCCTGGGAGAGAGATAACTTATCCACCACTTGGTCCCAGATCTGGTGCATTCTCTCCACCACAGTGTCAACACCTGGGCAGGCAGAAGGCTCCACCTGCCCTGAAGAAAATCGAGGATGAAACCCAAAGTTACAAAAAAAAGGTGACATCAAAGTGGCAGAACTAGCTCTATTATTTAAAGCAAATTCGGCCAAGGGCGAAAATGAAACCCAATCATCCTGATCAGCGGAAATAAAACATCTCAAATACCACTCCAAGGTCTGGTTTGTTCTCTCCGTCTGCCCATTGGTCTGAAGGTGAAAAGCAGAGGAGAAGGACAACTGAATTCCCAGCTTGGAATAGAAAGTCCTCCAAAATCTAGACACAAACTGAACTCCTCTGTCAGATACAATGTTCTCAGGAATCCCGTGCAAGCGAACCACCTATTGGAAAAACAGGGGCACCAACTCAGAGGAAGATGGCAACTTAGGGAGTGATACAAGATGAACCATCTTAGAGAACCTATCACAAATCACCCAAATAACAGTCATTCTCTGAGAGACAGGCATATCGGAGATGAAATCCATTGAAATATGGGTCCATGGCCTCCTGGGGACCGGCAAAGGCATCAACAACCCACTAGAGCGAGAACAAGGTTTAGACCGGGAGCAAGTCCCACAGGACTGCACAAAATTCCTGACATCACGAGACAAGGCGGGCCACCAAAAAGACCGACTCACCAGATCTCTAGTACCAAAAATACCTGGATGACCAGTCAATGCAGAGCAATGAACTTCAGACATCACTCTCTTCTTCCACTGGTCAGGAACATACAACTTCCCACTGGGACAACGCTCAGGTTTGTCCTCCTGGAACTCTTCCAGAGCACATCTCAAATCGGGCGAGATGGCAGAAAGAACCACCCTTTCGCCTAAGATGATAGCAGGCTTGGTCACCACAGGAGAATCAGCAAAGAAGCTCCTAGAGAGAGCGTCAGCCTTGACATTCTTAGTGCCAGGAAGAAAAGAGACCACAAAATCAAAACGTGTAAAAAACAAGGCCCACCTAGCCTGTCTAGGGTTCAAGCGTTTGGCCGACTCCAGGTAAGTCAAATTCTTGTGGTCAGTGAGGACCACGACTTGATGTTTAGCTCCCTCCAACCAATGTCTCCACTCCTCAAATGCCCATTTCATGGCTAACAGTTCCCGATTCCCCACATCATAGTTACGTTCAGATAGAGAGAACTTTCGGGAAAAGAAAGCACAGGGATTCATTTTAGATGTTACAGGATCCTTTTGGGACAAAACAGCTCCTGCACCAATCTCAGAAGCGTCCACCTCCACCTGGAACGGGAGTGAAACATCAGGTTGCCGCAAAACCGGGACAGAAGTGAATCTTCGCTTCAGCTCCTGAATGGAAGAAACAGCCTCCGGAGACCAATTCAACACATCAGCACCCTTCTTAGTCAGATCAGTCAATGGCTTGGCACTACTAGAAAATGTTGCTATAAATTTCCAATAAAAATTAGCAAAACCCAAAAACTTCTGGAGGGCCTTCAAAGAAGTGGACTGAACCCAATCATAAATGGCCTGTACCTTGGCCGGGTCCATTTCAATAGTTGACGGAGACAAAATAAATCCCAAAAAAGAAATCCTCTGTACCCCAAAAAGGCATTTCGATCCTTTGACATACAGGGAATTCTCCCTCAAGATCTGGAACACAGTCCGAACATGTTCCACAAGGGAATCCCAATCCTTGGAGAAGATTAAAATATCATCCAGATAGATAATCAAAAATTTATCCACAAAGTCTCGGAAAATATCGTTCATGAAGCACTGGAAGACAGAAGGGGCATTAGTGAGCCCAAAAGGCATCACCAGGTACTCAAAATGTCCCTCCGGAGTATTAAACGCCGTCTTCCATTCATCCCCATGCTTAATGCAGATAAGATTATACGCCCCCCTGAGGTCAAGCTTGGTAAACCAGCAAGCACCTTTAACTCTGGAGAATATATCCG
>NW_027361696.1:89812500-89922500 GCF_039654945.1 Dendrobates tinctorius | reverse complement strand
AGGCCTAAGTCTCACACCCCATCTGCATGGGCCAAAAAATAACTTTTATCCAATATGGCACGGACCAGTCTGATTGGCGATGCTAGTCTTGATCCGGCACCTAGTCTCTCCTTGCAATCACTATCCTCCTGCTTTCTTCATGTGGATGATGCGTCCTACGTCATCCACACACTGTCTCCCGATCGCACTCCTGTGCAGGCAGACTTCTCTCCTCCCTATCGACTACAGAGCACAGTACTATAGTGATCATGAGTTGGTTTTATTTCATGGTCATCAATACTCTTTGGCCTTTCTCAATGCATGCGCAATACTGTAATTTGCTGTACCGTCAGCAGGGCAAAGAAGTTGTTCACCTGCGCAGGAGCACGATCGAGGATTATTCCATTAGACACTTATTATACTAGACCACGCTGCATGGGAGTATACTGTAATAAAAGGTAATTTTTGGGCTATGTACAGGTGCTTCTCACAACATTAGAATACATTCAAAAAGTTAATTCATTTCAGCTCTTCAATACAAAAATTGAAACTCATAAATTATATATCGTCATTACAAACAGAGTGATCTATTTCAAGTGTTTATTTTTGTTAATGTTGATGATTATGGCTTACAGCCAATGAAAACCCAAAAGTCATTATCTCAGTAAATTAGAATAATTAACAAAAAACACCTGCAAAGGCTTCCTAATCATTTAAAAAGTACATTTTGCATTTCATTTAGAAATCAAGGTCCCAGAGTGTTGAGGAAGAGTGGGAAGGCCACAATCCAAGATGCTTGAGATCTAGTATGAAGTTTCCAAAATCAGTGATGGTTTCGGGAGCCATGTCATCTGCTGGTGTAGGTCCACTGTGTTTTATGAAGACCAAATTCAGTGCTTCCGTCTACCAGGAAATTTCAAAGCACTTCATGCTTTCCTCTGCCGACAAGCTTTTTGAGATGGAAATTTCATTCTTCAGCAGGACTTGGCACCTGTCCACACTGCCAAAAGTGCCGATACCTGGTTTAAAAGCAACAGTAGCACTGTGCTGGATTGGCCAGCAAACTCGCCTCACCTTAACCCCATAATCTATGGGGTATTGTCAAGAGGAAGATGAGACACCAGACCCAACAATGCAGACAAACTGAAGGCTGCTATCAAAGCAACCTGGGCTTCCATAACACCTCAGCAGTGCCACAGGCTGATCGCCTCCATGCCATGCCGCAATGATTCAGTAATTGATGCAAAAAGAGCCCAGACCAAGTATTGCATGCATTTACTGAACATACATTTAAAGATAATTAACCCCTCTGATACCACTGTCAATACTGACAGAAGCATTGCAGAGTATCAGAACAGCGATCTGTCAGTGTAAGGATGGTATCCCATATTGCGACAATGTAAAAATCATGCTACACATGTGAGGAGACTGCTGGCACGCAATATGCAGTAACGGACTGTACACAGATCAAGGGTGAAAGGGGTTTATTATACAGTAGAAACTCCACGCAGGGAGAAAACAGAGGGATAATATTCCCTAATACAGCAAAAGGCTAATGGGGATAACTTAAGGAACAGGGACAAGTAATGCCGACAATACAATAAAATATAACTTATCACTCAGGCGCCAGTCGCGGTTGAACTTCTGTCTGTGACTGGTGCTGCCTAGATTGAGTCACAGAGGGGGTCTGTCACAATCCTGAGGTAAATGATGTAGTATCTTTTGACATTGGCGGTGTCCTCCCGTGGTCCTGACGATGGCAGTAAATCCTCGGGATCCAGATGGAGGTCTTGGGTGCAGCAGATGAGGTGATGAAGAGGGATACGTCCTTATCCTCAGCGGTGAGTGTCCCAACACTACAGTGATTTGCAGCACTCCCCAAACACAGTTTACAATGGGCAGCCCGGTTCGCTGTGCCGAATCGACACACACCTAAGTCCCGTTCACAGAGCTTGTCTCTCACTGTCAGTTCTGTCAGCGGGGCGGCTGTGGCAGCGTAGTCGGCTGTGTCAGCGGTCTCAGCGAGGTCAGTGATGTCGGCTGGGACAGCGGTGTCTGAGCGGTACTCAGTCGAGGGTCTCCTGTCAAAGCACTCTGCCGTCTCTTGCTCTGCTCTGCTTTTCATTTCAAATATCATTTTCCAATATTGAGGATTGCAAATGTTTTTTTTTAGGATACAGTATCACCCTCTGTAAGATCAGAAATGTTTCCAAATATTTCGTGGCTTCACAGTTTGAAATTTGGAAACATTTCTGATCTTACAGAGGTTGATACTGTATCCTAAAAAAAAAAACATTTGCAATCCTCGATATTGGAAAATGATATTTGAAATGTCTTTCTATGTTGTTTCTTGTCAGTAAAATGTGGACTTTTGCACAAAATGACTGAACCTGCTCAGTTGTCCCGTGAGGTAAGATGTTAGTAGTTCGGTATTATTATTTTTTTTCAGCTAACACAGATCACTCAATGATTTTGACGACTTTATAAGCAATATTCTTTTAATTAGAGCTCAAACAGCAGGCTTCTCTATAAAATACTTAAAATCCTCAGGCTACTTTTTAACTACTCGATGCATGGACAATGCTGATATCTGCTCTCCATATTGATTGGCAGATAAAGCCTCCATTGATTCAATATTTAGGGATGTTCTTTTATGAAGGACATTAGGAATGTTGATATAGCACATTACTATTCTGAGCAGATTAAACTCTGCATTGCACTACATTGCTTCTATATTAAGTAGAACTAGGAGATTTTATTTCTTAGAGTAGTAAAGCTTATAGTATGACCTAGTATTATACAAATTCATCAAAAAGTTTCAGCTTCTCAACCAAAGATGACAAGAAAGGAGAACACCCAAATAAAAAACCTAAGAAGTAGATGAGATATACTATATTGTATGTAGGTACTGTAGAAATCTGTACTTACTCAGCTACACTTGAGGTAGGCACAGGAGGTGGTTTTCATGCATAGTCCAGGCAAGTTAATTTCACTTCATTAACCACACGGGATGGCAAAGCAAAACATAGCCTTGTCAGACACAAAGTGAAAAACAAACTGAAAACAAATAGTCCATTTGGTATTGCGGGTCTGCCCACTTAGGTCAGTGCCATAAGCAACACACACTGAAGGTGAACACGAACTGCAAGTAAATAGTCCATATAACACTGCGGCTCCACCCGCTCAGGTCAGTGTCTTTAGCAACACACACTGGAGGTCTCCACACCTCCAGCCACAACCACTGAATGAGAGACTCAACCTCTATTTTATCTGCCTAACCATGCACTTGGGGTTGAGATATGTGAGCAGTCATTCCCACCCATCTCTTATGACCGCTCGTAAAACCGGACCCTGGAATGGCTCAAATATCCCTGTCAGCACTATAGGTGCTGGAACATACATCCGAGCTCACATCACCGCAGCTAACAGCTGCGATTACATATACAGTGGGGCAAAAAAGTATTTAGTCAGTCAGCAATAGTGCAAGTTCCACCACTTAAAAAGATGAGAGGCGTCTGTAATTTACATCATAGGTAGACCTCAACTATGGGAGACAAACTGAGAAAAAAAAATCCAGAAAATCACATTGTCTGTTTTTGTTTCATTTTATTTGCATATTATGGTGGAAAATAAGTATTTGGTCAGAAACAAAATTTCATCTCAATACTTTGTGATATATCCTTTGTTGGCAATGACAGAGGTCAAACGTTTTCTGTAAGTCTTCACAAGGTTGCCACACACTGTTGTTGGTATGTTGGCCCATTCCTCCATGCAGATCTCCTCTAGAGCAGTGATGTTTTTGGCTTTTCGCTTGGCAACACGGACTTTCAACTCCCTCCAAAGGTTTTCTATAGGGTTGAGATCTGGAGACTGGCTAGGCCACTCCAGGACCTTGAAATGCTTCTTACGAAGCCACTCCTTCGTTGCCCTGGCGGTGTGCTTTGGATCATTGTCATGTTGAAAGACCCAGCCACGTTTCATCTTCAATGCCCTTGCTGATGGAAGGAGGTTTGCACTCAAAATCTCACGATACATGGCCCCATTCATTCTTTCATGTACCCGGATCAGTCGTCCTGGCCCCTTTGCAGAGAAATAGCCCCAAAGCATGATGTTTCCACCACCATGCTTTACAGTAGGTATGGCGTTTGATGGATGCAACTCAGTATTCTTTTTCCTCCAAACACGACAAGTTGTGTTTCTACCAAACAGTTCCAGTTTGGTTTCATCAGACCATAGGACATTCTCCCAAAACTCCTCTGGATCATCCAAATGCTCTCTAGCAAACTTCAGACAGGCCCGGACATGTACAGGCTTAAGCAGTGGGACACGTCTGGCACTGCAGGATCTGAGTCCATGGTGGCGTAGTGTGTTACTTATGGTAGGCCTTGTTACATTGGTCCCAGCTCTCTGCAGTTCATTCACTAGGTCCCCCCGCGTGGTTCTGGGATTTTTGCTCACCGTTCTTGTGATCATTCTGACCCCACGGGGTGGGATTTTGCGTGGAGCACCAGATCGAGGGAGATTATCAGTGGTCTTGTATGTCTTCCATTTTCTAATTATTGCTCCCACAGTTGATTTCTTCACTCCAAGCTGGTTGGCTATTGCAGATTCAGTCTTCCCAGCCTGGTGCAGGGCTACAGTTTTGTTTCTGGTGTCCTTTGACAGCTCTTTGGTCTTCACCATAGTGGAGTTTGGAGTCAGACTGTTTGCGGGTGTGCACAGGTGTCTTTTTATACTGATAACAAGTTTAAACAGGTGCCATTACTACAGGTAATGAGTGGAGGAAAGAGGAGACTCTTAAAGAAGAAGTTACAGGTCTGTGAGAGCCAGAAATCTTGATTGCTTGTTTCTGACAAAAATACTTATTTTCCACCATAATATGCAAATAAAATGAAAAAAAAACAGACAATGTGATTTTCTGGATTTTTTTTTCTCAGTTTGTCTCCCATAGTTGAGGTCTACCTATGATGTAAATTACAGACGCCTCTCATCTTTTTAAGTGGTGGAACTTGCACTATTGCTGACTGACTAAATACTTTTTTGCCCCACTGTATCTCCCCAAAAAGACTTGACCAGCAGCCATCTTATAGCACATATAGAACTGTTGGGTGTAACCTGCACATTTAGGATGTTTTCTGGCCCTCTACATATTGGCCTCAAATCATCAACACTAATATTGCTCATACCAGTCTTGATGAGATCAGAGGGTGTGTCAGAGCCAGACGCTCCCGATTCATTTTGAGTCACGTACTTCTTAAAGGGATTTTCTTGGCTTAGGTCACTGTATTTGACTGCAGACTTGTGAACCCTTACGTTGCATGCACTTCATGCTGTGAGGATTCTCCGGCACTGGGAGCAGCAGGCACGTTACTGCAAGTATGCGATTTGTATACTTTCGGCCACATTCTGACTAGACTCATTCAGTCTTCCTCAATATACTGGCATTGAGCAAGGCAGCGCTTCTCTCCATGCACCTCGCCACACATTTTACCGTGGCCCCTAAGATTTGTGGCATAAAGTAAGAAATAACGTCATCGTGTTCCATACCTTTCCTGACCTAGCTTTACACATTTTTGCGGAGCTGGACCAAACTGGTGTGAAAATGCCAATTGCTGCAACATTTTTGTAGAACCTTGCATTGCACAAACAAATTGCAATTTTCAAGTCTTTTTACATCAAATTTGTGGTCTGACCACTTAAATGAATCGCCCCAATCTTCTGTAAATGTATATTCTCTCTCTTTATGCCTGTTAGATTGGGGGGCTCTAAATGGTGTAATACAAGATTTGTGGTGTGTGCTCGGAGATAATCAGATCTCTCCACTCTCATTTCGAAGACCTCCTTCAAATGGCCGTGTTTCCAATGCATGTGGTATCCCCTTTTTCAAAGATACCACACGTACCCATTACAATCTATGCTGCTAGCCATATGTCTGTGTTTTTCACGGATTGTTTGTCCATGCAAAGCACACAGAGACATGTCTGTTTTTTCTGGCAGCATGCGTGACAAGGGCCAGTGCAAGTCTTTGAGTCTGTGCAAGAAACGTTCAGCACACAGATGGCGTCCATGTGTCAGCCATGTTTTTTATCCATCCATGAAAAACACTGATGACACACTGATGGAAAACACCAATGACACCGGTACCATTTTTTCATGTACGTGTCTTATACCCATGTGTGAAGGAGGCCTAACCCAATCCTTCCTCTCTGATGCTTTTTTCATTGAAACACTAAGAAATTGCTGTTTTGATGATCCCTCTCCTTGTCTTTTGATCAGAGTACAAATAAATCTCCATAGGCTTATATCATACTACCTTACCATTGCATAGCATCTTTCCTACTGTAACACTATTGCCGGCGCCCCTGCATGTTTCCCCTTTAACCTCCATGCAGGGACGCTAACATGCTCACTACTCTGGCCTCATGGCGTTTTCCCAGTCTGCTGGCATGTCTCCTGCTTGTGCATGCCACACTTCCTGGCTCTTCCCACTTCTCAAAGAGGCAGGGCGCAGATATTAAAATGTCCCCAGTCAATGGCTGATAGGCATTTATTATCAGAGTACACCTGCAAGGTGGCTTCCAGCCAATAGCTGGGAGGCATCTTGTATAAAAAAAATTCCTCTCCTTTAGGGAGTCACTGAAGCAACAATATTCAGTAGTGTGTCGCTTCTCCTACTAGTGAGTAGTGAAGTCCCCTAGTCTGTGTATGGCTAGTGCCTTAACATGCTCCCCCAGTCCATCTGTGGCCATTCCCTGAATATGTTATACTGGTCCGTGTGTGGCCAGTGCCTAAAACCTCGTCCCATGGTCCGTTTGTATCTGGTCTGCTAAAACCAGTCTCCGAATCAGTACCGTCTGAACGTAGGCCAAATATTTGTAAGACTCTGCTGTAGAGGAGCCAGAACTTATTAGTTTGAATGGTTCCCTAGTCTTTAAACAGTGTCAGCAAACCTGACCCCCGGGGTCAGCCGCTGCAGTAGCAATTCCAGATTTCCAGATGTTTTCGCCTGATTCATCAATTGCATCTTTGTAGAAGTAACCAAATTTGGCATAGCTTCACCCCAATCCTTCCCTGGTGTATTATTGAGTAAGGCTGGTTTCACATTAGCGTTTTATCGCGCAGCGCATCATGCGCTATCGGGCAAATGCGCAATGCTCCCCTATCTTTAACATGGTGGGCGCATGGTCTAGCGCTCGCACGCGTTCATCAGCATTTTCGTGCGCTGCGCTTTTTCCAGGTGTGCGCCCAGACATGCTAGACGCTACATGTTGCATTTTTTGTTCCACCCAACCTCGTCAAAAAATGCATGCGCGCGCGCATGGAATGCGCCAAAAAAAATCACATTACAGTCTATGGGGTCGCTGGCGTGTGCATGGACGTGCGCACGTCTGCACTTTTGAGAGCATGCGATTTTTAAGTAAACAATGTGTAGACACTTGTTTAAACCACCCCCTACACAAGAAACATTGTTTGGGAGGAGTGTAGATAAAAGAAGGTGTCTGCACTGTCAGACCACTACTCTACAGCCATCCTGGAAGAGACCAGACAGCCTGCAAAAGAACAGAGCCATTTGGATAAAAGCAGCATCAACAGGAAGGTGAGTATTCTAATGTCTACCTGTCCTTTCAAATGTATTATCTACTAATGCTTTTTTTTAATTGCAGCATGTCTTCTGGATTGGAATACACACCATCCCGTCAAGAACTGGCCCAAGCAGAGTGTGATGTGAGTATCTTCCTGCCTTTGGGTAAGTATAGCTGCTGCATCTACAAATGTGTAATAATTTTTGTTCTTTTTCAGACATCATCGGACATGGTGTCAGAGCTAAAACAGCCGGAGCAGCCAAGCCAAGTCCCGGCACAGAGATGTAATGTAAGTATAGACTGACTTTGAATGTCCCTTTTTTTTAAAAAAAAAATGTATTTTTTCTCTTACTTTTTTTCTGTCCTGTTTTCATCTTCTATCTTCTATATTTCTTCTTTTCTGTAGCTTTTTCTATATTTTTCATTCACAAATATTTCCAAGATTATAATTTTTTTTTCTAGGTTCCACAACGGGATGAAGACGTCTATCTGGACAACGAGGTCCTGATCCACCTGGTCGAGGAGCGTGTCCCGTTGTGGGCAGCCGTGACCAGCAGCACGCAGACATTGTGGTGACCCGGAGGCTCTGGAATAAGGTGGCCACAGTGATGATGGATGGCTGGGACAGCGCCTCTCCAAGTGTCAAAAAGGTGTTTAGTAAGTATTTCCATGCTCTGTGATGCTGCAGTGACTATTGTCCCTGATGACACTGTTGTGTTTCCTGCTAGATATATTCTAGCATCAAACACAACAGTGTTATCATGGTCAACAGTGTCTGCATTGTGTATTGTATTGCTGTATTGTGTGCTACATTGACTATTGTCCATGATGACACTGTTGTCTTTCCCGTTAGATATATTCTAGCATGAAACACAACAGTGTTATCATGGTCATCAGTGTCTGCATTGTGTATTGTATTATTGTATTGTGCCACATTGACTATTGTCCCTGATGACACTGCTGTGTTTCCTGCTAGATATATTCTAGCATCAAACACAACAGTGTTATCATGGTCAACAGTGTCTGCATTGTGTATTGTATTGCTGTATTGTGCCGCAGTAATTATTGTCCCTGATGACACTGTTGTGCTTCCTGATAGATGTATTCTAGCATCAAACACAACAGTGTTATCATGGTCAACAGTGTCTGCATTGTGTATTGTATTGCGATATTGTGCCGCAGTGACTATTGTCCCTGATGACATTGTTGTGTTTCCTGCTAGATATATTCTAGCATCAAACACAACAGTGTTATCATGGTCAACAGTGTCTGCATTGTGTATTGTATTGCTGTATTGTGCCACATTGACTATTGTCACTGATGACACTGTTGTTTTTCCTGCTAGAATATATCTAGCATGAAACACAATTGTGTTATCATGGCCAACAATCAGTGCATTGTCCATTGAATTGTTTTGTGATGCCGCTCTGAAGGCTTGCCATGTTCACTCACATGTGTTTGATGATACAGATTTTGCCATCAGTGCATTGTATAATGTTTTTTATTTTTTTTTCCAACAGTGAACAAAGTCCGAACACGTTGGCGCTTGATGAAGGACCGTTTCAACAGTGATGTTTGTGCTGAGGGACAGGTTCACAGTGGTTCAGCGGCAAGGACCAGAAGAAAATACCATCAGGAGTTGGCATTCCTAAGACAGGTCCTTGCCACCAGAACATACAGTTGTGGCCAAAAGTATTGACACCCCTGCAATTCTGTCAGATAATACTCAGTTTCTTCCTGAAAATGATTGCAAACACAAATTCTTTGGTATTATTATCTTCATTTAATTTGTCTTAAATGAAAAAACATAAAAGAGAATGAAGCAAAAAGCAAAACATTGATCATTTCACACAAAACTCCAAAAATGGGCCAGACAAAAGTATTGGCACCCTCAGCCTAATACTTGGTTGTACAATCTATAGCCAAAATAACTGCGACCAACCGCTTCCGGTAACCATCAATGAGTTTCTTACAATGCTCTGCTGGAATTTTAGACCATTCTTCTTTGGCAAACTGCTCCAGGGCCCTGATATTTGAAGGGTGCCTTCTCCAAACTGTCATTTTTAGATCTCTCCACAGGTGTTCTATGGAATTCAGGTCTTGACTCAAGGCTGGCCACTGTAGAAGTCTCCAGTGCTTTCTCTCAAACCATTTTCTAGTGCTTTTTGAAGTGTTTTTTGGGTCATTGTCCTGCTGTAAGACCCATGACCTCTGAGGGAGACCCAGCTTTCTCACACTGGGCCCTACACTATGCTGCAAAATTTGTTGGTAGTCTTCAGACTTCATAATGCCATGCACACGGTCAAGCAGTCCAGTGCCAGAGGCAGCACAGCAACCCCAAAACATCAGGGAACCTCCGCCATGTTTGACTGTAGGGACCGTGTTCTTTTCTTTGAATGCCTCTTTTTTTCCTCCTGTAAATTCTATGTTGATGCCTTTGCTCAAAAAACTGTACTTTTGTCTCATCTGACCAGAGAACATTCTTCCAAAATGTTTTACGCTTTTTTAGGTAAGTTTTGGCAAACTCCAGCCTGGCTTTTTTTATGTCTCGGGGTAAGAAGTGGGGTCTTCCTGGGTCTCCTACCATACAGTCCCTTTTCATTCAGACGCCGACGGATAGTACGGGTTGACACTGTTGCACCCTCTGACTGCAGGGCAGCTTGAACTTGTTTGGATGTTAGTCGAGGTTCTTTATCCAACATCTGCACAATCTTGCGTTGAAATCTCTTGTCAATTTTTCTTTTCCGTCCACATCTAGGGAGGTTAGCCACAGTGCCATGGACTTTAAACTTCTTGATCACACTGCGCACGTTAGACACAGGAACATTCTGGTCTTTGGAGATGGACTTGTAGTCTTGAGATTGCTCATGCTTCCTCACAATTTGGTTTCAAGTCCTCAGACAGTTCTTTGGTCTTCTTTCTTTGCTCCATGCTCAATGTGGTACACACAAGGACACAGGACAGAGGTTGAGTCAACTTTAATCCATGTCAACTGGCTGCAAGTGTGATTTAGTTATTGCCAACACCTGTTAGGTGCCACAGGTAAGTTACAGGTGCTGTTAATTACACAAATTAGAGAAGCATCACATGATTTTTCGAACAGTGCCAATACTTTTGTCCACCCTCTTTTTTATGTTTGGTGTGGAATTATATCCAATTTGGCTTTAGGACTATTCTTTTTGTGTTTTTTCATTTAAGACAAATTAAATGAAGATTATAATACCAAAGAATTTGTGTTTGCAATCATTTTCAGGAAGAAACTGAGTATTATCTGACAGAATTGCAGGGGTGTCAATACTTTTGGCCACAACTGTAAGTAGTTTTTTTTTTAATCTGTGCTTTTCTATTCCACAGCAGTTGGCGCTTGTAAATGTATGACACTAATGTTTTTCTTTTCTTTCCACAGCACCTGGAGCAGTACCCTGCAACCTGTCCCTGGAGCGGTCCTTCATCGAACGACCTCGGACCCGTCCCAGCCATCCGACAGCCAGGAAGCAGCTTGTAGGTCAGCAACACAGACTGCTGGTGACCAGGAAGCTGGTCAATCAGGTGTTCCCCTGTCCCAGGTCTCTGCCACTGGTTATGCGGGCACTTCCCGCCAGCAGCAGAGGGCCTCAGAAAGGATTGTCATGCACTTGAGCTCGGTCTTTCAGACGAGCCTCAAGGCGCTGTCAGACAAAGTGGAAAGCAGTTTTGCCCTAATGGAACGTGGTTTTAGCCACATGGATGGCATTTTTCTTATGTAGGCATAACGCTGTACTCAGTACTCCCCTGATGATCTGGTTGGTGAAACGCGTAGGGAGAAGGGAGCGTCACATGGAGGAACCCATGAATGTAAAGATTTGGGTGAGATCTTTCCATGATATACAAGATGACATAAAAAATCTGTAAAGGTGGTGAACTGCATGATCTAAAGAGGAATGTTTAGGTTCACACCCTGGTTTCATAATTACAGACTGTATACTATGCCATTCTTTATTTTTAGGTGATTATTGAAATTAGGCTGTTACTATGAAATTTGTCTAGGATCATTGTTAGTGATGATGATGTATGTTACACAGTAGTGGCACATAAATTTAGAACAATGGATCTGTAAAAGACATTTTTTAGCACCATGAGAGTGTGCTTTTTCAAAAGAAATTTACACTAAGCGGATACTCTGAGGGGGTGTCTATGTATAGTTGGATAACGACACTAAGGGTATACCGGAAAGGTGTTTGAAAGTTTGGTCTTACCGCATCTGACTGAGCGGTTTTTTCTTGTAAGTGTTTGTCTTTTTGTACATGTGCATATTTTATGAATGGACCAAGTCCTTTTTAAATCTAATTTTGAATAAAGTAGATTAGTTTTATTTAAAGTATTTTTCTAGCTTGCTGGTGTAGATAGACTCCTCCTAAGTGCACCACCACCGCCGCCGCTACACCTGCTTGGAGCACCGACAACAATCCTCCTGCCAGTAGCACCGCCAACACTCCTCCTAGGAGCACCACCACTGCCGCCGCTCCACCTGCTTGGAGCACCAACAACAATCCTCCTGCTGGGAGCACTGCCAGTGCTCCTCCTCCTTGGAGCACCACCACCATTCCTCCTAGGAGCACCGCCACCACTCCTTCTAGGAACATCGCCAGCGCTCCTCCTGGTAGGAGCACCACCCCCGCCACCACCGAGCATCATCAGCAGAGGGGTGATCCCCATTCCCTTTTTGTTCCAAGCCAAACAAGGTCAACCAGGTACAGCAGGTCACCATGGGCAAAGCGGTCACACATTGACAAAAGGTCCAGGCAGGAGCCTCCAGGACACAGAAAGAAAAAAAAAAAAAACTTTGTCTGTCCCTCCCCCCTCTCCTCCTATTGTGTCTGAACCTGCCTCCATTACCATCCCTGAGCTCCCTTCCCCCACTACTTTCATCGCCCTTTCCCCTAGAACCCCTTCCTCGCCTTCCAGCTGTTCCTCATCTCTCCACCCCCCCAAATTTCCACCATCTTCCCCCAGACATCGTTCCCAATAAAACTTGTGTTTTTTTTGTAATAAAGGTGAATATTTGGTTTCCCCTAAAATAATGTTTGATTTATGTGTCTTTCGCCGCCTACACACACTGCACTGTTTTTGCCACCACAAAGCTCCATTACTGACACATGTTTCTTGTGTCAGTCCTGGAGATATGTGTAGTCAAATACACAAATATATGACTAGTATTTTCACCACCAGTCTCTTCAGTCTGCTAATATTGCACAGACTGAATAGAGGATGGTGTTGAGTGCAAGGCATATCTATTATTACCTTGCCATGTATCATAAAAAGTAAATTGAGGATGGTGTGTTTTTACAATCATCATTTAACTATTTGTGACACAAGGCCAGGGGATTCTAGATATACCTTGTAATTAAACACATCATCTATTCAGTGTGTGGTTAATAAACTGAGGAGAGGATGGGGAAAATACACGTCATATCTACAATACCCTGGCCTCATATCATATCTATTTATCACACCTGGCCAGGTGAATACACATATGAGTTAACCTGCAGCGTTGCTTCAGTCTGCATTATCTATTTCACACAGACTGGAGCGATGCTGCAGTTTAACTCATATGTGTATTCACCTGCCCATGTGTGATAACATTCTGAAGTTAGGATGCGTTATTCTGGGCGTCCTCACTTCAGCATGACACCAGGCCTGGGGATTGTAGAAGTTGTATAACCTTTATTATCTCTCCACTCTGCATTCAAACTCAAGCCACAGTGGTGATCCTATAAATAATTTTTATACTCACATGGTCAGGTGTCATAAATAGTGACAGGTGCTAGTGCATCCCCAAATCACAATTTGTAACATCAGGCCAGGTGACACAAATATTAGTTGTATTATCTCCACCGTCGCTGGAAATTGAACACAAACTGTAGAGATGAAAAAGGTCATACAACTTGTGTGTGTGTATGTATAGTCACCTGGTCAGGAGTACTAGTAAATTCATGATGCACAAAACACAGCATCATGAATTCACTGGTACACCTGGCCAGTTGATTATTGTATTGGAGTGTAAAAAGACAGAGTGCACACGGTACAGGTATCAAAACAGGTTTTTGATTAACATACACACAAGGAAAAAATTTTACAACATTTGATCTTGCCATTCCACCCGTCCTACATCTGAAATGAAGTAGGCCGCAAATTGGTCCCTCATTTGGCCAACTTCAACGGATGACCGGAGAGGGTGCTGATTGAATTCAGGCAATGGGTTAGGAGCTGCATCATCGAGTTCAAAGGTCGGGTGCTCTTTAGCCATCACAAAATTATGAAGAAACACACACGCCTTCACCACCTCATCCACGGTTTCCAGTTTCAGATTAATGGCTGTGCCGAGAATGCGCCATCTGGAGACAAGTATACCAAAGGCACACTCTACAGTTCTTCTGGCCCTGGACAGTCTGTAATTAAAGATTTTTTTTGTGTGGTCCAAGTCCCGGCTGGAGTAGGGTTTCAGCAGGTTGGTGCACATTTGAAAGGCCTCATCCCCAACCATTACAAATGGAGAGTGGAGGACCTTCGAGGTGGGGAAGAGGCCGTGGCATGGGGAAATTGAAATGGTTGCCATACAACCTCCGGCCTATGTCCGAGTTCTTAAAAGCCTGGGAGTCATTCCCACAGCCAAATACCCCAATGTCCACTGCAACAAACATACAGTCTGAATCCGCAATGGCCATGAGTACTGTAGAAAAGTACTTTTTGTAGTTATAGTACTCAGAGCCAGTTCTTTTGGGTTTGATTATCCAGATGTGTTTCCCATCAACCACTCCCAAACAGTTGGGGAAATTGCAGACTGTCCAGAATTTTTCTGCTATTTCCATTCACTTTTCAGCGGTGGGCAGGGGCATAAATTCTGGACAGAGAACGTTCCACAAAGCCTGGCAGGTGTCCGCAACAATTCCCGACAAGGTGGATATTCCAATCCGGTACTGGAAGTGGAGTGAAGAGAGGCTCTCTCCAATAGCTAGGAATCTGTGAAACTGAGAAAGAACAAAAATTAATATTTATGTACATGGTTTTTTAAAACAATAAAATAATTAAAAAAAAGTACATGACATAACAATAATTCTGCAGGCTTTGGTTTACTACATGGCAGAACAATAATTCTGCAGGCTTTGGAATAGTACATGGCAGAACAAAGAAAATTATGCAGGCATTGGTTTGTAAATATTAAGTATCATAATGTGACCAGGAGCCGTTCCTCCGGAGGAATCGCAAGACGGAGCTGTGTGTCCTGTCTCCAGATGGATTGTTGAACACGAGCTAGTAAATCCCTGAAGTTTTGTTGGGACATCCGGGTATAGTCAGTAAATTTCTCCGGGTTTGCCTGGAGCTTGCTGTAGAGGGTGTGGTACGCTCCACGGCTCTCCCGGAGTTCAATGATAATCGGATGTATCCACAAACGCCCTTGCTGTCGTCTTTTCTGTCTCTCTCTCTTTGTTGATGGCAAGCAACTGCATAAGCCTGAGCCATCGCGATGTCTAGATCCAAGTTGAAGTGAAAACTCTTACAGCGCAGATCCATGTTGACAAGAGAAAAAGCAAGCAAATGTGAAGAATTCGGCTATAAACAGGGTCTATATAAAGAATTCCCATAACACACGCCTACTGGTGTCCCATTGTGTCCCACTGGTGGAGTCTGTTGCAAGAATTTTGCAAGGATTTTCCTCCTGTGAAATGTGACACCTAGACAACCCTTGCGCATAAAAAAACGCAGACGCATGGAAAAACACTTGAAATCGCATACAAACGCTGCATTTTTTTGTCATGTGCACGCTGATGCGACAAAATATCGTAGCATTTACAAGCGTTTGCAAGAGTTTTTTGCATGCATTTTATGTGCGCTCAAAATGCTGCACAAAACGGCGCAAATGTAAACTTAGCCTAAGACAGCATTTTGGCACAATTTTTACGGCTCACAAAAACAGTTCCATTTTGATGAATTTGGTGCTAAAAACAGCAACTAATACCACAAGACAAAAAAGGCAAGTGACTTAAAAATAAAAACGTAAATGATAAATAGGGGCAAAGTCTATTTATCTGTAATTCAGTTGTTCATATGTATGGATACATGAAGTATACATCTGATAATTAGGAGCATGTAGTCATTAGAGCATATGAGTCTGTCCGCAGTTTTTGCCATAAAGACACATGGAGGTTGTGGCTGTTTTTGATATTTGCAGAATGAATTTACATTTTTATGCTTTATTGTGGTATTGAAAGCTAAATAATAATGTATACTTTACAGTTTTAGTTACTAGTAGATTGAGGCATCTGCCATTCAAACTTGATGCAGTATTAAATAGATATCTGCATTTATAAGCAGATACCCCTCAACTAAAACAAAATAAAATCAAGAAAAAAAATAGAATAAAGCCCATTGTTTCTTGTCTTAGGGCAAATAGGGTCTCTGCGGAATGACTATTTCCATATTCATCCACAATACACCTTGTTATGCAGACAGAAGCATATGGGAGCTTACCGACTTGCTCATTGTTTTACATGATTGTTCCAGCTACCATTGTGGAGTAAGAGCTTTTTGTTATATTTTTTATATACATAAAGAAAAAATAAGGTTCTATAAATAACAGTTCAATTTTGATTGGTCATTCCTATCTTCATGACTAAATTGCATGAGAAAGTCATTGTGACCTAAACGCAATAAATAAGAATGAATCCCATAAGCTGTTTCTTCCAATTTCATGTTTAGAAAATTTCACAAATAAAACTTTCTGAACTCATTCTGACTTGTAGGCTGTCATGTAACAAAAGTAGGGTATTCTTAGATTATGGCTGTTTGTAGCAATGTTTGTTTCTAAAAAAGCTTGGTGACTCCCAATATGGCTTCATTAACAGGTCCAATAGAGGCTCAGACACAGATTGCTAAGGCTCTTGAATACTAAAGATCTGTCATGACCTCTGTTGTCTGGTGTCCCAGGACCAGGGGCTTCTTCCCTGTCCCTAACGCTAGGGGCACCCTAGCTCGCCCTGTTCCCCATATTATTTCTAATGGTGAAGATGCTGGGCCCACATGGCTTGCCTTAGCTCCTGAATCCATCCTCAGTCTTTACCCCTCTCCTACGAGGAAAGTAGTACTGTACCGTAATACACCAACCAGAGTAAAAAGGTAATATGAACATGGATAATGAAAAATGCCAAGCAGAAAAATATACTCACACAGACAACAGAGGAATGCACTGGGGAGTGGGGGATGGATTAAACCAAAGCAGGGGAAGAAGAGGAATTATCACGCACTCAAAACCTAGCAACAGTCACATTCCCATTCTGCCGCCTCACCACTGCCTGAGCTGCCGCCTCATCACCACCAGAGCTGCTGCACCCCCGACCTTCTGTCTCTTCCCCACTATCCCGTAGAATGTAAGTCCGCAAGGTCAGGGTCCTCTCTCCTCTGTACCAGTCGGTCTTTGTAAATTTGTTTACTGTTAACAATATCTATAGCTTTGTATGTAACCCCCCATCCCATGTACAGCACCATGGAATTAATGGCGCTATATAAATAAATAATAATAATTATAATAATAATATAAATCCACCAAACCACTTCTCCAATAACAACCACCAACAATCTCCAGCCATGCAGCATAAGCCACTCTGACAAGGAGTGCTAGCGAGGGCCCATATTATATAGGAGATGGGAGTGACTAACAGTGCACAGCTGAGCCTTAATGCTGGAAAGCTTTCAGGAGCTCTCAACTGAGCAGATTAACCCCTGCACTGCTAAATGAAACTTGCACCGTTTAATATGAAGGTGAATTGCTTCCAATCAGGGCAGGAGTAGGAGAAATCAGTCTTCTGGCTCCTCTCTATCGCAGTAAACCCATGACAAGATGCCTATAGATGCAAGAATAAAACCAGACTCATGAAATGGAGACTAAGGCTAGTTTCACACTAGCGCTTTTGAGCGCAGCGACGGCCTGCGCACGGCCGCCGCTAAGCCCCGCCCCCTGCCGCGCCTCTGCCGGTAGCTCCGCCTACCGGCGCATGACGCTGCATGCATCCTGCGTCCCCTATCTTTATCACTGGGGGCGCAGGCCGTGCGCAGTCTGCGTTTGGCGGCGCATGCACTTTTTTGACGGTGCGCCGAGCGCAACCAAACTGCAGCAGGTTGCGTTTGGCGCAGGTCGGCGCACCATCAAAAGGACACATGCACCGCCAAACGCAGACTGCGCACGGCCTGTGCCCCCAGTAATAAAGATAGGGGACGCAGGACGCATGCAGCATCATGCGCCGGTAGGCGGAGCTACTGGCGGAGGCGCGGCAGGGGGCAGGGCTTAGCGGCGGCCATGCGCAGGCCGTCGCTTCGCTCAAAAGCGCTAGTGTGAAACTAGCCTAACAATGCAAATATAGTATAGAGTGTTTGTGCACTTAATACTAATAGGAATAGGGTCCGATTCATTAAGACGTTGTTCACACCGACCTTTGTGAAGGGCTTATTGGAGTATGATGCATGCGTTACTTAATGAATTCGACACATCTTCATTGTGCTGTGTGCTGTGCACCTTCGTATACCATGGTAGAAATGCTGGAGCAGCATTTGTGGTGTAAGAAACACCCTCAGTTTTAATGAATGTGGCCATGCCCCATCCCGCCTCGTCCCAGCTCTTCAAATTTTGGCTGAGTTGGCCAAATCTGGCTTGAAAATGCCAAAAGAGTTGAGCCAAAATGTTGAGACTTATTAAAGTGCTTTATAACAGAAAACTGGCATAAACACTTTGATGAATTGGGCCATAGTCTTGTATTAACCCCTTAACCCCGGAGGTATTTTCGTTTTTGCGTTTTCGTTTTTTGCTCCCCTTCTTCCCAGAGCCGTAACATTTTTATTTTTTGTCAAAATGGCCGAGTGAGGGCTTGTTTTTTGCGGGATGAGTTGTACTTTTGAAATTTACCATTGGTTTTACCATGTCATGTACTAGAGAACTGGAAAAAAATTCAAAGTGCGGTGAAATTGCAAAAAAAGTGCAATACCACACTTGTTTTTTGTTTGGCTTTTTTAGTAGGTTCACTAAATGCTAAAACTGACCTGACATTATTATTTTTCAGGTCATTACGAGTTCTTAGACACCAAACATTTCTAGGTTCTGTTTTATGTAAGTGGTGAAAAAAAATTCCAAACTTCGTTAAAAAAAAAATTGTCCCATTTTCCGATACCCGTAGAGTCTCCATTTTCATGATCTCGGGTTGGGTGAGGGATTATTTTTTGCGTGCTGAGCTGACATTTTTATTGATACCAATTTGGTGCAGATACTATCTTTTGATTATCCGTTATTGCATTTTAATGCAATGTTGCGGTGACCCGAAAAACATAATTCTGGCATTTTGACTTATATTTCTCGCTACGCTATTTAGCGATCAAGTTAATCCTTTTTTATTGATATATTGATAGATTGGGCAATTCTGAATGCGGTGATACCAAATATGTGTATGTTTGATTTTTTAAATTGTTTTATTTTGAATGGGGTGAATGGGGGATGATTTGAACTTTTATTTTTTTATTTTTTAAATTTTTTAAAAACTTTTTTTTTTACTTTTGGCATGCTTCAATAGCCTCCATGGGAGACTAGAAGCTTCCATAACCTGATCAGCTTTGCTACCTACAGGCAATGATCAGGTCATCTGTATGTGGTAAAATTACTCATTTACTCCAAATCCGGCTTTAAACTTCTCAACAACAGTATCACGGACCTGCCTGTTGTGTTTCTTGGTCTTCATGATGCTCTCTGTGCATCAAACAGAATCCTGAGACTATCACAGAGCCGATGCATTTATACGGAGACTTGATTACACACAGGTGGATTATATTTATCATCATTAGTCATTTAGGACAACATTGGATCATTCAGAGATCCACAATGAACTTCTGGAGTGAGTTTACTGCACTGAAAGTAAAGGAGCCGAATAATATTGCACACCCCACTTTTCAGTTTTTGACTTTCCACAAAAATTTAAAATAACCAATAAATTTCGTTCAACTTCACATTTGTGTCCCACTTGTTGTTGATTCTTCACCAAAAATTTACATTTGGTATCTTTATGTTTGAAGCATGATATGTGGGAAAAGGTTGAAAAGTTCCAGGGGGCTGAATACTTTCGCAAGGCACCGTATCTGAGAGATTCAATATTTTACATATGTGGCTCTTTGGAGCACTCTTAGTCACATAGCAGCATTAAAGGGGTTTTCCACTACTTTGATATTGATGACCTATTCTTTATTCTTAGATCGGTAGTGGTTCAGCACATGCTCTCCTCCATGATCAGCTGGCTGTTAAAGAGAATCTGTCATCAGGTGCTGGGACCCTGATTCCAGTGCTGGACTGGCTGCTATCAGTTTGATACAATCACAGTTTTCTCTGCTGCAGATCTACTAGTGGTCAAAATCCTGAGCTCTGTAGAACTTCACCCACACCATTGAATGGCAGCTTTCTGTGTACAATGTGCATAGTCAGAAAGCTGCCAATCAATGGAGGAGATGTGGCTACACACACAGCACAGGAGGACTAGTAGGCACAAGACACCTAGTCCAGTAGTGAAAATCTCCTACTGATAAAATACTGTTTTTAATTAAAATAGCAACACACAGCCAAGTAAGTAACACATTGCTTGAAACAGCTTTTTTGCCCCTACATCATGCTGCTCTTAGATCATATATCAAAAACCTGCTTACAGATTCCCTTCAATTAGTTTATGGATGGGCGCAGCACAGCTCCTCACACTGCTTAGTGGCCATTGACAAGAACTGAATGGTGGCAATTTTTTATGTGTTTACCATTTTCTATAAGATCTGGTTACTAACTTGTTTTGGATGCATGTGAATGACTATCTTGATGCATCCTATGTCTAGTAGCTGTACATCTATGAGCAAAATCAAGTATTTCTTTTCTAACTCGCTGCTCTGTTTTCTGTTTAGTATCCTCCAGTATATCAACTAAATATGAAGAGTGAAACCTTTATGAGGTCTTGTCCAAAATCTGTTCAACATTGCAGCCTCACCGTGCCAATGACCCTCAGCAGGCATCATCCCAGGGCTTGACTTGACACTGAATAATCATTAATTAATGCATTATTAAAACGGTAATATGTAAAGTCCAATAGACTAGTAAGAGAAAATTCAAATAAAATATTGTGTTGGATGATACTGATATTAAAATATATGGTGACAAGGGAATATTTGCATATTAGACATGATTACCCAAAATCCACCCCGAGACAAGGAGGAAGTGGCTATGAAGGTGGCGAATGTGAAGCTTTTAATGAAAGCATAACAGACTCATTCTTCTACTTTTTATCTGGAAGTTTATTCCATTATTCCATTGGCAAGACTTCCTGATATCACCGTCATCCTACTCGCTGATAAAAGCATGACAGGGATAAAACCAAAACATAACACAAAGGGAAAAAAAAGAAATAACTGACATATCCTCATCTGCAATCTTATCCGCCATGACTGCCAAGCTAAAATTGTTTCAACGCCACCCTGATAAGATCATCTCGTTTTGCTAGTCTTTTCAAAAAAAGAGGATTTCTCCAGAGATATTTAGTTCTCTTTGTATGGAAGGGGAAAGGGAGTGTTAGCCATTTGCAGACATTAAATTTGGTCTTTTATAAATGGAGTCAACTTTTGTAGAAAAGTAACAAAGTTTAAAGTCCATAAAATTTGGAGTTTTCCAGTTTTATTCTACCAAAAACTAACTAAAGTTTGACACATGTTGCTAAAAACATCTGTATATGTCATACAATGTAGCAGATAGTTTTTAGGACCTAACAATAACATCTATAGAATGGGGGCACCTAATCACCCTCAAACTTAGGCCAGTTTCACACAGGTATGACACATGTGCTCCTTAAATTTGCGATCAGTTGACTGTTTGCAAGTGTAGTGCATCTGTATACAACATGTAATGGCCAATTCATCCAACAGTTTGTTGCTTGGAATGAGCGAACGTGTTCGGTGATACTCAGATATTACCGGTGCTTGGATTTGAAGCTTGAATTCCCATCCCGCATGTTTGGCGCTTGTTACACAGCCAATAAGCATGCAGGGATTGCCTGCCATCTAGGTAGCGGCATTATGGTGATTGGCTGGCTGCATTATCTCAACAGAGGTTACAAAAGGACCGGCGCTGCCTCGCTCAGCTCACTGATGCCATTGTGCACCTCAGGGATAGTTCTGATTGGAAGGAGAGAGCAGTTTGCCAGGCCTGTGTGTGCACAGTTTAACAAATCAGAGTCCTCTAGTGTTGATACTAGAGATGATGCTGAACCATCATACTAAGGGCTCATACTCACTTGCGAGAGACTCGCACGATTCTCGTGCGAGTCTCTCGCATGAAAACCTGGCACTGCCGCCGGTACTTGGAGAGGAGCATGCGACTGCATAGAAATACTTCTATTTTTTGGGAACATTATGGGAGGGCACTTATAGTATAGAGTTGATAGAATTGGTAAGAGTGGTTCTGGAACGGAACACTAGATGGGGGCATACTAGTGGGCCTTATTAGTTATAGCTGTAAGGAAGTTTGCTTAATGGTTAATTGTAGGAGGAGGAGCTGTTATGGGTTAAGCTAGTGTAGGTTGTAGGAATTAGTGAGTTGGGCGAGCACGCCTGACAGGTCCACAAGGGCTCTAAGCCCAGGACAATATAGCAGCTATGCAACGTTGTTTAAGTGAAGAAGCACGGGCACAGTCAGATGGGTGCTGGATAAGACCACAGCACCCGGGGAAGTTACAGTTCACGTCAGCAGCGGGAATGGAGAAGTAAACGTGGTCCAAAAGTCGTGCAGGGTGCAGAATGTTCATGATGTGGCAGATTCTCAATAAGGCTGAAGCTTGTAAGTCCGGGGCAAAACGGATGAGCGGGTTCCCCTATGTACTGATGTCCTACAGTAGTGAAGCTGTGGCACATAGGGCGAAGAAAGTAAGAAAAGGAAAGAGCAGGAGGAATGCTGTGTGGACTGTGACGTAACTGTTGTGTCCGGGACCGTTCAAGAAGAAAGTAAAAGCATTGATTTTGCATCAGAACCGGTATCTGTGTCCGTTATTTCAACTTCAGGCATTGGAAACAAGTGTGCAGGAGCTTGGTTGCACGGCAGTGGAATCCCTGACCGTGGATCAGCAACCAGAACAGGTACACTGGTAGATGTTGAAGGTATTTCTGTGAGAGGAGGTCAGGACACCAGGGCCTCAGTGTCCTCAGCTACAACTACCGTCTTGCCCTCTTCTTACACTGAATATTTAGTTATCCCATTGTGCAGGGAATTTCAGTGTCTAATAGACACTATGAAGTGTTTGGAAGAGCGAGGGGAATGGGCAGAGGTCAGAATTTATTTATTTTTTATGTGGGGCACAGTACACTGTAAAGAGCACTATGTGGGCCCATTTTACTATATGGAGCACTAGTTGGAGTCCTTTATATTGCATGGAGCACTAGATGGGGCCCATTTTACTGTATGGAGCAATTATAATGTATGGATCACTATGTGGGGCCCATTATTCTGTAAGTAGCATTGTCAGGTCATTTTACTGTGTGGAGCACTATATGAGACCATTATATTGTATGGAAGGCAATGCATGACCCTGTTATATGGTATGGCACACTATGTGGAGTCATTATACTCTATAGAGCACTATGTGGGGCCATTATACTGTATGGAGCTGTGACGTGAGTCATGGCAGAAAATATATACTGTATATTCTACTTACTGCAGGTAAAGGGAGGTCAAACAATCAAAGATCAGGTCCAGGAAATGGCGCAATATAACAAAGGGAAGTCAGAGAAGAAGTCCAATACACGAGCTGAGGTCAGGAAAGCCAGAGAGACAAAACAGTTACAGGGAGCAGGCACAAGCAAAGTCAGGTGACAAGCAAAGGGTCTGAGTCCGGGAAGAGAATCAAGTCAAGCACAGAGAGCAAGAGGGATTAATGTTCCACAGGCAACAGCAAGTGTACGATTGACACTGGGGGAAGGAACTAGCATGCTTAAGTAGAAGCCTGATTAAGGAAAATGAACACAGGTAATTGCAGCACAGACCCAGCACAGACTGACAGCCCCGACACAAAGTAACAAAAAGACAGAAACAGAGTGGAAATCGTGACAGCAGCACTTTGTAGGGCCTTTATACTGTGTGAAGCATTATTTGGGGCCATTATACTGTATGGAAGGCAGGGCCCTGTTATACTGTATGGAGCACAATGTGTGGCCATTATACTGTATGGAGTACTTTGTGTGGCCATTGTACTGTATGAAAGACTGGGGATTACAGTTAGAGAATCATACTGTGATGGGGTCACCATTCTTTGTCGGGGGATTGAGGGAAGGGCGGTACAGTAGGGTTATCATACCGTGCATATGGAAGGTACTGTGTAGGAATTCACTGTGAGAGTATCATACTGTGTTTGGGGGCACTTTTGCTTTCATCATACTTTATTATCTTATTTAGAAAGGAGGATCTGAGTCATTTTACGTAAGAATATAAAGGTTTTCTTAATACAAACATTTTTTTGTCAAAGATACAGATTAATTCTATAAAAATTAAAGTAGGTACACAGGGTTTTGATCCAAAAGTGAAGGAAAAGCAGTGACCGGAGGCTATAGTCAGGATTACATAGTCATGAAGTGAATCACCAGTTTGTTGTATCACGCTTCCTGAAAAAGCGACATCCACGCAAAACATGCTTCGGGGTACGTGGCCGCAGTCTTGGCAGGATACCTCATTAAATGGGTAATTAACCTTAATCTAATTTAGATGTATAGAGCCCACCAGAAAACATATATGTCACTCCACAGTAGATTTTGAATAACAGCATGTTGGCCTAGATTGTTTACTTGCCATGTTTGGGTATAGAGTCCCATATTAAAATAACTAGATATTGCAACCCCTTTGGGCTGTTATCTGCTAAGGAATCTTTTTGATACAACAAACTGGTAATTGGCTTCATAACAATGTAATCCTGACCACAGCTTCCGGCCACTGCTTTTCCTTCACCTTTGTATCAAAACCCTGTATACCCACATAACATTTTATAGAATTAATGTGTATCTTTGACAAAAATTTTTTTATTAATAAAACCTTTATATTGTTATGCAAAAATACTCAGATCCTCCTTTCTAAATAATTTAGTGCAAGAGTCAATAACTTGATGAATACATTGCCAACTGTGGAACTAGTACTTTGTATCTTATACTTTATTTTCTGTATTATTCAAGGTTATTATCCTTTGTTATTACATATTTAACCCCTTAAGGACAAAGCCACTTTGTAGGTTAATGACCAGGCCTTAATTTTGAAACCTGACCTCTGTTACTTAATGTGGTTATAACTCTGGAACGCTTCAACAGATCCCAATGAATCTGAGACTGGTTTTATTTTGTGACATATTGTACTTTATGATAGTGGTAAAATTTCTTCAATCTTTCTTGTGTTTATTTGTGAAAAAAAATGTAAATTTGGCAATAATTTTGAAAATGTCACAATTTTAAAACTTTTAATTTTTATGCCCCTAAATCAGAGTGTTATGTCACAAAAAATAGTTAATAAATAACATTTCCCACATGTCTACATTCTAAAAACTGCACCCCTCAATGTGTTCAATACCATGTTTAAAAAGTTTCTTAACCCTTCAGGTGCTTCAAAAGAATTGAAGTAATGTGGAAGGACAAAATTATCATTTAACTTTTTTTCACAAAAAATTTACTTCAGACGCAATTTTTTTTATTCTGTCAAGGGTATCAGGAGAAAATGAACCAAAATATTTGTTGTGCAAATTATCCTGAGTACACCGAATCACCATGTGTGGAGGAAGACCACTCTTTAGGCACATGGCAGGGCTCGGAAGGGAAGGAGCATCATTTGAGGTTTTGAACGTAAAATTGGATGGACTCAAGAGTGGACGCCATGTCACGTTTCGAGAGCTCCAGATGTACCTATACAGTGGAAACCCCCCACCCCCCATAGATGACCCAATTTTGGAAAACTAGACCACCCAAGGATGTGTGGTGAGCACTTTGAACCCCCAAGTGCTTCACAGAAGTTTATAACATAGAGCCGTGAAAATAAAAAAAATCATATTTTTTCCACAACTAATTTTTTATCTTCCAAAGGGTAACAGGAGAAACTGCTGACAAAAGTTGTTGTGCAACTTGTCCTGAGTATGATAATACCCAATATATAGGGTAAACAACTGTTTGGGCGCATGGCAGAGCTCAGAAGGGAAGGAGCGCCGTTTGATTGTTTCAACACAAAATTGGCTGGAATTGAGATCAGATGCCATGTCGCATTTGGAGAGCCCCAGATGTGCCTAAACAGTGGAGACCCCCAACAAGTGACCCCATTCTGGAAACTAGACCCCTCAAGGAATATATTTAGATGCATGGTGAGCTCCTTGAACACTCAGGTGCTTATAACAGCTGTGAAAATTAAAAATCAAATTTTTTCCTCAAAAATCATATCTTTGCACCAAATTTTTCATTTTAACAAAGGTAGCAAGAGAAAATGGACTCAAAAAATTGTTGTGCAATTTCTCCTAAGTTCGCAGATACCCCATTTGTGGAGGAAGACCACTGTTTTAGGCGCACGGCAGGAACCAAAAGAGAAAGGTTTGACTTTTTGAACACTAAATTGGCTGGAATCGAGAGCGGATGCCATGTCACTTTTGAAGGGCCCCTGATGTGCCTAAACAGTGAAATCCCCCACAAGTGATACCATTTTGGAAACTAAATCCCACAAGGAACTT
The DNA here is from genome assembly GCF_039654945.1 of Dendrobates tinctorius. NCBI lineage: Eukaryota > Metazoa > Chordata > Amphibia > Anura > Dendrobatidae > Dendrobates > Dendrobates tinctorius. The sequence continues at coordinate 89,896,165 of NW_027361696.1, read as the reverse complement.
ATCTAGAAGCGTGGTGAGCATCTTGAACCACTAGGTGCTTTACAGAAGTTTATAACAAAGCTAATAAAATAAAATAAAAAATTTAAAAAAAATAAAAATAAAAAAACACTTTTTTTTAGCTCCAATTTTTTATGTTCTCAAGGGTAACGGGAGAAAATGGACCCCAGAATTTGTTGTGCAATTTCTCCTAGGTGTGTCAATACCCCATGTGTGGGTTAAAACTACTTTTGAGGCACAGTGCAAAGCTCAAACGGGAAGGAGCATCATATTATAGTACAGATTTTACTACTATGGTTTGAGTCACTGGGAGAGCCCCTGAGGTGCCAGAACAGTAGAACACCTCATAAGTGGCCCCATTTTACAAACTTCACTTCTCAATGAATTAATCTAGGGGTGAAATGATCATATTGCTATCAAGGGTGTGTCACAGAATTTTATACCATTGGGTAGTGAAGAAAAAATAATTACATTTTTACCACAAAAATTATTAGCCCCAGATTTAATATTTTCACACAAGAAGTGGGTAAACTTGGCACCAGAATGTGTCCCACAATTTCTGTTGAATATAGAAATATACCATATGTGGCTGTACAGTACTGCTTAGCCATACGGAGAGTCTCAGTAGGGATGAAGCGCTATTTGCTTTCTGGAGCGCAGATTTTCCCAGAATAGTTTGTGGACTCCATATACAGAGCCCCATAAGTGGTAGAGAACAGAATCCCCCTCCAGTGACCCCAGAAATGATATCCCTGCCAAATGTGAATGCCAAAGGTGGTTTATACACACTGGGGCTCAGAAGCAAGGAGGGCATTTGGATTTGGGAGCGTAGAATTTGCTTATTTGCTTAATTTCTTTTGGCTTTTTCAGAGCCTTTGTGCTACCAGTAACGTGGAAGCCTCCTATATTTCTGTTAACAGATGACAGACCTAAGTGGCTATGCCCGTCATTGGACGTTAAGGGATTAAATCAGGCAATTGGGTCTTATGCTTTATACTAGTCTTACATAGCATATCATCTTATTCCAATATTTTGTTCTAAGATCTGTTCATTAATATATACTTTGTTCATGGGACAAAGCCTTTACATTTGATTCCAATTGATGTTAAGATATAATAACTCTCCCAACATGTTTCGCTGTCTTGCAGCACCTTCAGGGGTATCCAAGCTAATTGCAAACTAATCTCATCCCACCTTGCAATGTAATAGTATGTCATAGCAGACTAGAATTTTCCCTGAACCATGGCACTATACTAACCTCTGGCTACAGTTGAAAATGCTTTTTTTTTTCATTTCTTCCTCATTTCAGCAGCCTTAATTTCTTTCATTTTGCCAAAAAGTTATTTCACATTGCCCTAAACATGCTGACGTGTAGAATCTGGTTACCATTCATTTTAGCTAAAAATGAATGCCGTAAATAAAAAAAATCCAAAAACAATGTCAAATTTTCCATTTGTTTTTCACCATTTCACCCCATAGAATTTATTTCCCATTTATTCTTTAAAATATGCGACAAAAATGAATTGTGACATGCAAAACTAAAACTTGCAATGCAAAATTCATGCCTTCATGAAAAAGAATAGGAGGTAAAAAGAAAAGCATAAAAACTAAAGGGATAAATAACACCAAAAAACAATATCTTTTATTTAAGTAGTAGAAATAAAATACTAGCATAGTAGGAAAACATCTATTAAAAAGTACAGCAGGTGAGGACAGCAATAATAGAGTTTATATAGGGGAACTCCCAGATTTTAGCCTTCTCTAATATAAGGTGCCAGTGCAGAATAACCAATATTTTAAATTATTTTTTGGGGATTTTATTACATTTTTGAAACTATAGATATAAAATTGCCCTTATTTCTTCTTTATTACCCTGTGACTCAGTAGTGTAATTTTCTGTTTTTACAGTTTTAGTTATTTCTACCCATGCCGCAGGTAAGTTACCACTATGGGGGTCTAATTTGCACATGGAAAGGTCCCCTGGCAGGCACAGGTGGATTGCCATACATTGATCTCGGAGAATGACTTACTTCTTTACGTCAGGCCAGGCAGCATCCACCTGTTGTTGATGAACAGCTCGCTGCGTGATCTACCACCGGCAGGCAACTCATGCTGGGCATCGCTTCTCAACAACAGCTGGGAAGCCACAGGTTACTATCTCCTTAAGTGTCGAAAATTTGCAAAGCCATCGAGACCCAATGACTATGATTGTTAGCACCTGTAGGATAAGGAACGTTCTTGCACTAAAACACTTATACGATGAGTCAAGTGATTTAAAGTCCCACCATCAAGCAATTGGCAATAATATAGAAATCTGTTTTTAACTTGTTGCTTGACAATCCTATTTTAAGGCCATGCAATGTAAACCAGTTTCCTGGAACTGTATGACAGCATTAGGTTTTCTATCGCCAACCACAAGGCATGTGTTAATATTAGGAACGTCTTAATTAAATAGTTCCTTGAATTACCAGGATAATAACTAGAAGAGATGGAAGCAAAGGAACTGCTGTGTTCTTCATCTGATACCAGCATGAAGCACTTAAAAAATCAGCCTATTATGGAATGCAGGATCGTACAATATCATATCTGGAAACAGGTATTTTCACTTGGGCTAAATAAGATAATAAAAATAATTACGAAGCAAGTTTGTCGCCATATTTGAAAATACAAACTGCATACTTCATTAGGCTACGTTCACATGCTGCGCTTTTTTCGGCAGGTAAAAACCTGCTCTCTAAGAAATTTGGTGCAAAAACTCAGGTTTGGTTTAGTTTTTGTTGCGTTTTTGTTGTTTTTTCCTCCTGTTTTTGTCACACTATATTTGTTTCTTGTGCATGGTGATGAAATTTATTGCATAAAAAAAAAACGATTCGACTTCATCAGGTTTTGGTACCAAAAATGCAGCAAAAACTGATACAGGTGCTTCTTACAAAATTATATAATCAAAAATTAATTTAATTCAGTTCTCATATTGTATTGAAATTGCCTCTTCAGAAAGAAAGAGGACTTTTACTCTACAGCGCCACCTATTGAGATTCTTGATTTGGCCTTTATCCTAAGTCATATTACAAGACTCGTTAAAGGGTTGATTGTGACTTGTAGGATTGCTGCGACCAATAGGTGGCGCTGTAGAGTAAAAGTCCCCTTTCTTTCTGAAGAGGCAATTTGCATATTATTTTCCCAGAGGAGCATTTCACGGCGAATAAGCCTCCTTACCTTGACAAGCCAGAGCTGGCATGTCACTCTCCACAAGGAGAAACCTTACCCCTTAGACCATATTTTATAGAGTCATTACAAACAGAGTGATATATTTCAAGTGTTTATTTCTGTGAAGGTTGATGATTATTCCTTGTGTAATAAAGGTGATATCTTAAAAAACAAATTGCAATGCTAGATACAGTGAATTTGTACATAAGAACTTTGTCAGGGTACTTAGGAAAAATAAAGCCAGTAATTTTTGGCTTCATAAGCATAACGCATTCAAGATGAGAAAGGATAACGTTAAGGGACGCTAATTAAAAAAAAAAAATCTGTGTGGGTTTTCCTGTATTTTTGATATCCAGCCAGGCAAAACTAACAGCTGGGGGATGCCACCCTCAGCTGTCCACGTTAGCAAGGTTAGTTATCAAGAATAGAGGGGGACCAAAGCTGTTTTTTTTTAATTATTTAACTAAATAATTAAAAAACTGCCTAGGGTCCCTCCCCCTTTTTGACAACCAGCCTTGCTAAATCGGACAGATAGGGTCTGGTATTCTCAAGCTGGTAAGGGGCCATGGATATTGGCCTACCCAGCCTAAAAATAGCAGCCTGCAAAAGCCGAGAAATGGCACATCTATTAGATGCGCCAATTCTGGCGCTTTGCCCAGCTTTTCCCACTTGCCCTGTAGCGGTGGCAAGTGGGTTCCATATTTCTGGGGTTGATGTCACTTTTGTATTGTCAGGTGACAACATCAAGCCCCAAGGATGGTAATGGAGAGGCATCAATAAGATGCCCCATTACTAACCCCATAGTCACATTGTATAAAAACACCTTAGACCTCAAGCAGCTTGGATTGTCTGTCTCTTCCTCCAGGTGTGAAGTATCCACAATCAATGATGGTTTCAGGAGCCATGTCATCTGCTGGTGTAGGTCCACTGTGTTTTATCAAGACCAAAGTCATTGCAGCAGTCTACCAGGAAATTTTAGAGCGCTTCATACTTCCCTCTGACAAAAAGCTTATTGGAGATGGAGGTTTCATTCTCCAGCAGGAATTGGCACCTGCCCACACTAACAAAAGTACCAATACCTGGTTTTTAAACAGCAGTATCACTGTGCTTGATTGGCCAGCAAACTCGTCTGACCTTAACTCCTTAGAGAATCTATGGGGTATTGTGAAGAGGAAGATGAGGGACACCAGACCCTACAATACAGATGAGCTGATGGCTGCTATAAAAACAATCTGGGTTTACATAGCACCTCAGCAATGCCATAGGCTGATCGCCTCCATGCCATGCTACATTGATGGTGCCCCACAGAATAAATTAAAAGTCCTTTCTGCTGCATGTGCAGTTTGTTCTGCAAGGCTGCCTGGGCTTCTGTCTCTAATCAGGAAGTGCCTGTCCTATACCTCCCTGCTCTATGCTGCTCTGCTCTGTGTCCCCTCCCATTTGCTTAACCCCTGTGGTGCCTGTCTCTAGCTAACTCTCCTGTCTTTTCTAGTCTATATCTCTAATGTGCCCCTCTCTATTCCAATCCCCCTATGGTCCTATACTATCTAAGATTCTATCCTAGCCCTAAGCCTATACACAGTACCTTACAGACAGATGACATTACAGTACATAAACATTATATTTCATATTAATAAACAATGAGGTGTCGCACGCAATCCTGTGAGCAGCCACCAGGGGAGAGGAGGCATGTGAGTGTCCCCAACATCTCCTTACACAGTATTTGATGCCAAAGGAGCCCCGACCAAGTATTGAGTGCATTTACTGAACATACATTTCAGTAGGCAAGCATTTCAGATTTTAAAATCATTTTTTCAAGCTGGTGGTATAAAGTATTCTAATTTACTGAGGTAAAGACTTTTTGATTTTTCATTGGTTGCAAGCCATAATCATCAACATTAACAAAAATGAACCTTGCAATAGGTCACTTTGTTTGTAATGATGACTCTATATAATATATGAGTTTCACTCTTTGTATTGAAAAACTGATATAAATTAACTTTTTGATGATATTCCAAACCTCCTGTCAGTCCTGGTTCCCAGGGAAGCTGGCGAACTGGGATCACCGTCCCAGACAATGCCTTGCTCACCAGGTCACCTGACAGTTCCAGACCCTCAGCTGGATGGTAGCTCCCCAATGCAGTGCCGTCACCGACTCTGCCAGTCCATGGTCTCACCCCGTGCTCTTCTGGACGTCCGTCCCCTCCTGGGGCCTTCCAACACATAGACCTTTCAGGACCTTAGAACACAGACTATTCAGGTCCATACACTCCGACCATGTGACCCAAACCATGGTCACACTATGTAGCTGTAGCCACCCCCACATGTGGGCAGTGTATGTGTGGTTAGTCAGTCCTGCCCAGCTCTCCCACTAACCCTGTAAGCCCCCTAGTAAACTAATTAAAACACTTGTGGAACTACAAGTCCCAGAGCAACAACATTTTCGACTTTCAGCACAGACTTCCTCTGCGACACATATTGGCCATTTACAACAATGTCGGTCACTGTCTCACTATCACCATTATGCCTCCATGTGTGTCCTGAGGAGCACATACAGTACCTCTTAACTGTAACAGGGGTTACTACCTCACACTATTCATGATTGAGTGTCTGCTCAAAACATGTGGAACCAATGTCTGGACATCTACTGTTATGATTAAATCCTTTCCCTGTTTTTAATGCAAACCAATATGAAGTTTTACATTTTTCCTTTTGACATGACAGCTTCTGGATGAACAAGATTTTTTTTCTTTGGGCCAGTGTTACACCGCTCCGTAATACTCACCCAGCCTCTGCTCCCACGCCGTAGCCGGCCTCCGCTCCCACGCCGCAGCCTCTCTCCACCTGACAGCCACGGCGGTCACCTCTGACGGGCTCGCGGCCGACGCCATCCCTGCATGCAATGCGCATGCGCCATAGGCCACGGCCGCGCCGCCTCCCTGCTGCTTCTTGTGCTCCGGCTGTGCCCTGACCTGGAAGCACCTTCGGACCAATGGCAGACCAGGCCTCCCTGAGGGAGGTGCCTGATCGTTGTGCTACCTTGCACACTGGGCCCTGCTTCCTCCTGTGCTCTCTACAGTTTCTCGGTGCTGTCCTCAGTGTTTCCTGCAGCAGCCTTGCAGCCTGTCTTCCGTGTTCGCTAACAGTTATCCTCAGTCCTGCTCCAGTGTTCCTGTTTCCTCCCTCTCCTGCCTCCAGTGTTCCTGATCCATCCTGCTCCAGTCCTGCCTCCGGTGTTCCTGATCCATCCTGCTCCAGTCCTGTCATCCTATTCCAGTCCTGCCTCCGGTGTTCCTGTTCCATTCTGTTCCAGTCCTGCCGTCCTACTCCAGTCCTGCCTCCGGTGTTCCTGTTCCAGTCCTGCTGTCCTACTCCAGTCCTGCCTCCGGTGTTCCTGATTAATCCTGTTCCAGTCCTGCCGTCCTACTCCAGTCCTGCCTCCGGTGTTCCTGTTCCATCCTGTTCCAGTCCTGCCATTCTACTGCAGTCCTGCCTCCGGTGTTCCAGTTCCATCCTGCTCCAGTCCTTCTGTCCTCCTTTATTCCTGTCTCTTGTCTCCACGTTCCTGTCTATAGTCTTACTCCACTCCTGTCTCCTGTGTTCTAGCCCTGTTCTGTCATCTACACTTCAGTTCCACTGTCCTACTCCAGTCCATCCTGAGCCGCCCCTCTCGGTACCGGCTAACATGGTACTCGAACCCCTGGGCCTGCTCCTAACGGTCCCTGTATAGGGGTCGGTTCCACCTGGCAGCTCGCCCGGGGTCCCTCGGTGCCACAGCCCAGAGGGTCCACTCCTGGAGATTCCGGCTCCTGACCACCCACGCTAACAGCCAGGTATCAATATTAAACTTGTGGTTCATGTGACACTATACAGCATCTCTTTGACTTCACCGCTAAAGCACTGTTACAGTATGGCACATGTTCAGAAAGTCAGTTTGTAATTTTTCTCATAGTATTAGCAACTCTGAGCTATTCAACGTGACCCACTTTACTACTCAGTAAGTAGGATGCTTTGAGCATGCTTGACATTATCCAGGGGTTACAAATGGTCTGAAATAGCTTAACCTACCTAAAATATTGGGAGGGAGGTCTCATCCTTTGGCTCATGTGGTATACTTTTTTAAGTGGATAGCTATACTTCCATCTGTTTACAATTTTCTCTAACCCATTATTACATATCTCTAACAATCATTAAACTGGTGAAAATATTAATATTATTAATTCTCAAAGGATAGCGGGAAGTTTGGAAACTATGCTTTACTTTAGCAAACATTTTTTACTAGAGATGAGCAGCAGAGAAAGCTATTAAGCTAAGTTTGGTGTTGTCTCCTTGTCTGCCTCATGTTTGTCACTGTCCCCTGTGATGTACCATTTTCAGTGGTGATGCTAGAGCCCTTGCCGGCCAGTGCACTAGCCAGGGCAGTGCTAGGTGACAGCAAGGGGCAAGGTTTCTGATTGCAGTGGGTGGAAGGACCCACTTAGGCTTCAGCTCAGGTAGTGACCATCCCTCATTCCCTAACAGTAGGGCCTTCCTCTCCCCATTTCCATCCCGTTACTTGCTGCGCCACATTGGGTCGTTACATTTTTTGACAATATATTAAATAAAAAAGAAAAACCCAAAAGTTGTGGAATTGCATTTTTTTTTGCGATTTCACTGCACTTGGAATTTTTTGCCTGCTTTCCAATCAATGGTGCCATTCAAAAAGTCAACTCATCCCGCAAAAACCCCCCAGCTATATTGGCTGAAAAATAAAAAAGTTATGGCCCTTAGAAGAAAGAGAGATAAAGACAAAAAAAAAAAGAAAATGACCAGGGCTTGAAGGAGTTAAGTGGGATAATTTTTGGACCATTATTTATTTTAAAACACATGAAAAGTCTGTCTATTTTGGGTAAAATTTAACTAACAGTTTATTTGAATTTCAAAGGATTGATTCACTGCATCTTTTGGTGCAAATGTGAAGTAGTGGTGCAGTAAACACACCAATCAAGTCTAATGGTTAGGTGTTTAGCATGATATATGCCAATAAGTGGGTGCTCTTGGAGAATTGGGAGCAAAATTACATCTTGTCCAAGCATATCTTTTTCATTGTGATCTTCATCTATATATTAGACATTACAATATCACCATATGTGCCATAAATATGTGGATAAAGTAATTGGCAGCTTTTGAAGTATTACAGAACTATCCTGAAGTTAGTGCTCAAGCATTTATACTTAATTTTCCAAGCAGATGGCTGACATCATACTGACTGGCCGTATTTCCACCAATGCTTTAAATGCGTTCTAAATTAAATGAGTTCCTTAAAGTTCATTTCTAGACTTTACTTTTGCATTCACGCATCCCAAATTACATCCAAACACGATGAATTATATTCATTATTTAGTGCTATACCCACAGATTCTACACCCTGATGGAAACCCCTGTGATTAGAGTTGAGCGATACCGTCCGATACTTCAAAGTATCGGATCGGAATGGATCGGCCGATCTTAAAAAAAAGTATCGGTATCGCCGATTCCGATACCGGAAGTCCCATTCAAGTCTATGGGACGTCCGGTATCGGAATAAGAAAAACCCTGTTTTTGCCTTGTACAGCCTCTCTGGGGTCTGTACGGGCCTTTCGGGGGGCTGTGCCGGCCTGCCAGGGGGTCTGTGCAGGCTCCGGTGGTCTGTGCCGGCCTGCCGGGGGGCTGTGCCGGCCTGCCGGGGGGGCTGTGCAGGCTCCGGTGGGCTGTGCCGGCCTGCCGGGGGGCTGTGCAGGCTCCGGTGGGCTGTGCCGGCCTGCCGGGGGGCTGTGCCGGCCTGCCGGTGGTCTGTGCAGGCTCCGGTGGGCTGTGCCGGCCTGCCGGTGGTCTGTGCAGGCTCCGGTGGGCTGTGCCGGCCTGCCGGGGGGCTGTGCCGGCCTGCCGGAGGGCTGTGCAGGCTTCGGGGGTCTGTGCAGGCATCGTCCGATGGGACTACAAGTCCCATCGGGCGATGCCTGCTACCATGACAGTGATTGACACATTAGCCAATGATGGGACAGTAGTAGTCCCATCATCCGGCTAATGTGTTGAATGTAAAAAAAAAAAAAAAATTACATGCTACATACATGCTACATTCATACTACATACATGCTACATTCATACTACATATATACTACATGCAACATACATACTACATATATACTACATGCATGCAACATGCATACTACATATATACTACATGCATGCAACATGCATACTACATATATACTACATGCTACATACATACTACATATATGCTACATATATACTACATGCATGCTACATACATACTGCATGCTACATACATACTACATATATACTACATGCATGCTACATACATACTACATATATACTACATACATACTACATGCATGCTACATACATACCACATACATACTACATACATACTACATACATACTACATGCTACATACATACTACATATACTACATGCATGCTACATACATACTACATGCTACATATATACTACATGCTACATACATACTACATGCATGCTACATACATACTACATGCATGCTACATACATACTACATACATACTACATGCATGCTACATACATACTACATGCATGCTACATACATACTACATGCTACATACATACTACATATATACTACATGCATGCTACATACATACTACATGCTACATATATACTACATGCTACATACATACTACATGCATGCTACATACATACTACATACATACTACATGCATGCTACATACATACTACATGCTACATACATACCACATACATACTACATATATACTACATGCATGCTACATACATACTGCATGCTACATGCATGCTACATACATACTACATACATACTACATGCTACATACATACCACATATATACTACATGCATGCTACATACATACTACATGCTACATACATACTACATATATACTACATGCATGCTACATACATACTACATGCTACATACATACTACATACATACTACATGCATGCTACATACATACTACATACAATACATTCATACAATACATACATAGACATACAGTACATATAACAGAGAGTAACATACTTACCAATACTTGTCACATTGTTCCCCGAAGCCATTGTCTTTTAAAGGAATAAATATTAACATAACAAACCACAAAAATACTCACCCACGATCCGAAGCAGTCCACGAGTGTGTCCCACGACGATCTTGGGTAGAGAACTGCAGCATCAGCTGATGCCGCCGTTCTCTACGGGCTGCAGGAATCCAATGACGGAAGGTAGGTATCCTTCCGCACTGTATTCCTCCGCCACTTAAAAAAAAAAAGTCCCTAGTCTCACTTTATGCCATTGCTGTGTGGGAATTTCCCATGCAGCAATGGCATAAAGTGAGACTAGGGACTTTTTTTTTTTTAAGTGGCGGAGGAATACAGTGCGGAAGGATACCTACCTTCCGTCATTGGATTCCTGCAGCCCGTAGAGAATGGCGGCATCAGCTGATGCTGCAGTTCTCTACCCAAGATCGTCGTGGGACACACTCGTGGACTGCTTCGGATCGTGGGTGAGTATTTTTGTGGTTTGTTATGTTAATATTTATTCCTTTAAAAGACAATGGCTTCGGGGAACAATGTGACAAGTATTGGTAAGTATGTTACTCTATGTTATATGTACTGTATGTCTATGTATGTATTGTATGAATGTATTGTATGTAGTATGTATGTAGTATATATGTGGTATGTATGTAGCATGTAGTATGTATGTAGTATGTATGTAGCATGCATGTAGCATGCAGTATGTATGTAGTATGTATGTAGCATGCATGTAGTATGTATGTAGCATGTAGTATATATGTAGCATGTAGTATGTATGTAGCATGCATGTAGTATATATGTAGTATGTATGTAGCATGTAGTATGTATGTAGCATGCATGTAGTATGTATGTAGTATGTATGTAGCATGTATGTAGCATGCATGTAGTATGTATGTAGTATGTATGTAGCATGTAGTATGTATGTAGCATGCATGTAGTATATATGTAGTATGTATGTAGCATGTAGTATGTATGTAGCATGCATGTAGTATATATGTAGTATGTATGTAGCATGTAGTATGTATGAAGCATGCATGTAGTATATATGTAGCATGTAGTATGTATGTAGTATGTATGTAGTATGTATGTAGCATGCATGTAGTATGTATGTAGTATGTATGTAGCATGTAGTATGTATGTAGCATGCATGTAGTATATATGTAGTATGTATGTAGCATGTAGTATGTATGTAGCATGCATGTAGTATGTATGTAGTATGTATGTAGCATGTAGTATGTATGTAGCATGCATGTAGTATATATGTGTTATGTATGTAGCATGCATGTAGTATGTATGTAGTATGCATGTAGTATGTATGTAGTATATATGTGGTATGTATGTAGTATGTATGTAGCATGCAGTATGTATGTAGCATGCATGTAGTATGTATGTAGTATGTATGTAGCATGCATGTAGCATGTATGTAGCATGCATGTAGTATGTATGTAGCATGCATGTAGTATGTATGTAGTATATATGTAGTATGTATGTAGCATGTAGTATGTATGTAGTATGTATGTAGCATGTAGTATATATGTAGTATGTATGTATGTAGCATGTATGTAGTATGTATGTAGCATGTAGTATGTATGTAGCATGCATGTAGTATATATGTTATGTATGTAGCATGCATGTAGTATGTATGTAGTATGTATGTAGCATGCATGTAGTATGTATGTAGTATATATGTGGTATGTATGTAGTATGTATGTAGCATGCAGTATGTATGTAGCATGCATGTAGTATATATGTAGTATGTATGTAGCATGTAGTATGTATGTAGCATGCATGTAGTATGTATGTAGTATGTATGTAGTATTTTTATTTTTTATTTTTTTTTAACATTTAACACATTAGCCGGATGATGGGACTACTACTGTCCCATCATTGGCTAATGTGTCAATCACTGTCATGGTAGCAGGCATCGCCAGATGGGACTTATAGTCCCATCGGACGATGCTTGCACAGACCCCCGGACAACAGCACAGCCCCCCGGCAGGCCGGCACAGCCCCCCGGCAGGCCGGTACAGACCCCCACAGGGTGCACAGACCACCGGCAGGCCGGCACAGCCCCCCGGCAGGCCGGTACAGACCCCGGGCAGTCCACACAGCCCCCCGGCAGGCCGGCACAGCCCCCCGGCAGGCCGGTACAGACCCCGGGCAGTCCACACAGCCCCCCGGCAGGCCGGCAGAGACCCCCGGAAGGCCCGAAATGACGGCGCATCATGATGCGCACACACCGCGCATCATGATGACGTCAGGCTGTCAATCAACTTTGAACTTCCGATTCCGATGCCGACTTCCGATATTGAAAAAATATCGGAAGTCGGTATCGGAATTCCGATACAGCAAGTATCGGCCGATACCCGATACTTGCGGTATCGGAATGCTCAACACTACCTGTGATATGTAAATTAGTTGTAGTACACAGTCATTTCGGGCTGCAAAAGGGCAATGAAAAAATGAAATCCGGGAAGCATAAAATATATTATTAATATAGAAGCATAGGATGTTTGACTAAATTAAGTCTAATATTCATGCACAATAATGTATTACAGCTCTGTGCAACCTTCAAGTTCTACTGATTTGCAATATGGCACCCATAGATTTCTCCTATAAGGGGAGCTACTACAATCAAGATTATTTTTCTGTGTCAACTAAACAAAAAAATCAGATAATCATTGGATGTGATATTATGGAAATGCTTTCAAAGCGTTACTTATAGCAGATATTAGATTGGTGCTGAGCACCAAAAATTGGTCCACAGGTTGACTCATGTTCTCTATTTTTATTGGATGTTTTTGGATGACATTTGATAAATTATGAATAAAACCAGTTATTTTTAGTGGGCTTCCACTTCCTGTGTTTATATTTTATTTCTGATTGTTTGGTTGTGCCCTGTACGAGTATTTATTCGCCCATACTTAACTTTTCATTGATTGTCCCATACTTTGCTTACTATGTGTTGACTCAACATAGACGTCAAAGCCAAAGACCAGTCTTGTTTATCATGTATTGAAACTATTTTTAAATGGGATATGGCACAGGGTAGAGAATTAGAAAATGGGCATATATTAGAGATAAAAAAAATCAATAATAACGATTAAATTAATGAATAAAGCTATCTGGATAAAATCTTGATTCCTAAAGGAAACTTTTGCCATCCTTTCCTGTACAAGACTTTTTCCTTCGGTCAAGGTGGGAAAATATTTGCTTAAGATCTTTAACTGAATTACTGATTGGAATCAATAAGAAAAGTCTGAAAACTCTTAGTGCTGAAAAATAGAGGACACTCAGGGTAAACTCCCCGTGGCTATATCTCCTGACACATGAAACTATTCAAAATCGATGTGGTCAATTTCCGATAAGGGGAAAAAAATTCAAGAGATCAAGGTGATGAATTTGGAAAGTAGCTCTAATTCACGTGTTGAGAGAAAGGGTAAATGTAAGAGCGAGAATAATGCTAAGAACTACGGTGTGAAGGAAAACACCACTAATTTTGAATCCTACCCATCCAAATCACAGGTTATCAATTTATCCAATTTACTATTAATCTTATGCAGACTGAAATCTTGGACCTCACTTTTTCTCTCGTACTCTCATTAGATTTTTTTTCACAGTTTTAAAGTACATGCATTTGTTTGCACGCAAAATGGTTGTAAAGAATCTACATGATAAACTGGCTAATGCTGAAGAATGGACAGAGAGGGAGATGACACAATCGCGATCTTGGAGATGCGAACAATGGGATATTCCCTATGGTGAAGGTAAGACCTTGAGTTTCAAATTCAAGAAATTTCCTTAATTAAATTTGTATTCCAATATGAACTCTTTGTGAAGATAATAAGTAAATTTCAAAATACATCAGTGGGTATATCCAATGACATTGTATCGGAGGAGGGCATTACAAGAACTGAATCTGCTTAAAGCAGTGGTTATAAAACCAGCTAATAAAGGAGCATGGCCAACAGCCTTGTATGAGAAGGAAACATTTTTGTCAACTGAGAATTACCAAATGTTATAATAGACTGACTCAATCTTATTTATTATGCTTTGCTTATTATAATGTTTTCTTATTCCACAGCGCTTTACATACATTATTATCCCTGTCCCTATTGGGACTCACAATCTAGATTCCCTATCAAAATATCTTTGGATTGTGGGAGGAATCCCGAGTGCCCAGAGAAAACCCACACAAACACAGGTAGGGCAGACTCTTTGCAAATATTGTCCTTGGTGGTATTTGAACCAAGGATGCCAGAACTGCAAGGTTGCAGTGCTAAAACTGAGCCACTGCGCCAGTTTCAGGCTAAACTGAAAAAATATTGTGTATAAAGCCTTCCAACAGGGTATTTTATAACAGGATATAAAAGTCGGCCTTGTTTTGGAAATTCCATGTGCTGTTTTACTTTTATTTATTCTCTAAGGATCAAAAGTGCCTATTTGTTGTGCCTGGTCACTCAATAGTATCTAGAAAGGAGTTCTGGTAAACCCATCTGTAAGTGGAAACACTTCCCTTGTACTTAAAGGGAACCTGTCCCCAGGTTTCCCCAATATAAACTATGGCTACCAGCTTTACTAATCCTTTTGTAGTAGTCTTTAAGCCTGTATATAAGTCCCAAATCCCCTCAGCATTGCCCAAAAAATACATTTTATAATCCTTTCATACAGAGCCGTCTGATCAGATGAGTGTCTCTAGTTTTGCTTGGCACGTTCTCTCTTCCTGTAATCACCATTCTCCTGCCCTGCATCATGTGGAGAATGTGTCCTATGTCATTCACACAGTGCCCCCATTCTCGCTCCTGTGCAGGGGTACTTCTCGCTGCCTGATAAGGATAGAGCAAAGTAATGTAATGAGCATGCACTGGGAGAGGACTAAAAAACGCAGATGCTCCAGAAGTGAAGCCGATGTATGCACATTACAGTACTGTGCCCTTGACAGGAGATAGAGAAACACGCCTGTAAACAAGCGAGATTAGGAGCGCCAGGTGGATGATATAGGACGTGTCATCCACATCAAGTAGGGCAGGAGGACGGCGATAGTGGGGAGAGAGGATATACTGAGCTAAACCAACAATGCCCATTTGACCAGACCATGCCATATGAGGGGATTATAAAAGTTTTTTTTTTTTGGGTTATGCAGAGGGGGATTGGGGGACTTACAGTATATGTAGATTGATAGCCTACTATAAAAGAGAGGGTAAAGGTGGTAGCCATAGTTTTATATTGAGAAAACCTGGTGATGGGTTTTAGGATAGGGTTTTTTTTACTTATGACTACCTTAGACCCTGTTTTGATACAATTCCTCTTGACTATCTTGTACTTCCCCTCACACACAATTTCTTCATTTTTAAGGAGACCCTTTGCCTACAGCTCTATTTAGCTGCTGTTTGGAACAGCCATAGCGCACTCATATGCAAATCTGTTACTGTAGCAGTGGGTTAGAATGATTTTCTCTACTAACCTTGTGCAGCTTATAGAGAAGATCCTACTTTGGGCTCAGTATATAAGATCTTGGTGATTTGGCAGGGAATAGATGATGAGCGGAGGATGCTTGTGCAGCTTTTAACTGACAAGAAGAACATAAAAATTATATGCCCATACAGTCCAACAACTGTTGACTTCCTAGATCTTCAAATTTATAAAGGAGAGGATTTTTTCTTACAGCCTAAAATACTCAGGAAAAATACAGCTATCAACTATTTGTTACATGCATCATCTTTACATTCTCGTACACTGAAAAATTGCATTCCCAATGGGACAATTTTAAGAACATAATTTTAAGAACATAGAGGATTTGTCCTAATAATTATCGTTTTTCATAAACCGGCACTGGAATCAGCTAGGAGATTTGAAGAATGGGGTTAATATGAGCAAATAATCTGGAGAGGATGGAAAAGAGCAATGGAATTCAAAACGTAGGGAGCTCAGAACCAAGCAAGCTTCTGAGCTTTATTTCAACCTTCAGTGAGAAATGGTATGATTTGAGGGTCTCTCCATGTTGGCCAATTATGAAATGTAACCAGACTATCGCAAAGCTCATCTTCTCACAGTAGAACTCTATACCAAGTCACTTCAAGTTTACACATGGTTGTGATGCTTGCCTCTTGTGAGCTATAGATATTGATTGGGTCTTTATTGATAAGTGTGGTGGAAATTAGATGAAGAAATTTGCGCAGCTGGAAGTCAGATTATGAAGGTGGACTCTGTTTGACCCAAGGAACTGAGCAAGGATCTCAACTTTGCCTCTCACCTTTAATTGTTTTTTAGCGTGTCTGGTTTAATTTTTATTCATTTTATTTTTCTGCACTTTTCAAGGTGTAAAGGATGATCTTGGATATAACTGAAACACGTCATGCATTTGTGGATTACTTGTTCAATAAATCTGGAAATAGTCAAATCATTTCCAATCTTTTCTAAGCATACCATCATTTTTGCCCAGGCCAGTTTCATTTATTTTGCTTTGTTTCCTTTTTTTCTAATAAGAATTCAAAGGCAATGTCTGATTTTCATTAGTTAATATTCAGTAAATTTAAATTATTAATTGCTTTTGTCATTTTCAAGTTATTTCATTGACCATTGAGAATTCTTACTTTAAGGCTATGTGCCCACTTATGCAGAAAATTCTGCATGAAAACCAGACTCCTTCCCTGAAAATGCGCGTTTTTTCCGCATGTTGTTTGCCTGTTTTCCGCGCAAAAAACGCGCGTTTTCGATGAGATTTTTTCTGCACGCCCCCAGTCTCATAGAAAATAGCTAAATACACGGACTTTTCCACAAAATTAATGAGCATGCTGCGTTTTTTACCACAAAGCGTTTTTTTCGCAGAAATAAATGCATCAATAGGCACAAAAGTGCAAAATGCATTCAAATGAATGGGATGCTTCTTTTGAGTGATTTTTAAGCGTTTTTGCCGGTAAAAACGCTTAAAAAACGCGAAACAAAACGCTTACGTGGGCACACAGCCTAACAGAAGAGTACAATCAATTTTGTCCACATGTGTATGTTGAGGTCACTTTCACTTTATGGCTGTGCTTGCATTAAAGAACTTTTAAGGATTTCACTACGTTCCTGGGAGACCTCAGAGTGTTACTGTATATACTCGAATATAAGCTGAGATTTTCAGCCCATTTTTTTGGGCTGAAAGTCCCCCTCTCGGCTTATATTCGAGTCATATACACCAGAGTGTCAGAGGGGGAGGGGGGCGGTTGTGTCAGGTCATACTTACCGGTCCTGGCATGGTCTCTGCAGCCCCCAGCTTCTCCGCGTTCTCCCTTCCTTCCTTCAGCAGTCACATGGTACCACTCACTACACTCATGAATATGCGCATATTCATGAGGTGTAATGAGCGATACCACATGACACTGAAGGCAGGAATGGAGATCGCGGGGAAGCTGGGGGCTGCAGAGACCGTGCCAGGACCGGTAAGTATAGCGATACTCACCTGTACGGGTCCATCGCTGCTTGCTGCTGTCTGGCACGTCATCTGTCAGTGATGTTCAGACAGCAGAGGGCACGGTCACGTGATAGTGCGCGCCACGCCCCCTGCAGTCTGAACATCACTGACAGATGACGTGCCAGCAGCAACAAGCAGCGGCACCTGGCCCCAGCGACGGAGAGGTGAGTATGTCATTTTTTATATTTTTAAATGCAGCAGCGGCAGCACATGGGGGCATAATGTATGGAACATCTTATGGGGGCAGCACATGGGGGCATAATGTATGGCGCATCTTATGGGGGCAGCACATGGGGCCATAATCTATGGAGCATCTTATTGGGGCAGTATATAGGGGCATAATCTATGGAGCATCTTATGGGGGCAGCATATGGAGCCTATTCTATGGAGCATCTTATAGGGCCATAACCTTTATGGGCATATTATTCTAGTGTGCATCTTATGGGGCCATTATTAACCTTTGTGCAGCATTATATGGGGTGTATTTTGCATGGAGCATCTTATGGGGCCATCATGAACTGTATGGAGCATTATATGGGGCTCCTGATTCAATATGGATATTCAAAAAACATTTAACCTACTGATGTCTCAATTAATTTTACTTTTATTGGTATCTATTTTCATTTTTTAAATTTACCAGTAGCTGCTGCATTTTCCACCCTAAGCTTATACTCGAGTCAATAAGTTTTCCCAATTTTTTGTGGCAAAATTAGGGGGGTCGGCTTATACTCTGGTCGGCTTATACTCAAGTATAAACGGTATGTATAATTATCAGGGCAAATGGAATCTTTACAGTGCTTGTGTTTCGCTGCAAATTGATTTTACTGCAAATTGGACTTCTTGAAAAAAGTAATCAAAGCTGGTGAATTTCAATTTCAAACACTCACTCCTCTCTAACAAAAGCATATAATGCTATAGTAAATGTATCTGCAATATTAGTCTTTCAAAAACTTTGAATCCAAGTAAGCATCTGACCAATATAATCTAGGTCAACCCAGAGATATTTTCATTGAATAACTTTTCCATTATTACTAAAATGTATATTTTCTGCTATTGCTAAGTCCCCAATAACTACGCTAATCCTTTGCTGGAAGCTTAATTTAATTAATTTTACTGACCAAAAATTGTATTCACACATTATAATAATTACAGTTCTACTTTTAAAGAGGGTTGTCTTTGACATTGAAAAAGTACTACGATTATTTCTAATAATTAACCCCTTCACCCCGAAGCCTGTTTTCACCTTCATGACCAGGACAATTTTTACAATTCTGTCCACTGTCACTTTATGAGGCAATAACTCTGAAACACTTCAAAGGATCCTGGTGATTTTGATAATGTTTTCTCATGACATACTGTACTTTATGACAGTGGTAAAGCTTCTTTGATATGACTTGTGTTTATTTGTGAAAAAAATGGAAATTTGGTGAAAATTTAGAAAATTTTGCAAATTTCAAACTTTTCATTTTTATGCCCTTAAATCAGAGAGCCATAATGCACAAAATAGTTACTAAATAACTTTTTCCACATGTCTACTTTACATCAGCACAAATTTGGAAACATGTTTTTTTCGTTAGGAAGTTATAAGGGTTAAAGTTTGACCATCGATTTCTCATTTTTACAACAAAATTTGCAAAACCATTTTTTTAGGGACTACATCACACTTGAAGTGACTTTGAGGGGCCTATATTATAGAAAACACCCAAAAGTAATGCCATTCTAAAACTGCACCCCTCAAGGTAGTCACAACCACATTCAAGAAGTTTATTAACCCTTCAGATGCTTCACAGGAATTTTTGGAATGTGGAAGGAAAAAATAAACATTTACTTTTCTTTCACAAAAAATTTCCTTTAGACCTATTTTTTTAACTTTTGCAATGGTAACAGGAGAAAATGTATGTTACATTTTGTTATTCAATTCCTCCTGATTATGCTGATACCCCTTTTTTGAGGGAAATCTACTGTTTGAGCACAATGCAGGGCTCGGAAGGGAAGGAGCACCAATTGACTTTTTGAATGTAAAATATGCTGGGATAATTAGCGGTTGCCATGTCGCATTTTGTGAACCCCTGATAACCCCTTAGGGAACTTATCTAGATGTGCATTGAGCACCTTGAACCCACAGGTGCTTCACAGAAGTTTATAACATAGAGCTGTGGAAATAAAAAAAAATCACATTTTTCCTAAATAAATAATTTTAGCTCCAAATTTTGCATTTACATGAGGGTAAATGGAGAAATTGCGAGGTACAATTTGGAAACTAGACTCCTTGTGGAACTTATCTAGATGTGTATTGAGCACCTTGAACCCACAGGTGCTTCGCAGAAGTTTATAGCGTAGCGCCATGAAAATAAAAAAAAAAATCACATTTTTCCCACAAAAATCTTTTTTAGCTACAAATTTTATTTTCAAAAAGGCAAAAGGAGAAAATGGAACCCAAAGTTTGTTGATCAATTTTTCCTGAGTTCACCGATTTCCCCATATGTGGTCAAAAAATACTTTTGATGCACAGTGCAAAGCTCAGAAGGGAAGAAGCGCCATATTACAGTGCAGATTTTGATGGACTTGTTTGAGGATGCCATGTTACATTGACAGAGCCCCTGAGGTGACAGAACAGCACAACCCCCCATAAGTGACCCCATTGTCTGAATCATGTATTTCAGAGATTTACGCAGAAACCCCGATGTAAGCACTCAGCGCATAGTGCAGGATAAATGTACGCCTAGCATTACTGCGATCTTTGGGAGGCAGAATGAAAAATTCACCAGTATTTGAAGAATTGGTTTTATTTATTTTTTGTTCGTTCGATATAAGTGATTATACGACTTTATTCTTCGGGTCAGTGCGATTACAACGATAACAGATTTATATAGGATTTTTATGTTTGGCTGCTGTCACACACTAAAATATGCTTTTTATTATGAAAACTAATTTTTGCATCGCCATATTTTGAGAGCTATAATTTTTTTCATATTTCGGCCAACAGAGTCATGTGAAGACTTGTGTTTTGTGGGCCGAGCTGACTTTTCTATTGGTACCATTTTTGGTCACATGACATTTTTTTGATCGCTTTCTATTACGATTTTTGGGAGACAGAATGAAAAAAAAACAGCAATTCAGGAGTTGCTTCTTTTTTTTATATCATTCCGTGTGTGGTAAAATTGGTAAGGCAGCTTTATTCTTCGGCTCAGTACGATTACAGCAATACCTTATTTATATCTTTTTTTTGTTTTGGCGCTTTTATGCAAAAAAGCTATTTTACAGAAAAAAACTGTATTTTTGCATCGCTTTATTCTGATAGCTGTAACTTTTATATTTTTCTGCTGATGGGGCTGTATGGCAGCTTTTCTTTATGTTCTTTTGATCACGAGTTATTGCACTTTTTGTTCAGCAGTATGATGATAAAGCATTGTTTTTAATTTAGTTTTTTACGGTGTTCACTGAAGGGGTTAACTACCGTGTTTCCCCAAAAGTAAGACCCTGTCTTACATTAATTTTACCCCAAAAAGTCCCACCCTGTCTTACTTTCGGGGGAGGTCTTACATTAGCAGAAAAAAAATGACAATTTCTTTTTAACCAATAAATTAACATTTATTAACATGCTGTTATACCCCATAACAGTGCCGTATCCCACTGCACACAGCCCCACACCCCATAACAGTGCCGTATCCCACTGCACACAGCCCCACACCCCATAACAGTGCCGTATCCCACTGCACACAGCCCCACACCCCATAACAGTGCCGTATCCCACTGCACACAGCCCCACACCCCATAACAGTGCCGTATCCCACTGCACACAGCCCCACACCCCATAACAGTGCCGTATCCCACTGCACACAGCCCCACACCCCATAACAGTGCCGTATCCCACTGCACACAGCCCCATACCCTATACAGTACATGTTTCCCTACTTGGTTTTTAAATGCTGGACGTTTTCCTCTGCGGTGCGGCTGTGGGTGCGGAAGGCCTGTGCTGCAGGGAACGCTGTGCCAATCAGCAGGGAAACAGCTGTGACGTGGGGCTGGGGCAGCCAATTACAGCCCGAGCTGCTGGACCAATCAGTGCTCGAGCCGGGGGCCGGCGGTGACGTGGGGAACAGGGGCGGCCAATGAGCTGTTGAGCTGGGCGGATTGCGGGGTTAACACGGCGAGTTAACCCCATGAGCGCTGGACCCGCCCAGCTGCACCTGAGGACACCTCTGGAGCCTGGGGACCCAATGGGGGACAGCGGCGGCCCAAAGGTAAGGGTCTTACATTTCACAGCGGCCCCCAACCCTGCCTTACATTCGGGGGAGGCCTTACATTGAAGGACCCCCCCGTAACCCCCACCCTGTCTTACTTTCGGGGGGGTCCTACTTTCGGGGAAACACGGTAGTAAAACAGTTATATAGAGTGGGTCATTACGGATGCAGCGATACCAAATATGTGTATTTTTATTTTTTTTTATTTTTTTATAAATAAATGTGTTTATTTGAAAAATATATATATTTTTTCTTTATTTAGGGATTTAAAAAAACATTTTTACACTTTATAATATGTTATTTTTAACTTTATTACATTATCCCAGTATGGGGCATTACTATATCTGATATGCAGGAAAGGAGGCATGACCGCGCCTGCTCTCAGTGGTTGCTCACAAGCCACCTTCCCTGCAGGACCCAGAAGGACCCCGTGGCCATTTTGTGGCCGGGGGTCTCCATGGATACTATGAGGAGAGCGCGATCACTGTTCTGCCAGCGGCACCACTGCGGGGTGTCAGCTTTCACATACAGCTGACACCTGAACGCAATATCCACCTTACGGAGCAGTCCATCGTTTCTTGAACTGTAGGACAATGGTCTGGTATATTGCCTGGGGTTTGACACCTCCAACAGACAATGGTATGAAATAGACCCCTTAAAACCATCTCTGACCCTTCCTGGGTCTTTGTGCTCCCCTCAGATTTGGACTTGGACTTCTTCTTTTGGGTATTCCAAAAAGGTGACCTCAGGCTCCATTGATTGCTCAGGGAGTTCTCCACAGCCAAGTATCTTTCCATGAAGCTCACAATATCATCTACATTCTAGGGATTTCCTTGGGCAACCCAGCTTTCCACGGAATTAGGTAGTGGTAGTGAGTGAATACATCGGTCAGCTATCACTCTTTCCACCATGTGTGCTGGAGAGCAGGTCTCTGTGCCTTCCTTCAGGACAAATACATAACATAAATAGTCGTCTCTTCTTGTACAATGAAGAAAGTATACAGTGGGGCAAAAAAGTATTTAGTCAGTCAGCAATAGTGCAAGTTCCACCACTTAAAAAGATGAGAGGCGTCTGTAATTTACATCATAGGTAGACCTCAACTATGGGAGACAAACTGAGAAAAAAAAATCCAGAAAATCACATTGTCTGTTTTTGTTTCATTTTATTTGCATATTATGGTGGAAAATAAGTATTTGGTCAGAAACAAAATTTCATCTCAATACTTTGTGATATATCCTTTGTTGGCAATGACAGAGGTCAAACATTTTCTGTAAGTCTTCACAAGGTTGCCCCACACTGTTGTTGGTATGTTGGCCTATTCCTCCATGCAGATCTCCTCTAGAGCAGTGATGTTTTTGGCTTTTCGCTTGGCAACACAGACTTTCAACTCCCTCCAAAGGTTTTCTATAGGGTTGAGATCTGGAGACTGGCTAGGCCACTCCAGGACCTTGAAATGCTTCTTACGAAGCCACTCCATCGTTGCCCTGGCGGTGTGCTTTGGATCATTGTCATGTTGAAAGACCCAGCCACGTTTCATCTTCAATGCCCTTGCTGATGGAAGGAGGTTTGCACTCAAAATCTCACGATACATGGCCCCATTCATTCTTTCATGTACCCGGATCAGTCGTCCTGGCCCCTTTGCAGAGAAACAGCCCCAAAGCATGATGTTTCCACCACCATGCTTTACAATAGGTATGGTGTTTGATGGATGCAACTCAGTATTCTTTTTCCTCCAAACACGACAAGTTGTGTTTCTACCAAACAGTTCCAGTTTGGTTTCATCAGACCATAGGACATTCTCCCACAACTCCTCTGGATCATCCAAATGCTCTCTAGCAAACTTCAGACGGGCCCGGACATGTACAGGCTTAAGCAGTGGGACACGTCTGGCACTGCAGGATCTGAGTCCATGGTGGCGTAGTGTGTTACTTATGGTAGGCCTTGTTACATTGGTCCCAGCTCTCTGCAGTTCATTCACTAGGTCCCCCCGCGTGGTTCTGGGATTTTTGCTCACCGTTCTTGTGATCATTCTGACCCCACGGGGTGGGATTTTGCGTGGAGCACCAGATCGAGGGAGATTATCAGTGGTCTTGTATGTCTTCCATTTTCTAATTATTGCTCCCACAGTTGACTTCTTCACTCCAAGCTGGTTGGCTATTGCAGATTCAGTCTTCCCAGCCTGGTGCAGGGCTACAATTTTGTTTCTGGTGTCCTTTGACAGCTCTTTGGTCTTCACCATAGTGGAGTTTGGAGTCAGACTGTTTGAGGGTGTGCACAGGCGTCTTTTTATACTGATAACAAGTTTAAACTGGTGCCATTACTACAGGTAATGAGTGGAGGAAAGAGGAGACTCTTAAAGAAGAAGTTACAGGTCTGTGAGAGCCAGAAATCTTGATTACTTGTTTCTGACCAAATACTTATTTTCCACCATAATATGCAAATAAAATGAAACAAAAACAGACAATGTGATTTTCTGGATTTTTTTTTCTCAGTTTGTCTCCCATAGTTGAGGTCTATCTATGATGTAAATTACAGACGCCTCTCATCTTTTTAAGTGGTGGAACTTGCACTATTGCTGACTGACTAAATACTTTTTTGCCCCACTGTATTTAGCAGCCTCACCAATCTGTTCAGCTAAAGCACAACTCTACTCTGCTGAACTATTACAGCTGCCTGTTATTAGTCTGTAAGCTCTGAGCTGGGCTTTGGGAATGATCTTTCCCACCAAGACTCTTTTGGTAGCACATAAAGCTCAGACCCCAAATCAAACGAAAACTCAGTAAACTAGTGGTACTGGTACAGACTATATAGTCATATGTAAAAGTTTGGGCACCCCTATTAATGTTAACCTTTTTTCTTTATAACAATTTTGGTTTTTGCAACAGGTATTTCAGTTTCATATATCTAATAACTGATGGACTCAGTTATATTTCTGGATTCAAATGAGGTTTATTGTACTAACAGAAAATGTGCAATCTGCATTTAAACAAAATTTGACTGGTGCAAAAGTATGGGCACCCTTATCATTTTCTTGATTTGAACACTCCTAACTACTTTTTACTGACTTCCTGAAGCACTAAATTGGTTTTGTAACCTCATTGAGCTTTGAACTTCATAGCCAGGTGTATCAAATCATGAGAAAAGGTATTTAAGGTGGCCACTTGCAAGTAGTTCTCCTATTTGATTCTCCTATGAAGAGTGGCATCATGGGCTCCTCAAAACAACTCTCAAATGATCTGAAAACAAAGATTATTCAACATAGCTTTTCAGGGGAAGGATACAAAAAGTTGTCTCAGAGATTTAACCTGTCAGTTTCCACTGTGAGGAACATAGTAAGGAAATGGAAGAACACAGGTACAGTTCTTGTTAAGCCCAGAAGTGGCAGGCCAAGAAAAATATCAGAAAGGCAGAGAAGAAGAATGGTGCGAACAGTCAAGGACAATCCACAGACCACCTCCAAAGACCTGCAGCATCATCTTGCTGCAGATGGTGTCACTGTGCATCGGTCAACAATACAGCGCACTTTGCACAAGGAGAAGCTGTATGGGAGAGTGATGCGAAAGAAGCCGTTTCTGCAAGCACGCCACAAACAGAGTCGCCTGAGGTATGCAAAAGCACATTTGGACAAGCCAGTTACATTTTGGAAGAAGGTCCTGTGGACTGATGAAACAAAGATTGAGTTGTTTGGTCATACAAAAAGGCGTTATGCATGCGCTGTATTGTTGACCGATGCACAGTGACACCATCTGCAGCAAGATGATGCTGCAGGTCTTTGGAGGTGGTCTGTGGATTGTCCTTGACTGTTCTCACCATTCTTCTTCTCTGCCTTTCTGATATTTTTCTTGGCCTGCCACTTCTGGGCTTAACAAGAACTGTACCTGTGTTCTTCCATTTCCTTACTATGTTCCTCACAGTGGAAACTGACTGGTTAAATCTCTGAGACAACTTTTTGTATCCTTCCCCTGAAAAGCTATGTTGAATAATCTTTGTTTTCAGATCATTTGAGAGTTGTTTTGAGGAGCCCATGATGCCACTCTTCATAGGAGAATCAAATAGGAGAACTACTTGCAAGTGGCCACTTTAAATACCTTTTCTCATGATTTGATACACCTGGCTATGAAGTTCAAAGCTCAATGAGGTTACAAAACCAATTTAGTGCTTCAGGAAGTCAGTAAAAAGTAGTTAGGAGTGTTCAAATCAAGAAAATGATAAGGGTGCCCATACTTTTGCACCGGTCAAATTTTGTTTAAATGCAGATTGTGCATTTTCTGTTAGTACAATAAACCTCATTTGAATCCAGAAATATAACTGAGTCCATCAGTTATTAGATATATGAAACTGAAATACCTGTTGCAAAAACCCAAATTGTTATAAAGAAAAAAGGTTAACATTAATAGGGGTGCCCAAACTTTTACATATGACTGTACATTACCAAGGCCAACCACTTTGGTGAAACACAGGGTCGGACAGGGGTGCCTAGGGCCCACCAGGGGAATTAACTCTAGGGGCCCACTCTACAGCTTCCATAAACATTTTTTATATAATATAAGGACAGGGATGTTAAACATATTTGTATTATATCTCATTAGAAAAATAAATTTCTGGCAGCAGAAAATGAGGAGTGCGGATGTTCGTGAGCTCTTGGCTTTCTCTACACTAGGCCCCTGATTTACAGCTTCTTTTTTTTTGTTTAAAGGGAATCTGTCACCCCATTTTAGCCCTATTAAGCTGTGGCCACCGCCATCAGGGGCTTATCTACAGCATTCTGTGCTTTCTGTAATGCTGTAGATAAGCCCCCGATGTAACCTGAAAGATAAGAAAAATGAGATAGATTATACTCTCCGGGGGGGCGGTCCGGTCCGATGGGTGTCGAGGTCCAGTGCGGTGCCTCCCATCTTCATACAATGATGTCCTCCTCCTTGCTTCTCCCTCGGCTCCTGCGTAAGCGTACTTTATCTGCCCTGTTGAGGGCAGAGTAAAGTACTGCAGTGCGCAGGCGCTGGACCTCTCTGACCTTTCCTGGCGCCTGCGCACTGCAGTACTCTGCTCTGCCCTCAACGGGACAGATAAAGTATGCCTGCACAGGAGCCGAGGGAGAAGCAAGGAGGAGGACATCATTGTATTGAAGATGGGAGGTTCTGGACCAGACATTGACACCCACCGCACCCGACTCTGCCCCCCGGTGAGTATAATCTAATGTGTTTTTCTTATCTTTCAGGTTTCATCGGGGGCTCATCTACAGCATTACAGAATGCTGTAGATAAGCCCCTGATGGCGGTGGCCGCAGCTTATAGGGCTAAAATGAGGTTACAGATTCCCTTTAACTGAATTAGTAGCGGGGCAGAGAAAGTCAGGAACTCATGAATATTCAGGACTCGTCATTATGTGCTGGAGCTTCCAATACAAGATATTGGTACAACTGAGTGACCCAGCATTCTGCTATAGGGTTCTGTCACTAGTTTGTTACCCTTAGTTAGGACACCATGAAATCAGTGACAGATTCCCTGTAACAGAATCCCTGGATACCACCTTTAGAGTAGCTCCACACTAGCGAGTTCACTCCAGGATGCCCGCTGCTTGTATCCCACAGTGGATCCGCTCTGGAGGAGGATCGTGCTGACATTATACTGATATATAATACTTGGTACATTATATACAATGCTATGAGTCAGAGTGAAATCTTTCAAGTGTATTGGACACCTCTTTATAGGATGGCACAGCACAGAATGGCAGTTCAAACAAAGCACTCCTCATAGCCCTCCATATATTAAAATACGCTCCGTCCTCCATATAATATAATACACTCCTCCATATATTAAAATACACTGCTCAGTCCTATGTAGTATAATACACTCCTCATAGTGTGCCATATAGTATAATACACGACCAGTCATCAATGTAGTGCAATTCACTTCCCATAGTATAATGCACCCCATAGTTCTTCATATAGTATGTTTTCCCCATAGTCCTCAATACAGTATAATGCAGCCCACAGATAGTATAATGCAGCCACCCCACAGAGTATAATGCAGCCCCGCCATACAATATAATGTAACCCCCATAGAATGTAATGCAGCCCCCCTCTTATAGTATAATGCAGTTACCCCTTAGAGCATAATGCAGCCACCCCACAGAATATAATGTAACCTCCCATAGAATATAATGCAGCCCCCCTCATATAGTATAATGCAGCCCCTCCATAGAATATATGGCAGCGCCCTCAGAGTATAATGCAGACCCCATAGAACATAATGCAGCCCCCCATAGTATAATGCACCCCCTCCATAGAATACAATGTAGCCCTCCTCATAGTATAATGATCCAATACAACATAATGTAGCCTCCTCAAAAAGTATAATGAAGCCCCCATAAAATATAATCTAGCCCCCCAATAGAATATAATGCAGCCCCCATAGAATACTATGTAGCCTCCTCATATAGTATAATGTAGCCACCTCATAGAGTATGATGCAATCACCCCCCATAGAATATAATAAATATAATACAGCCCCCATAGAATATAATGCAGACCCCAATAGAATATAATACAGCCCACCTCCCATAGAATACAATGTAGCCCCCCATATTATATAACACAGCCTCCCCCAAAGAATATAATGCATAATGTACCCCCATGGTATATAACACAGCCCACATAGTATATAACACATCCCCACATGGTATACAGCACAGCACCAAATGGTATACAGCACAGCACCAAATGGTATACAGCACTGCCCCATGGTACACAGCACTGCCCCATAGTATACAGCACTGCCCCATGGTATACAGCACCAAATGATATACAGCACTGCCCCATGGTATACAGCACCACATGGTATACAGCACTACCCCATGGTATACAGCCCCACATGTTATACAGCACTGCCCCATGGTATGCAGGACCACATGTAAACAGCACCACATGGTATACAGCACAGCCCCATGGTAAACAGCACCACATGGTATACAGCCCTATGGTATACAGCACAGCCCCATGGTATACAGCACTGCCCCATGGTATACAGCACCACATGGCATACAGCCCCACATGGTATACAGCACTGCCCCATGATATACAGCACAGCCCCATGGTATACAACACCACATGGTATATAGCACTGCCCCATGGTGTACAGCACAGCCCCATGGTATACAGCCCCATGGTATACAGCACTGCCCCATGGTATACAGCACAGCCCCATGGTATACAGTCCCACATGGTATACAGCACTGCCCCATGGTATACAGCACAGCCCCATGGTATACAGCACCACATGATATACAGCCCCATATAGTATACAGCACAGCCCCATGGTATACAGCACAGCCCCATGGTATACAGCCCCACATGGTATATAGAACTGCCCCATGGTATACAGCACAGCCCCATGGTATACAGCACCACATGGTATACAGACCCATGGTATACAGCACTGCCCAATGGTTTACAGCACCACATGGTATACAGCTTCATGGTATACATCCCCACATGGTATAAGCCCCACATGGTATACAGCACTGCCCCATGGTATACAGCACCACATGGTACACAGCCCCATGGTATACAGCCTCATGGTATACAGCCCCACATGGTATACAGCATTGCCCCATGGTATACAGCACAGCCCCATGGTATACAGCACCACATGGTATACAGCCCCATGGTATACAGCACTGCCCCATGGTATACAGCACAGCCCCATGGTATACAGCCCCACATGGTATATAGCACTGCCCCATGGTGTTCAGCACAGCCCCATGGTATACAGCCCCATGGTATACAGCACTGCCCCTTGGTATACAGCACAGCCCCATGATATACAGCCCCATATGGTATACAGCACAGTCCCATGGTATACAGCACAGCCCCATGGTATACAGCACTGCCCCATGGTATACAGCACATCCCCATGGTATACAGCACCACATGGTATACAGCCCCATGTTATACAGCACTGCCCAATGGTTTACGGCACCACATTGTATACAGCTTCAAGGTATACAGCCCCACCTGGTATACAGCCCCACATGGTATACAGCACTGCCCCATGGTATACAGCACCACATGGTATACAGCCCCATGGTATACAGCCCCACATGGTATACAGCACAGCCCCATGGTATACAGCACCACATGGTATATAGCCCCATGGTATACAGCACTGCCCCATGGTATACAGCACAGCCCCATGGTATACAGCCCCACATGTTATACAGCACTGCCCCATGGTATGCAGGACCACATGGTATACAGCACTGCCCCATGGTATACAGCACAGCCCCATGGTATACAGCCCCACATGGTATACAGCACTGCCCCATGTTATACAGCACGACCCCATGGTATACAGCACAACATGATATACAGCCCCATATGGTATACAGCACAGCCACATGGTATACAGCACAGCCCCATGGTATACATCACTGCCCCATGGTATACAGCACAGCCCCATGGTATACAGCACCACATGGTATACAGCCCCATGGTATACAGCACTGCCCAATGGTTTACAGCACCACATGGTATACAGCTTCAAGGTATACAGCCCCACATGGTATACAGCCCCACATGGTATACAGCACTGCCCTATGGTATACAGCACCACATGGTACACAGCCCCATGGTATACAGCCCCACATGGTATACAGCACAGCCCCATGGTATACAGCACAGCCCCATGGTATACAGCACCACATGGTATACAGCCCTGCCCAATGGTATACAGTACAGCCCCATGGTATACAGCACCACATGATATACAGCCCCATGGTATACAGCCCCATGGTATACAGCCCCATGGGATACAGCACTGCCCCATGATAAACAGCACCACATGGTATACAGCACAGCCCCATGGTATACAGCACCACATGGTATACAGCCCCATGATATACAGCACCACATGGTATAGAGCCCCATGGTATACAGCACAGCCCCATGTATACAGCACCACATGGTATACAGCCCCATGGCATACAGCATTGCCCCATGGTATACACCACTGCCTCATGGTATCAGCCCCACATGGTATACAGCACTGCCCCATGGTATACAGCACAGTGCCATGGTATAAACCACCACATGGTATACAGCACTGCCCCATGGTATACAGCACAGCCCCATGGAATACAGCACCACATTGTATACAGCCCCATGGTATACAGCACTGCTCCATGGTATACAGCACCACATGGTATACAGCCCCATGGTATACACCCCCACAAGGTATACAGCACTGCCCTATCATATACAGCACAGCCCCATGGCATACTGCACCACATAGTATACAGCCCCTCATGGTATACAGCCCTGCCCCATGGTATACAGCACAGCCCCATGGTATACAGCCCCATGGTATACAGCACTGGCTCATGGTATACAGCACCACATGGTATACAGCACAGCCACATGGATTACAGCACAGCCCCATGGTATACAGCACCACATGGTATACAGCCCCATGGTATAGAGCATTGCCTCATGGTATACAGCACAGCCCCATGGTATACAGCACAGCCCCATGGTATACAGCACCACATGGTATACAGCGCCATGGTATACAGGACAGTCGCAGGATAGAGGGAGCCTGGAGAGAAGAGAGTGAGACTGTGTCACACTCATTCATCACACCACACAGCCGGTAGGACAGCAGGAGCTGGGAGAGCAGAGCTGAGACTGAGAGAGCCTGAGGTCGAGGACAGGATACAGAGACTCTACACTACTCACCACACAGCCGGAGCCAGGAGTACAGAGTGGGAGGCTGGGAGCAGGCAGGAGAGCAGAGGCGTCATGCTATTAGCCAGCCAGGCAGCCAGCAATAGAGAGGAAAACAAGAGCGCGGGGCATGTCACTGCCCATAAAGAACGGCAGAACGCAAGATCCTTCCTGTGGAGTGGAGCCAGTGGGAGCCAGCCAGGGTCACCCTACGCCGGGTCAGAGAGAGGCTGGTACGTACGCGCGACTCTGTAAAGTCTGGGATGTGCTTTTAAAGGGCCCATGCTTTTAAAGGGGCCATGTTTTTAAAGGGCCCCAGCGACCTATTTTCCCTCTCATCGGGGCCCACAGGGCATTTCCCCGCTACCCCACCAGGCCACACCAACCCTGGTGAAACATATCTGCCATCAAGGACCTTACCTCTATCCTACATGATGTTAGTACTGAGGATGAATAGTCTAGCACAGGTGGCACATATGCTGTACCAATCTCTGTTGCAAACGCTTTTATTCATAAGTAGTTCAGTGCCTTGTGGAAAGTTTTCTTCAATTGCATTCACCAACTCTTTTAAGTTGTTTTACAGTCATGTGAGTGGTCAAGTGTCTGATCACATGCCTGTGACATCATTGAAGATCCTAAAGCTAATTCAGATCTTTACAGCTTTCCCTCCTGCACTGATCAGTGTCGAGCAGGGAGAGAGCGACATCCTTGGACTCTCCAAATTCCCAGGCTCACTAATCGCGTATGACTGCTAAGGCTATAGTTATCACCTTGCAGGTGGTACATAAACAGTTGCATTATAATAAATAGGCTGAGGCACCACAAGACAATTGCCAGTATCATCACATAAAATCAGGCTATACAATAAAAATGTAGAACCTAATTTGCAAAAATATAATTGAATACAACAGTACTCACAAAAAAATTAAAACTACGTTATTGTACACTTTTTTACAATATAATTTATAGGCTTAAACAGGATAGGAGATAAATTGTCGATCCGGGCAGTGGGACCTGCACCAATCAGCAGAATGGGGAACTTTTATCCATTATAATGGTGCATTAGTGCATTTTCTGGATCTCTGCTTCATTAATTCCCTATCGGGCTGCATAGCGAAGCACTTACTTTTTCTGTCACATCCACAGAAAATGACTGAAGTGGTGATCGAGAGTCCAACCTGCCCCATCAGGGTTAAAAATTCCTCGATTTGCCAACCATTGTGGGTCTTAAGTGACTTAACCATATAAATTTTCATGTGATATATCCATAGACGGGCAGATAGTATTACAACATGTTAAAACATATAGTATAAAGAATACATAAAATTCAATCATTGTTTGGTGTTGCAAGGCTATTTTGGACATCAATGAATACTGAGTTCTTTAAAAAAAGAAGCAAAAATGTTTTTTGCAAAGTATACACTGCATTGAATCTTCGGTAATATAATAAAACATGCTTTGCCTCACAGCAACTCTCTGGGCATACTACGTATGCTAGCAATGGCTTTACTACAGAAGCTGAATTAGGACCAAATTAAAAAGAATTCCTACACTCCAATGGAGTGGTATCAATACTTAAACGAATAAAGTGCATATGCATATTTATAAAAGCACATAATCTCAAATAATGATGTTTATAAATTACCAATAAATATTAAATGACACAATGCAAATATAAATTCAGAGAAAATGGGTTCTTATGAAAATGCTTGAGAGTAATGAACGAGCGTTATGGAAATATCTTCAATAAAGTATATGATAAAGTCTAAACAGTTCTATCACATTTCTTATTCCATCAGAGGGTGGTATCTCGAATATTACTCCTGCTTGTTTAGGGAGTTGTTTAGTCACCGCTCATAGCACCACTCACAATACTACGAGCAGCGGCTGTAACCATAGCCAAGCACTTTGAGTGACAGCTCACATCTACAGTGAAATAAATAATTATTTGACCCTTTGCTGATTTTGTAAGTTTGCCCAATGACAAAGACATGAACAGTATATAATTTTAAGGATAGGTTAATTTTAACATTGAGTGATAGAATATCAAAAATAAAATCCCAAAAAATCACATTGTATAAATTATATAAATTTATTTGAAGAGTTGAGCGAAACAGGTCGGCCAGATTCATAAGTCGCCGACTTATGACAATGTCGGGTATCGCCGACTGAAACCCAACCACAGCGTGAAGTTGGCCATGCGGTCGGCAAAACGAGTGCCAAAGTCGGATTTCCCAGAATACTTGCACGTGACTTTTTTCAGCCACTGAGCAATGACGTACACTGTGGGCAATGAGATGACATGTGCAGTGTCCGGGGAGAGAGAGAGAATTTGCGCACTTTAAAATAGCGGTCCGGCATGTAGGTGTGTTTACTGTTTTCCACTCCCTGCCGACTTTGCTTCTCCATTGACTTGCATTGGGTTTCGTGTTGCAGTCGGACCTTCGATTTTTCACGATAGTCTGCCGATTTAGTTCGACTCGACATTTGAGAAAGTCGGGTTTCATGAAACCCGACTCGACCCTGAAAAAGGCAAAGTCGCTCATCTCTATTTATTTGCATTTTGCAGTGAGAAATTAATATTTGATAACCTGCCAACCACTAGGAGTTCTGGCTCCTGCTGACCAGTTAGACGCTCCTAATCAACTCATTACCTGCGTTAAAGCTGTCTTACATAGTCACCTATATAAAAGACTCCTGTCCACAGACTAAATTAATCAGTCAGACTCTAACCTCTACAACATGGGCAGGGCCAAAGAGCTTTCTAAGGATGTCAGGGACAAGATCATAGACCTGCACAAAGCTGGAATGGGCTGCAAAACTATACATAAGACGCTGGGTGAGAAGGAGACAACTGTTGGTGTAATAGTAAGAAAATGGAAGAAATACAAAATGACTGTCAATCAACATCGATCTGGGGCACCATGCAAACTCTCACCTCATGGGGAATCCTTGATCATGAGAAAGGCGAGAGATCAGCCTAAACCTACACAGGGGAAACTTGTTAGGGATCTCAAGGCAGCTGGGTCCACAGTCACCAAGAAAACCATTGGTAACTCATTAAACTGTAAAGGTTTAAAATCCTGCAGTGCCCGCAAGGTCCCCCTGCTCAAAAAGGCACATGTGCAGGCCCGTCTGAAGTTTGCCAATGCTCGCCTGGATGATTCTGTGAGGATTTGGAGAAGGTGCTGTTGTCAGATGAGACAAAAATTGAGGTTTTTGGAATTAACTCGCCAAGTTTGGAGGAAGAGAAATGCTGTTTATGACCCAAATAATACCATCCGCACTGTGAAGAATGGAGGTGGAAACATTATGTTTTGGGGGTGTTTCTCTGCTAAAGGCACAGGACTACTTCACCGCCTCAATGGGAGAATGGATGGAGCCATGTCCTGTAAATTCCTGAGTGACAACCTCGTTCCCTTCCCCAGGACATTAAAAATGGGTCATGGCTGAAGCTTCCAGCAAGACAATGACCCAAAACAAACAGCCAAGGCAACAAGTAGTGGCTCAAATAGAAGCATATTAAGGATATGGAGTGGCCTAGCCAGTCTCCAGATCTTAGTCCCATAGAAAACTTATGGAGGGAGTTGAAGCTCCTAGTTGCCAAATGACAGCCTCAAAATCTTAATGATTTAGAGATGTTCTCCAAAGAGGAGTGGACCAAAATTCCTCCTGACGTGTGCGCAAACCTCATCATCAACTACAAAAAACGTCTGACTACTGTCCTTGCCAACAAGGGTTTTGCCACCAAGTATTAAGTATTGTTTTCCAGAGGGATCAAATACTTATTTCTCACTCCAAAATGCAAATAAATTTATATAATTTATACAATGTGATTTTCTGGATTTTATTTTTGATACTCTATCTTTCAATGTTAAAATTAACCTACCTTTCAAATTATAGACTATTCATGTCTTTGTCAGTGGTCAAGCTTACAAAATAAGCAGGGATCAAATAATTATTTCCTTCACTGTATTTGCAGGTATATTGCGTGTATGGACTATCGACGCCAGGTGTCTGCTGTTTCTGACAGCTGACACCTGGCACTAGGTGCCAGGATCAGTCACATACCACTCCTGGCACTTTAACCCTGAAATGCTGAGATCAAACATGATCGCATCATTCTGGAAGCAGTCACAGGGCTGACAGCCCCTCTGCCTTTGGATCGGAGACCCTGCGGCGTGACGCAGGGTCCCGATCGCTGCCATGGTGAACTGATGTCATCATGAAGACATCTGGGTCACCAGAGTTACAAAACTTGCAGTGCATGATCAACAAGTCTCTCAGTCAGTGCAGAGCTGACAGCTTCTATGGCATTGCAATGCTGCTTCATCTCCATGCCATAGAAGCGATCAGCCTCCAAAAAATGATAATCCCATAGTGGGTCTAAGTAAAAAATTGGAATAATTATAAAAGTATTAAAAAAATAAAAAATAATAATTAAAAAAATCAATATATATTCTATCTCTAAATAAATATTTGAATAAAAAAAAATCTAAACAATAAAAGTACACATATTTGGTATTGCCGCGTTCTCAACAACCCGACCCATAAAACTCACCCACTAGTTAACCCCTTTAGTAAACACCATAAAAAATAAATAACAAGGCAAGAAACAATGCTTTATCATCATACTGCTGAACAAGAAGTGAAATAACACGCGATCAAAAAGACGGATATAAATAAACATGGAAGTGCTGAAACGTCATCTTGTCCCACCAAGAGCAAGCCACAACACAGCTCCATCAGTGGGAAAATAAAAAGCTATAGCTCTCAGAATAAAGCGATGCAAAAATAATTATTTTTTCTACAAAGAAGTTTTTATTGTGTAAAGGCACCAAAACATAAAAAACTATGTAAATAAGGTATCACTGTAATTGTACTAACCCAAAGAGTAAAACTGCTTTATTAATTTTACCACACATGGAACAGTATAAACTTTCGCCCAAAAGAAATTCATGAATCGCTGGTTTTTGTTCATTCTGCCTCCCAAAAATCGAAATCGAAAGCGATCAAAAAAGTCATGTGCCCGAAAATAGTACCAATAAAAACATCAACTTGTCGTGCAGAAAACAAGACCTCACATGACTTTGTGGGCCAAAATATGGAAAAATTATAGTTCTCAAAATGTGATGATGCAAAAACAATTTTTTGCAATAAAAAGTGCATTTTAGTGTGTGACAGCAGCCAAACATAAAAACCCGCTATAAAGCCTCTTTCTCATGTCCTGATATTTTCGGTGCCGGAGATGTCAGTGTCCATGTGTATAATACTTGCAGCACACGTGGCATGCATGTGCCGCATCAGTACCACACGGACGGGTGCCAGGGAAGAAGCATTACAGTAAGTGCTGTTCTCCGACACCGGGTGCTGAACACAGCTCTCATCATTCTCCTTCTCTGCTGGTGATCAGTGTGAGCAGGGGAGAATGATGATAATTACATTTAAATGATAAAAGAGACAGCAGGTGATGGCTGATGGAACTATTACTCCCATCAGCCTACCCCTGCTGCTCCTAATAACAGTATAACTGTGTTTGTTATTTTTAAATAAAAAAGTAAAACTCTGTTTTGTTTTATTTCTAATAAAAGACTTTATTCTGGCTGTGTCTTTACTTACCATGTAACTGCACGATTAGTAATGGATAGATGTCTAATAGATGCTTCTCCATTACTAAGCAATGGGCTTGATGTGACCTGACAATACAAAGGTGACATCAACCCCATAAATATGAACCCCACTTGTCACCACTGCGTGGCAAGTGTACAGAGCTGGGCAAAGCACCAGAATTGGCGCATCTAATAGATGTGCCTTTTCTGGGAAGTTGTGGACTGATTTTTTTAAGTTGGGTGGTCAATATCCATGGTCCCTTACCAGCCTGAGAATACCAACCCCCAGCTGTGAGCTTTAGCAAGGCTGGTTGTCAAAAGTGGGGGGGACCCCATGCCATTTTTTAAAATTCTTTATTTAAATATAATTAAAAAAACATCATGGGAACCCCTCACTTCTTGATAAACAACATTGTTGAAGATGACAGCTGAGGGTTGCAGTCCTCAGCTGTGAGTTTTGCCTGGCTGGTTATAGGAAATACAGGGGAAGCCACACCATTTTTTCCATTTATTTATTTATGTATAGTGCAGGCGGCAGCTGATGAATGCCCTCATCAGCCACTCCTGCTGTCACTGTTATTAGCAGCAGCAGGGGTAGGCTGATGGGAGTAATAGTCCCATCAGCCATCACCTACTGTTTCTTTTATAACTTAAATGTAACTCTCATCATTCTCCCCTGCTCGCGCTGATCGCCGGCAGAGCAGTAGAGAATAATGATAGTCAAGTTCAGCACTCGTTGCCGGTGAACAGCGCTTACTGTAATGCTTTTCCCCAGCACCAATGTGTGTCACATAGATGACATCCATATGTGTTATGCATATGCACATGTGCGGGACGTTTTGTGGCACATGCCGACATTAAAAAATGGACATGTCAGCGTGTTTTGCCCACGGACACACACTGAAATGTGCACACACAGACCCATTCAATTGAATAGGCAATTAGCGCTCCATTTCTTCCGAGTCTTTCCGTATGGCTAGGTAGCACTGTACAGACACATATGGGGTACCGCCACGTTCAGTAGAAATTGTGGGACAAATTTTGGTGCTATTTTTACCCACTTCTTGTGTGAAAATGTAAAATCTTTGGCTATAACAAAATTTTGGTTGTAAAAATGTAGTTATTTTGTCTTCACTGACCAATGGTATAAAATTCTGTGACACACCCATGGTGTCAGTATGATCACAGCACCCCTAGAAGAATTCATTGAGAGGTGTAGTTTTCTAATCTGGGGCCACTTATGTGGGGTTCTGCTGTTCTGCCGCCTCATGGGCTCTCCTTGTGTGGTCATGGCATCTGCAAACCATAACAGTAATATCTGGCACTCCTTGCCTTCTGAGCTTTGCACTGTGCCTGAAAATTATTTCCTGATTACATGCAGGGTATTGGCAAACTCAGGAAAAAATGTACCTTAGTTTGTTGTAAAAAATGAATCTTAGCCCTTAGAAAAATTATAAACTTGGAGCTAAAGCAACATTTTAGTGGTTAAAATGTAAATTATTATTTTTTCACCGCTCAGTGGTTTAAAATTCAGTGAGGCACATGTGGCGTTAATATGATCACTGCACCCCTAGATGAATTCATTGTGGAGTGTAGTTTGCAAAATGAGTTCACATATAGGGTGTTGCTGTTGTTCTGGCACCTCAAAAGCTCTGTCAATGTGACATGGTACCCTCAAACCATTCCAGCGAAATCTGAACTCCAATATGGCGCCTTTTCCCTTCTGAGCTTAGCACTGTGCCTCAAAAACAGTATTCCCCTACATATGTGGTATCTGCATACTCAATAGAAATTGCACAACAATTTTGGGGTCCAATTTCTCCTATTACACTTAGTAAAATAAAAAATTGAGAGCGAAAAATCATTTTTGTGGAAAAAATATGATTTTTTTATTTTCGCGGCTCTACGTTAAAAACTTCTATGAAGCACTTGGGGGGTTGAAAGTGCTCACCACACATCTAGACAAGTTCCTTTGGGGGTCTAGTTTCTAAAATGGTGTCACTTGTTGGGGGTTTCCACTATTCAGGCCCATCAGGTGCTCTCCAAATGCAACATGGCATCCGATCTTAATTCCAGGCAATTTTGCATTGAAAAAGTCAAACAACGCTCCTTCCCTTCCAAGCTCTGCCATGCACCCAAACAGTGATTTACCACCACATGTGGGATATCAGCACATTCAGGACAAATTGCACAACAACTTTTGGGGTTGAATTTCTCCTGTTTCCCTTTGCAAAGTAAAAAATTGGGGATGAAAATATCATTTTTGTGTTAAAAATATGATTTTTTATTTTCACTGTTCTATGTTATAAACTTCTGTTAAGCATTTATGGGTCCAAAGTGCTTACCACTAGTGATGAGTGAGTGTACACGTTACTCAAGATTTCTGAGCATGCTCAGGTGTCCTCCGAGTATTTTGGGTGTGCGCGGAGATTATGTTTGAGTCCCCGCAGCTGCATGATTTTTGGCTGCTAGACAGCCTGAATACATGCTGGTGTTGCCTGTTTAGTAGGGAATCTCCACATGTATTCAGGCTGTCTAGCAGCCGCAAATCATGCAGCTGTGGGGAACTCAAACATAATCTCTGAGCATGCCCAAAATTCTCAGAGGACTCAGAGCATGCTCGGAAATCTCGAGTAGCGAGTACACTCGCTCATCACTACTCACCACACATCTAGATAAGTTCCATGGGGGTTCTAGTTTCCAACATGGTGTTACTTGTGTTGGGTTTCCACTGTTTAGGCACATCAGGGGCTCTCCAAAAGAGACTTGGTGGACGATCTCAATTCCAGCCAATTTTGCATTGAAAAAGTCAAACGGCACTCATTCCCTTCCCAGCTCTGCTATTTGCCCAGTGGTTTACCCTCACATATAGGGTATTAGCGTACTTAGGACAAATTGCAGAGCAACTTTCGGAGTCCAATTTCTCCTGTTACCTTTGGTCAAATAAAAAATTTGGGGCAAAAATTATTTTTGTGGAAAAAACATGATTTTTTATTTTTGCTGCTCTACGTTATAAATTTCTATAAAGCACTGGGGGGGTTGAAAGTGCTCACCACTCATCTAGAAAACTTCCTTTGGGGGTCTAGTTTCCAAAATGTTGTCACTTGTGATGAGTTTCCACTGTTTAGGCACATAGGTGGCTCTCCAAACACGACATGGCATCTGATCTCAATTCTAGCCAATTTTGTATTGAAAAAGTCAAATGGCGCTCCTTCACTTCTGTGCTCTGCCATGCACCCAAACAGTGGTTTACCTCCACATAGGGGGTATCAGCATACTGAGGACAAATTTCACAACAACTTTTGGGGTCCAATTTCTCCTGTTACCCTTGGTAAAACAAAAAAATTTGGATCTGAAGTAAATTTTTTGTGAAAAAAAGTTAAATGTTTATTTTATTTAAACATTCCAAAAATTTCTAAGAAGCACTTGAAGGGTTAATAAACTTCTTGAACATGGTTTTGAGCACCTTGAGTGGTGAAGTTTTAGAATGGTGTCACTTTTGGGTATTTTCTATCATATAGACCCCTCAAAGGGACTTCAAATGTGATGTGGTCCCTAAAATAAAAATGGTGTTGTAAAAATTTTAACCCGTGTAACTTCCTAAAAAAAAAAAATTTGGGTTCCAAAATTGTACTGATGTAAATTGGACAAGTGGGAAACGTTACTTAAGTATTTTGTGTGACATATCTCTGTGATTTAAGGGCAAGATAATTCAAAGTTGGAAAATTGCGAAATTTTTTAACATTTTCGCCAAATTTCTGTTTTTTTCTTTCACAAAATAACACAAGTCATATCAAATAAAGTTTACCACTATCTTGAAGTACCATATGTCACAAGAAAACAGTCCCAAAATAACCAGGATCCATTGAAGCGTTCCAGAGTTATTACATCATTAAGGGACAGTGGTCAGAATTGTAAAAATTGGCCCGGTCATTAACGTGCAAACCATCCTTGGGGGTAAAGGGGTTAAAGGTGAAATTTGTTCACTAGGGGTTACACTTATGTTATATTAAGATTTTATGTTATTGTTAATATGTTTTAAAGAATTGTTTTGCTTTGTGACAATGATCATTGACTTGGTCTTCATATTGCAAACTGCAGCTGAGTTTAAACACATAGCATATTTTTTTGGATTACAGGACGCACCTTAATATAAGATGCACCCCAAGTTTAGTCCACAAAATATGGAAAAAACATTAACTATTAATTAAATCTTCCCTGGGCTTGTAAAGAAGTAAAAGGGAGTAAATACCACAAAGTGTAATGCAACAGAGTAGAATAGAGAGGTAATAGATCCATTGTTAATGATTTTCTGCATCACTCTCTCCAGAACACACACAGTATATGCAACACTGCTGCATGCACAGTTCATGCACACTCATGCTCTACATGCTCACACACACTGCTCTGATACATACAAACACTGCTCTGTTACAAACATACACTGCTCTGCTTCATGCGCACACAGTTCTGCATAGTGATCAAACACCACATCTAAGGCCTGAGGTCATGTGCCCCATTGGTGCTAGCAATCGATCCACCACCACCAATACAGTACTTCCTTCTTAGCATTGCATCTGAAACCTATTGCCCTATACGAGGTGGCAGTTCATTTCCAGTGTTTCTTTACTACAATTCAAACTTGTGAATTTGAGAAAGACCTGGTTTCTCATTGAAACATTCAGAAATTGCTTGGAAATGTATTCATTTTTTGTCATTTATCACTGTGGTGAAATTTTGTGAAAAATAATAAACATACACATTTGGAAAGAACCCCTACAAGTGCGGATGTATACTGTATGCTTTAGTACTTGAGATTGATTCTAGTCTGGCCAGCACCGCTACCTCTATTTGATCGCGTATCTTTGCTGCTATCTAATTTTGGTCTTTATGGCAGATGTTTTTTTTACCTATTTATTGTCAATTTCCAGGAGCCATAACTTTTTTACTTTTTCAGCAACATAGTTGAATGAGTTATTTTTTATTTTAAAGAATTAGTTGTATTTGTCAGGGGAATCGGTTTGGTGAACACTTAAAGGTAACTTGTCATTAGTTTTGTCATAGTTTTAGTTGATATATCTCTTTATTCAGCGCCAGTGCTGCAATCCATTCATGCTTATATAACACCATGACTCCCCCTGTATACACCCTAAAAACCGTTTGAAGTTCTGCCATGCTGTATGGTAATCCTCTCTGTTTCGTCGGATGGGCTTGGCTTCTGGCTTTTGCATCCCTCCTCCCGGCTGGTGCTTGCCATCTTCCTTCTTTGATTAACGTAGATGACGCCTCCTGAATCATCCACATTGCGGGGCAAAATCTTGCACATGCGCAGAGAAATCGCTGCTCGCGCCTGTGCACTGTGCTTTTCCCTTCTGCGGGCATAATTGAAAACATAAGTGGGCATGCGCAAGCACATGTCTTTCTGACACATCAGCTGTGACATGTGCCAGCGCATGCCCATGTTTTTAAGGGTTTTTTTGCTGGACAAGCTTTAGTTTTTACTTTAGCTTCAGTTTAGCTTTAGTTTTGGGTATATCTAACTTTTTGATAATTTGTATGTTCATTTTTGTATACGCATGACCTAAAAAAAGCAATCAGTCTAAAAAATTTTTTATTTTATTTTTTATGGAATGAAGTATAATTATATGGTATATTTATTTGATGTTTTCTTACTTTGACTAGGGATGAGCGAGTATACTCGTTAGGATTCGGTACTCGGCGAGTAATGCGGTACTCGCGGTACTCGAATCCAGGCGAATATTTCACCACTCGCCTCGCAATATTCAGCACAGTCCCCGCACAGTCCCCGCACAGCCCAGCACAGTCCTGCACAGCCAATTACTCGCATTTCCCATAGACTTACATTGGATTCACTACTCGTTACGAGTACCTGAGTATTAGGAGGTACTCATAACGAGTACAGCAAGTTCGAGTATTTCACTACTCGCTCTTCCTTAACTTTGACACAAAAAAACCCACTCTTTAAAAAAAGAACTCTTTATTGGTCATCATGTTGTGATATTTAGTAACTTATTCACCTTGCTGCATACAGAATGGTTTGTGCGCTTGTTCTTTGTATAACAAGCTATAGCTTTTATTGGCACCATATTGGGATACACACCATTTTTTATCACTTTTTATTTGTTTTATTGTGAGATGATGAATAGAAACTGGAATTTTGGCAACGATTTTCCTTTTTTAACTTTATTCATTAGGTAAAATAAATGATAAGATAGCTTCAAAATACTGTTTGTTATGAATGTGACAATACCAGATACTTATAATGTGAGTTGTTTTTTGAAATTAAACCATTTTTTTATTACTAAAACTGAGATTTAGTTTTTTCATATCCATTTTTTTACATTTTAAACTTTTTTCTTGATTTATTTTCTAACCGTTCATAGTGTGTCTACAAAAGGGCTTGAACATGTGATTAGAGTTGAGCGACTTTTGTTTTTTTAGGGTCGAGTTTCGTTTCGTGAAACACGACTTTTCCAAAAGTCGGGTCGAGCAAGATCGGCCGATTATAGGGAAAAGTCGGGGTCGTCCCGAAACACGAAACCCAATGTAAGTCAATGGGGAATAAAAGTCGGCAGTGAGAGGAGGACAGGAAACACACCTACAGTGCCCATTTGAATGCCAAAAGCATCAATTCTTCTTACTTAAGCTTGTCAACCTTAATTAACTTCATAATACAAGTTACGCACTGAAAAATGGGGGTTATTTGGCTAAAGTTGTGGGGGGGTAGGGCTGGCTCCAGGTTTTCATGTGCCCTGGGCGAAAGAGCGCCCCTTTAACACATACCACAACTCATCATGCTCCGATACGGCAGAGAAATAGCGGTATAGTACAATGAAAAATACTTCACTTTTTACATCTCATGACGAGGCCCATCTATTTCTCCATACAGAATCATTGGTCCCATATAATGTTTGAAACAGTATATGATGAGCTCCACATAATGCTACAGTATATGTTGGTCCCCATGGATGAAGCTTCACTGTCTTATGGGCCCAAATAATGGTCCAAACATAATGGGCCCCATTTCTAATGCTCTAGTGTATAATGGGCCCTGTAAATGCTGCTCCAGTGTCTGATGTTCACCTTTGGAATGTTCCAGTGTATGGTGGGCCCCATCTATCATTCTCCAGAGTATAGTGCTCCCCAAAAATTGCTGTCCCAACATTGAAAACAATCAAATAAGTCTCCTCGCTAGGGAATCCCTGTACTAGTCTGGACTCCTCGTCGTCCCCATCTTCCATCTCACTGCACAGTATTTCAACCTTGCAAG
Source organism: Dendrobates tinctorius (assembly GCF_039654945.1). NCBI lineage: Eukaryota > Metazoa > Chordata > Amphibia > Anura > Dendrobatidae > Dendrobates > Dendrobates tinctorius. Next base: position 89,851,565 of record NW_027361696.1, on the reverse strand, counting down.
TGCTGTGATCCTGAGCAAGCAGGGGGGCCCACTCGTTGGCTACGGCACTGGCACAGGGCCCCTGATAGTACGGTGGTGTGTCTGATGGCGGGTGGGCCGAACCTGCACTTTCATCTGCAGCTTCCTCTTTGTCACCGTGTAGGATGGAACTGTATATGGGAAGGGTAACCTGAGTTTCATCAGGGTCAGATTCAGGCCGTGTAGCGTGCGAGGGGAATGTAGTGGTCTGGGTCAATGTATCAGCAGATTCATCGAGCAGTGGCTGGGCATCAGTGCAATTGTGTCGCCCCCAGGAGTACGGTCGCCACAGTGGCATTACCTTCCTCCTAGGGAGTGTGATGTCATGCTTGGGAGCAACGAAGGATCTCTCTAGCAGGTTAACTGATTGGGCGGCGTTATTCCCACGAGTCATGACCCTCCAAACAGTGTTCATGAAGGCAAAGTGTTTGTTTTACGTGGGCAGTATGGTTGCAAAGCTGAACCTTAAAGGAATGTCCAGAAGGGCACCACCAGGAGTGGAGCCTACGGTTAAATTCGACTCCTGGGAAACCTCAACCATGCCAGCTACAGAACAGATGCACACATTGCAAGCTTAATTCCGTTAACGAACGAGACTCCGTCATGCCCCGCGGTCCGAGTCCGGCTTACTAGAGGGACACGTGAGGCTCTGGCACATGAGATTGGCCAATAACTGGTGTGTCATGCCCTTACATGTCCGTGGCTGCATGTGCGCTACACTGAAAAGGCCGCTTACAGGTGCAGATAACCCGCTGAACAACGTTAGTGATGGGGATCACTGAATACAATTATTACCCGTGAACGATGATTTCCCAGTAAGTGCAGGTCAACCGCAGTTCCGGAATTAGGCCTAATCGTCATGCCTGAAAAAATGAAAAACTTACGTGTGCAAACCACAGGTGCTGTAGCTTGCTTAACAGCTCGCCAGCCGTTCTCACGCCCAGTATGGATTACACGTGATTGCACAAAGGTGAGAAAGGGTACCGTATCCCCGGATAACATGTATGGATAGCGTACACATTCAAAATATATGTCTATACATCAGGAGGCAGGCTCAGACGGTGTTAGGCCCAGTATGGCTTGCACGTGATTGCACAAAGGTGAGAAAGGGTACCGTATCCCTGGATAACATGTATGGATAGCGTACACATTCAAAATATATGTCTATACATCAGGAGGCAGGCTCAGACGGTGTTAGGCCCAGTATGGCTTGCAAGTGATTGCACAAAGGTGAGAAAGGGTACCGTATCCCCGGATAACATGTATGGATAGCGTACACATTCAAAATATATGTCTATACATCCAGAGGCAGGCTCAGACGGTGTTAGGCCCAGTATGGCTTGCACGTCATTGCACAAAGGTGAGAAAGGGTACCGTATCCCCGGATAACATGTATGGATAGCGTACACATTCAAAATATATGTCTATACATCCGGAGGCAGGCTCAGACGGTGTTAGGCCCAGTATGGCTTGCACGTGATTGCACAAAGGTGAGAAAGGGTACCATATCCCCGGATAACATGTATGGATAGCGTACACATTCAAAATATATGTCTATACATCAGGAGGCAGGCTCAGACGGTGTTAGGCCCAGTATGGTTTGCACGTGATTGCACAAAGGTGAGAAAGGGTACCGTATCCCCGGATAACATGTATGGATAGCGTACACATTCAAAATATATGTCTACACATCAGGAGGCAGGCTCAGACGGTGTTAGGCCCAGTATGGCTTGCACGTGATTGCACAAAGGTGAGAAAGGGTACCGTATCCCCGGATAACATGTATGGATAGTGTACACATTCAAAATATATGTCTATACATCAGGAGGCAGGCTCAGACGGTGTCAGGCACAGTATGGATTTGACGGCCCAGACTACACAGCGGAGGAGCAGGGAGAGGTAAAGATTGCAAATGCTGGGGCCCTGCCCAAGCAAGGGGGGCCCACTCGTGGGCGTCGGTACTGGCACTGGGCCCCTCATAGTACGGCGGTGTGTCTGATGGCGGGTGTGCACCACCACCGTCAGAGACACTTGATTGCACTATGAGATACCCTGTGCCAGTGCCCACGCCCAAGAGTCGGCCTACCCACCTGTCCAGGGCAACGGCACTCGCACGGTGTCGTGCGCTAGGTGGTGACCCCGGCCATGGGGGGGGGGAGGCAGCACAGTTAGGGAGTTTTAGAAAGTGGCATATGTTGATGTTGGACATTCAGCTGATGCAAAAGGCGAAATAGGTCAAGTCCCAGGAAGAGGTGGACCAAAGCAAGCCATTTTTCTGTCACCCTATGTGTCATCAGGGGAAGGTGGGACAAAATCCTTGGAAATCCATGCATGGTTCATTTTAATGAAGGTTAGATCATCCACATTTTGGGTTGACAGACGGGTCCTTTTTTCTGTCAGGATTGATCCAGCTGCACTGAAGACTCTTTCCAATAGCACACTTGCAGCTGGGCAAGCGAGCTCCTGTAAGGCATATTGTGCCAATTCAGGCCAGGTGTCCAGTTTAGCGGCCCAATAGTCAAAGGGGAATGACCTGTGTGGGAGAAAATCGATATGGGAGGAAAAGTAGTTTGTAACCATAGTTGACAACTGCTGTCTCCTGTCACTTTCCATCGATGCAGTATTACCAGTTGTGTGAGCGGTACTTGAAAAATCAGTCCACAACATTGTCATGAAACCCCTGTCTCCAACGCCACTTCTGCTGTGTGCACCATGAACACCTCTGCCAAGCTGCCCCCGGCCCGTACTGCTCGTGTGAGAACCATCACCGCTGCTGTGTGCTGGGAATGCCTCAAGCAACCGATTTACCAGAGTTGCTTGTTTATTAGCCAATATTAGGTCAAGGTTCTCCTGTAGCATGATGTTTTGTAATTTGCCTTTATAGCATGGATCCAGGATGCTGGCCAACCAGTAGTCGTCATCGTTCATCATTTTGGCAATGCGGGGGTCCCTTTTTAGGATCTGCAAGGCATAATCTGACATGTGGGCCAATGTTCCCGGTGTCAATGATGCACTGCGAGTGCTGGGTGGAGGAGCACTTTCTGGCAAATCCACATCCCTCCAGTCACGCACAAACCCTGTACCAGACCTTGCCACGCCAACATTTTCACTTGCCCCACGAGATGCATCCTCCTCCCCTAAGTAATCATCCCCATCATCATCCTCCTCCTCCACTTCTTCCTCCACCTCGTCCAGGAGAGGTCCCTGAGCTGACAATGGCTGAATGTCATCAAGGATTCCCTCCTCCTCTTCCTCCTCATCAACATTGGCTGCAGACGCCTGCTCCTTATGGTGCGTCAAAGTTTGCATGAGCAGACGCATAAGTGGGATGCTCATGCTTAGGATGGCGTCGTCTGCGCTTACCAGCCGTGTGCATTCCTCAAAACACTGAAGGACTTTACAGAGGTCTTTCAGCTTCGACCACTGCACACCTGTCAACTCCATGTCTGCTCTCAAAGTGCCTGGCCGTGTATCCTCCCACAAATGCATTATGGCCTGCCTCTGCTCGCACAGCCGCTCCACCATGTGCAGGGTGGAGTTCCACCTTGTTGCAATGTCGATAATGAGGCGGTGGTTGGGAAGGTGGAGCAATCGCTGCAGCTTCTGCATACGAACGGAGTGTACAGGCGACTGGCGGATGTGCGCGCACAGTCTTCGCACCTTCTGGAGCAGGGCTGTTAACTCCGGATAATTTTTGAGGAAGCACTGCACCACCAGGTTCAAGGTGTGAGCCAAGCAAGGTATGTGGCTGAGTTTTGAAAGGGCTATGGCTGCCACAAAATTACGGCCGTTATCACTAACTACCTTGCCTGCCTCAAGATGTACACTGCCCAGCCATGACTCAGTTTGTCGCTTCAAGTACTCGGCCAGCACCTCAGCGGTATGTCTGTCGCCCAAACACATCATCTGCAACACAGCCTGCTGACGCTTTCCACTAGCTGCTCGATAGGGGGACACCTCGTGTGCAACAGTGGCAGCTGCAGATGGAGTGCTCGTACGACTGCGCTCTGTGGACGAGCTTTCGCTTCTGGAGGAGGAGGAGGAGGGTCGAACGCCTACAGCCAACTGTTTCCTATACCATGGGCTAGGCAGCACTGTCCCACCACCGCTGTCCCCTGTGGACCCTGCATCCACCACATTAACCCAGTGCGCAGTGATGGACACGTAACGGCCCTGGCCATGCCGACTGGACCATGCATCAGTTGTGAGGTGCACCTTTCCACTCACTGACTGCTTGAGTGCATGGACAATGCGGTCTTTTACATGATGGTGGAGGGCTGGGATGGCTTTGCGAGAGAAGAAGTGGCGACTGGGTAGGTCATAGCGTGGTACTGCATAGGCCATGAATTCGCGGAAAGCTGCGCTTTCCACCAACCGATAGGGCATCATCTCAAACGAGATTAGTTTGGCAATGTGGGCGTTCAAACCCAGTGTACGCGGATGAGAGACTGAGTACTTTCTTGACCTACTCATAGTGTCTGGGAGGGTGAGCTGGACTTGAGAGCTGCATATGATGGAAGTAGCGGTGGACAGGGCGGACTGAGAGAGGGTTGATGATGGTGATGGAGTTGGTGTTCTTTCTGATGGCCTAGATTCAGTATTTCGTTGATATAACAGTGGGATTCCCTGACTGCTGTGGCCTTGCAACGACACCTCAACATTTGCTGCTGTGCTAACCGGTGGGCTTACAGTGGGGGAAACAATGTAGCGTTGCTGACTACCTTCGTTGTGATCAGTTGCACATGTGGCACTTGAGGTTTGGTGTTGTGTCCACGCTTGCAAGTGCATGCTGGTTAAATGTCTAAGCATGCAACCGGTATTCAAATTTTTCAGATTTTTCCCTCGGCTAAAGGTCTTTGCTCACTTCTTACAGATAACCTTGGCCTGATCATGAGGATTTTGTTCAAAAAAGTGCCACACTGCACTATTCCTACTTTGGCAGACATTTTGCGGCCTAGCACGCTGTGATCTTTTGACCGTCTGGACAAGCTGTCCAGCAACTCTTTTGATTTTTGGAACCTGTCTTTGGAGTGCTCCGGGCCTGCCACATAACAGCTGTTGCGATGTCGATGTCTGCTGTGGATGCTCCTCCTCATCTGAGCTATTGGAAGCAGCACCCTCTTCCCCCAATGGATGCCAATCTGGGTCAACAACTGGGTCATCCATCACCTCCTCTTCAAGTCATGTGCACCTTCCTCTGTGTCACCGTGTATGGTGGTATAGTGTGCGGGAAGGGGCACCTGAGTCTCATCAGGGTCAGAATCTGGCTCTGTACACTGCGAGGACAATGTAGTGCTCTGAGTGAATGTACCAGCAGAATCATCTATCAGCGGCTGTGCATCAGTGCACTCCATGTCAGATACATCTTGGCCTGGGTAATTCACCATTTCACTTGATAATCCAGGCATGGTATGTGAAAACAGCTCTATGAAGTAATCAGTAGTATGGCCTGCGTCATCCTTCAATCTTGGTTGGGGTGAAGGACACAAGGAAAGGTGTGGTTCATGAACATGAGCCTCCAATGACGACTCAGTGCTTTTATTTTTTACAACTTCAGAAGAGGAGGCGATAGAGCTGGAGGCTGAGTCAGCAATGTAAGACAAAACTTTTTCCTGAAGCTCTGGCTTTAAAAGCGGTTTGCCAACTCCTAGAAAACTAAGCCTTCGAGGCCTTGTGGAGCCAGACGATGACGCAGGCTCAACACCTCCTTCATTCGGTCCTATTTTGCTTTTGCCACTACCATCAGATCCACCACCAACACCATCATTACCAGCTGCCAACCCCCGCCCAATTCCACGGCCTCTTCCACCAGCCTTCCTCATTTTTGGTAGAAATGTAGACAAAATCCAACCAACTATATAGTAATGTAAAACAAGGTACAAGGTGTCTATAGGACAGGGGAGATTTTGAATTTCTGCAGATACTAGTGGACATTGGACACTTTTGGATTGTGTGAGGCCCACTGAATATCAGAGCGCTATGTCACAGGCTCGATGGCACAGGTGTGAAAAAAGTGACTACAGGATAAGGGAGATTTTGAATTTTTGCAGACACTAGTGGACACTGGACACTTTTGGATTGTGTGAGGCCCACTGAATATCAGAGCGCTATGTCACAGGCTCGATGGCACAGGTGTGAAAAAAGTGACTACAGGATAAGGGAGATTTTGAATTTCTGCAGACACTTGTGGACACTGGACACTTTTGGATTGTGTGAGGCCCACTGAATATCAGAGCGCTATGTCACAGGCTCGATGGCACAGGTGTGAAAAAAGTGACTACAGGATAAGGGAGATTTTGAATTTCTGCAGACACTAGTGGACACTGGACACTTTTGGATTGTGTGAGGCCCACTGAATATCAGAGCGCTATGTCACAGGCTCGATGGCACAGGTTGTCAAAAAAGTGACTACAGGATAAGGGAGATTTTGAATTTCTGCAGACAGTAGTGGACACTGGACACTTTTGGATTGTGTGAGGCCCACTGAATATCAGAGCGCTATGTCACAGGCTCGATGGCACAGGTGTGAAAAAAGTGACTACAGGATAAGGGAGATTTTGAATTTCTGCAGACACTTGTGGACACTGGACACTTTTGGATTGTGTGAGGCCCACTGAATATCAGAGCACTATGTCACAGGCTCGATGGCACAGGTGTGAAAAAAGTGACTACAGGATAAGGGAGATTTTGAATTTCTGCAGACACTAGTGGACACTGGACACTTTTGGATTGTGTGAGGCACACTGAATATCAGAGCGCTATGTCACAGGCTCGATGGCACAGGTGTGAAAAAAGTGACTACAGGATAAGGGAGATTTTGAATTTCTGCAGACACTAGTGGACACTGGACACTTTTGGATTGTGTGAGGCCCACTGAATATCAGAGCGCTATGTCACAGGCTCGATGGCACAGGTGTGAAAAAAGTGACTACAGGATAAGGGAGATTTTGAATTTCTGCAGACAGTAGTGGACACTGGACACTTTTGGATTGTGTGAGGCCCACTGAATATCAGAGCGCTATGTCACAGGCTCAATGGCACAGGTGTGAAAAAAGTGACTACAGGATAAGGGAGATTTTGAATTTCTGCAGACACTAGTGGACACTGGACACTTTTGGATTGTGTGAGGCCCACTGACGCTGTATGGTGTGAAAAAATGCACGCTCAGTACCTCAGCAGGACAAAAAAAAAATTGGGATTGCTTTTAAAAAAGCAGTTTGCAGAGCAGTGGGTAAACAGCAATGCAGCTGTCAGGAAGCCTTAGAAGGCAGCCTAACAACCAACACCGCTGATCCACCACAATATAGCCTCCCCTTGCACTGCACACACAGTGACTGGTGTGTTGTACAGGCAAAATCGCTAGCAGCAGAAGCAGTTTTTTTTTCTTCTTCCCTGCCTATCGCTCTCCCTACAGAATCAGCAACCTCTCCCTATGCTAAGATCGGCAGAAGTAAGATGGCGGTCGGCGTGCACGCCCTTTTATAACCCCTGTGACGCCCACCAAAGCAAGCCAATCACTTGCATGCCCTTCTGAAAGATGGTGGTGACCCCTGTCTATGTCATCACGTTGCCCACAGTGTCCGTGGATCCTGATTGGCTGAAAAAGAGCGCAAAACAAACTTTTGAAACGCGACTTTGGCGCGTAAGTCGACGACCTCGTGGCCAACCTCATCCTAGGGTCGGGTTTCGTTTCATGAAACCCGACTTTGCCAAAAGTCGGCGACTTTTGAAATTTTTCGACCCGTTTCGCTCAACTCTACATGTGATCATTTGATTACATTGTGCGGTATATCAATGTTTGTTCTACAGTGCATTATGTAATCTGTCAGTGTCAGCCTATGAGGCCTCACTCCTGGTGCGGTCTAATAGGCTGAAGCTTATGGCAGACACTGAGGCCATGGATAGGCCTCTTTCTTACCATAGCAACCAATGGTACCCTATGATAGCACTGGCGCCAATGGGTTAACAAAGGGAGCAATCTCCATTTGCGAAAATCATCATTTGCCACTGTCATTGATGACAGTGTCATCTGAGGGATTAAAGTGCAGGGATCAGAGAAAGTGTAACATGTCACTGGGCAGTAGACATGGGCGAGGTACTCGTCTTCCACATCCGGGCATGCTGAATAAAAATGGGAATCCTTACTGAGTTTGTTGCTGTATTACTAATGTGGACACCTTCAGGTTCAGCTTTGCCACAATTCATGCGACGCCTGACACCTTATCCAAGAAGTATCAGTGCTCCTCTGGGAAATATGCTAATTAAAAGACAATTTGCATAATTAGCATATTTCCCAGAGTAGCATTGTGGCTTATGTCTCCTCATCTCGACATGCTTAGCATGTCATTCTCCGCAAGGAGAAATGATACTTCTTGGATATCGGTCAGACGACTCTCTTACAGCCAAACCATATCTCACACTTTGCACTGACGAGGGGCAGTACCCCGAAACACAATGTCTGCAAATTGATATTCTGGCTTGGCTTTTATCCTAAGTCATGTAACAAGGCTCGTTAAAGGGTCGACATTGACCTTTAGGATTGCTACTTCCAATAGTTGGCACTAGATTTCTAGTCTTCTTCCTCTCTGAAGAGACAATTTGCATAATTAGCCTGACACCTTTAAACCCGCACTGAGGAAACCAGACAAGTTTGCAAAAATAACGTCCTTTTTCCTGACAATAAAACTTATGTACATAGGGTAGCAGAAAATAAGCATGCTGCACAATGCAGAGGCACATTCTTTTTGGTTCTGTACAGAGGATCAATACTTGTGGTGAATATTCAGATGGACAGATGGACAACAGGACAAATTCCTGGTACAGGGCCACATGGGTTAATGTGTTTCACTGTAACCACTGCACCCAAACTGCACTCTGGGGCCCCATTGGTCAACGTATTTTGCTGTGGCTACTGCACTCTTGTGAAACAAATGCCCTGGAAATCTGTGTAACCACTAGAAATGTCAGGACTAATGTATCCTATTTTATTTGCATACAAAAGTGTCATAAACAGGCAGGCATTACAAAGAAAGTAATCAAGATGACCTAGATGAAAGTGTCTAATGTCTCCATCATAAAGTGGTCAACAAAATCAGTATAATTTAGTTTCCTTATTTTTTTTCCTTGTACTATGCTGCCAATATAGGCAGAATTTATAAGCTGAGGGATAATAGAGTGGTTGCGTTTTTTTATGACTGAGCACGGGGTGGGTACTGTCACACTGTAAATGAACAAAGAAGTCACTTGTGACCTGTTTTATTGCCCACTGGTCCACCATTTTCTCTAAGCAACAAACTGACTACGGTTATTTGCTGCCTGGGATCAGTGGAGTTATGACTTTGGATTGTACTTGGCACTTGTGAGTTGTTCACAGGGACATTGACAATTACCGTATAGTCCATGAAGAATTCTGTGAATCATCGTAAAAGTCATTGCAGAAGCATGCAGAAAGTCATATCTTCAAAATGCTTCTTTTTTTACTTCCAAAACCATCTATACTTACCCAAAATGTTTCTAGAATTTTCAACATCAACATCCAAATGTATTCAAAAAATGTTTATTTTCTGACCATCCTTAACAATTTGAGAACAAAGCATAAGTTACATGAATAAGTTCCAGACGATACAACTATAGTCAATGTATCTCAAAATAACCTACAAAAAAAATTGAAATAAGTAATGCCACAGTGTAACTTGTCATGTTTGATTATCTGAGGTTGTATTACCTAATTTGAAGACGTCCTAAGGACCAGTCTTTTTTTTCTTATGTCATGATGCATAAAACTATAGAATTTAAAGAAGGTGTACTCCATTTTACTCACGACTGTATGTACTTTGTAAGGGCTCTCATACTGATTTGTTTAGGGCCACGTTCAGTATTTGGTCAGTATTTTACATCAGTACTTCTAACACAAAACTAGGAGTGGATGAAAAATGCAAAATTGGTGACGTGTTTCTATTATAATTTTCCTCTGATTGTTCCACTCCTGGTTTTGGCTTACAAATACTGATGAAAATGTAACTGACCAAATGCTGAATGTGTGAACGTGGCCTAAAGTTGGCCACAGCCACCAATTTTGGCCTAGACCAGCCAATGATCTATTGCGCATGTACCTCTCTAATTTCCTCCAAACCAGGATGTTGTGTTTCTAGTCGTGTAGTTAATCTGGAAGATAAGCTACCACTAGAGATGCTTGGCAGTGGCTTTCTCCAATCTAGCTATTGAAATGCATGCTCAGCTTAAATTAGCATGCATGTTTATAGGTGATAACTGTCAGCAAAACAAGCTCTGTCCGACAGCTATATAAGTTGTATCTTGTTTTAAAAGGAACCTGTCAGCAAACATACCCTCCAACCCCCCAGAAAAAAAACATTTATTACCTGCGGTCATAGAGGTAATCTAAAGGTAATCCGCACACATAGAGAAGACAGAAGAACGGCACCAAGAATAGTCTACCCACTGGTGGAGGTATTAACGTCTGAGTTCCGGACACCTGGGTGATTTCCAAAACGGTTGATCTGGTGCTTGCACGAAACCACATGTAGTAGCAAACCAAAATCCAAAGGAAAAGGAGGCAGCACTCTTCAACGCCATTAAAAAAACCAAAGTCCTTTATTGAATTAGTTCGATAAGGTTAGCATTGGGCTAGGTACATGAACACATGCAGTGAAAAAAGCAGGACTACAGCTGTTTTGCGTTATCCACACTTCTTCAGGTCCAGAATCTAAAGGTAAATAACCGTTTAAATATATGAGGTTTTTTAATTGAAAGTGCAGCTGCAGTGAGAAACTTAATTTATATTTTCTCTGCAGCCACTTAATTAAAGTCACTGGGGTAGGGAACAGTCACCACTCACGATACAGTAAGCATACTGTAATCACTCCCCCTGCTCCTCGACTGACATCCTACTCAGCATACACGCTGCATTTATGCAGAGCAGGCTGTCAGTCAAGGAGCAATGAAAATTCTTGCAGCGCGTTCATTGTGTGCTGACTGCTCACAGCATTGGTGACAGTAAGCAAGCAGCTACAGGGAAAAGGGAGAAAGCAAAATAGCTTTACTTACAGTATGTCCTAGGGATTGTTGTAATAAAAATTAAAGATATGGACTAATATTAATAACGGTTGATCCCATAATGACATTGACACTGGTTAATACATAAATGGTTAATTCTAAATACATTTCTTCTTGGTTCTGTCGCATTTGATGTCAGGTAGATTTTTTTTATTATAATCTAAGCTTGATATCACTGTTCCAGAATAAGTCTAATGGAGTTGCAGCATCAACTTACTTGTTGAAATTTGTCTTGTACATTTTCTAAGGGTTCTTTCATTCTTTTTTTATCCCCTTCACTTCATATAGTGAAGATTCCTTTAGCTTTAGAGGCTAAATAAAAAGTTTCTGTTTTATAGATTTTTTTTTTTTACATTGTTTTCTACAAATCTTCCTCTAAATGTAACACCCTAAAACTGAAATATGGTTTAACTGTTTTTGCTTTAAAGCATAGTATTTCTAGTGCATTATTTATCATTACACATGACTTGGCTTTTAATTCCTAAAGATCAACATTTCTAGAAATACACCAAAATATTTTATTTAATAATTTATAACCAAGAATTTAATTTTTTCTCTAGAAACAATGAAGTCAATATATATATATATATATATATATATATATATATACATATATATATATCTACTATATAATTGTCTAATTCTGTCTGTCTGTAATGGAAATCCCACCTCGCTGATTGGTCGCGGCAGTTAGGCCGCGACCTGTCAGCGACAGTTGCTTAGACGTCGTGGCGACACGGCTGCATTGCTTATTGTACAGGCACATTACAGCTGTTAAAGGCATCACTGCTGCGTCGCTCATTACACAGGCACAGTCCTGTACATATTCTGGAGTACAATACATTAGGTAACAGGAGAACAGTGACTGCAGCTCTGGGTGTAACTGGAGCACAATACATTAGGTAACAGCAGAACAGTGACCGCAGCTCTGGGTGTTACTGGAGTACAATACATTAAGTGACAGCAGAAAAGTGAATGCAGCTCTGGGTGTAACTGGAATACAATACATTAGGTAAGATCTGAGCAGTGACTGCAGATCTGGCTGTAACAGGAGTATAATACATTAGGTAAGAGCAGAACGGTGACCGCAGCTCTGGGTGTAACTGGAGTACTATACATTAGGTAAGAGCAGAACAATGTCTGCAGCTCTGTCAGTAACTGGATTACAATACATTAGATAACAGCAGAACAGTGACAGTTCTGGGTGTAACTGGAGTACAATACATTAGGTAACAGCAGAACAGTGACTGCAGCTCTGGGTGTAACTTGAGTACAATACATTTGGAAAGATCTGAACAGTGACTGCAGCTCTGGCTGTAACAGGAGTATAATACATTATGTAAGAGCAGAACGGTGACTGCAGCTCTGGGTGTAACTGGAGTACAATATATTAGATAACAGTAGAACAGTGACAGCAGCTCTGGGTGTAACTGGAGTACAATACATTAGGTAACAGCAGAACAGTGACAGCTGCTCCGGGTGTAACAGGAGTATAATAAACTAGATGGTGGCCCAATTCTATCGCATCGGGTATTCTAGAGAGTCTGTTAAAATAAAAAATAGTTATATACTCACCTTCTGACGGCCCCCGGACTCTGTCCCGCCTCTCACTACGCTCCCGGCATCTTCCGGTCCCAGTATTGCTTAGCGAGAAGCAGCATTACTGGGACCAGAAGATGCCAGGAGCGTGGTGAGAGGAGGGACAGAGTCGGGGGCCTGTCGGGAGGGGAGTATATCACTATTTTTTATTTTAACAGAGACTCTAGAATACCCGATGCGAAAGAATCGGGCCACCATCTAGTATATATGTATATATATATATATATATATATATATATATATATATATAGCCACTGTCAACCCAGTTTTGAAGAAATTGCTTACAGGAAACCATACATTAATTTATAAGAAAACAATTGCTTCTTTATCATCAGATATATATTTTGCAGCTTTTTAAAAACATTTTAGGCCTTTTCCGTATCATGATCTACCCAAATGTTAGCCTGTAATACATTCTTAGGGCTCATACTCACATGCGATAAACTCAGACGAATCTCCCACGTCAATACCCGGCACTGCTGCTGCTAGAAATACATGCAGCTGAATGCTCCGATCCGAGTGCCAGCGGGAGTGTCCGTTATTGATGTGCGAGACTCGTCCGAGTTTCTCGCATGTGAGTATGAGCCTTTAAGGTTCATTTCATATAATTTAAGTAAAACTGGTGAGATTGAATGTTAGAGAGTAAGTTTTTGATTTCTTGACCCTGGTACTGCCATTAACCCCTTTCTGACATGAGATGTACTATCCCTTCCCCGATACCTGGGCCGCTATGACAGGGGATGGGATAGTACATCTAAGTGATCAGCGGCGCTCCCGGGGAGGGCGCCGCTGATCGTGGCCAGGTGTCAGCTGATTATCACAGATGACACCTGGCACTATGTGTCAGGGGCGGTCATTGACTGCCCCTGGCACGATAACCCCTGGCACACTGCAATCAAGCATGATCGCAGTGTACAACGGGATTAGGGAAGCATCAGCAGGGAGGGAGCTCCCTCCGTGATTCCCTGAGACCCCCGAGCAGCGCAATTTGCTGCGCTGCTCTGGAGGCCTCCTTGCCTGCAGGGAGGCGGCTTCCTCAGTGCCTGCAGAGTCAATTCTTATGGAAATAATTTATGGACTTCCATGCGCTGCTTGACAAAATACAGGATTCCAATTATGGTGAAAGATTAACCATTTATTCCCCAGGGAGGCGGCTTCCTCAGTGCCTGCAGAGAGCAGACAGTGAGGAAGCACGGTGGCTCAGTGGTTAGCGCTGCAGCGCTGGGGTCCTGGGTTTGAATCCCACCAAGGACAACATCTGCAAGGAGTTTGCATGTTCTCCCCGTGTTTGCGTGGGTTTCCTCCGGGTACTCCGGTTTCCTCCCACACTCCAAAGACATACTGATAGGGAATTTAGATTGAGAGCCGCATCGGGGACAGTGATGAAAATGTGTGCAAACTGTAAAGCGCTGAGGAATATACTAGCGCTATATAAAAAAAAATAAAGATTTATTTAAAAAAAAAGAAAGAAAAAAAAAGGAAGTCTGTGCAGCACCTGCCAGATCGCTGATCTGACAGAGTGCTGTCCAAACTGTCACATCAGCGATCTGACACATTACAGTGATGTCCTCCCCTGGGACAATAAAATAAAGTAAAAAAAAAAGTGTAAAAATAATTTATAAAAAATCCCTAAATAAATTTTTTAAAAAATATTCCCTAATAAGTTCATTTTTTGGGAAATAAAAACAAGAGAGCAATAAAAGTACACATGTTTAGTATTGCTGCGTCTGTAATGACCCACCCTATAAAACTGTCCCACTAGTTAACCCTTTTAGTGAACCCCTTAAAAATAAAAATAAAAAACAAAACAAAACAAAAATCAATGCTTTGTCATCATACTGCGGAACAAAAAGTGCAATAATGTGCGATCAAAAAGACGGATATAAATAACCATGGTACCACTGAAAACATCATCTTGTCCCACAAAAAATGAGCCGCCACACAGCATCATCAGTGAAAAAATAAAAAAGTTATAGCTCGCAGAATAAAGCGATGCAAAATAATTATTTTTTATATAAAATTGTTTTCATTGCATAAAAGCGCCAAAACATAAAAAAAGACATAAATGAGGTATCGCTGTAATCATCCTGACCCGAAGAATAAAATTGCCTTATCAATTTTACCGCACACGGAACGGTGTACACGCACCCCCCAAAAGAAATTCATGAAATTCTGTTTTTTGTTAATTATGCGTCCCAAAAATCGGAATAAAAAGCGATCAAAAATTTCATGTGCCCGAAAATGGTACCAATAAAAACGTCAACTCGTCCTGCAAAAAATAAGACCTCACATGACTCGGTAGGTCAAAATATGGAAAAATTATAGCACTCAAAATGTGGTGATGCGAAAATTATTTTTACAATAAAAAGCGTCTTTTAGCGTATGACAGCTGCCAAACATAAAAACCCGCCATAAATAGTAAATCAAACCCCCCTTTATCACCCCCTTAGTTAGGGAAAAATAATAAAATAAAAAAGAAATGTATTTATTTTCATTTTCCCATTAGGGTTAGGGCTAGGGCTAGGGTTAGAATTAGGGTTAGGGCTAGGGTTAGGGCTAGGGTTAGGGCTGAGATTAGGGTTAGGGGTGTGTTGGGGTTAGGGCTGGAGTTAGAATTGGGGGAGGTTTCCACTGTTTAGGCACATCAGGTGCTCTCCAAACGCAACATGGCGTCTGATCTCAATTTCAGCCATTTATGAGTTGAAAAAGTCAAACGGTGCTCCTTCCCTTCCAAGCTCTGCCATGCGCCCAAACAGTGGTTTACCCACATATATGGGGTATCAGCCTATTCAGGACAAATTGCACAACAACTTTTGGGGTTCAATTTCTCCTGTTACCTTGGTAAAATAAAAAATTGGGGGCAAAAATATCATTTTTGTGGAAAAAAAATATGATTTTTTTATTTTTATGGCTCTATGTTATAAACTTCTGTGAAGTACTTGGGGGTTCAAAGTGCTCACCACACATCTAGATAAGTTCCTTGGGGGGTCTAGTTTCCAAAATGGGATCACTTGTGGGGGGTTTCAACAGTTTAGGCACATCAGAGGCTCTCCAAACGCGACATGACACCCGCAGACTATTCCATGAAAGTCTGCATTCCAAAACGTCATTACTTCCCTTCCAAGCCCTGACATGTGCCCATACAGTAGTTTTCTCCCACATATGGGGTATCAGCGTACTCAGGACATATTTTCACGCCCGGGCGTTATAAACGTCTTTGAAGCACTTGGGGGTTCAAAGTGCTCACCACACATCTAGATAAATTCCTTGGGGGGTCTAGTTTCCCAAATGGTGTCATTTGTGGGGGGTTTCCACTATTTTGGCACATCAGGGACTTTCCAAACGCGACCAAGGCGTCCGATCTCAATTTCAGCCAAAAAAGTCAAATGGCGCTGCTTCCCTTCCGAGCTCTGCCATGCATCCAAATAGCTGTTTACCCCCACATATGGGGTATCAGCGTACTCAGGACAAATTGCACAATAACTTTTGGTGTCCTTTTACCCTTGGGAAAAAAAAATTGGGAGTGAAAACATCATTTTTGTGGAAAAAAATATGATTTTTTTTAATTGTACAGCTGTACGTTATAAACTTCTGTGAAGCCCATGGGAGTTTAAAGTTCTCAACACACATCTAGATAAGTTCCTTGGGGGGTCTAGTTTCCAAAATAGTGTAGTTTGTGGGGGGCTTCCACTGTTTGGGCACATCAGGAGCTTTCCAAATACAACATGGTGTCCGATCTGAATTCCAGCCAAATTTACATTGAAAAAGTCAAACGGCGCTCCTTCTATTCTGAGCTCTGCCATGCACCGAAACAGTGGTTCCCCCCACATATCAGGTATCAGCGTGCTCAGGACAAATTGCACAATAACTTTTGCAGTCCAATTTCTCCTGTTACCCTTGGTAAAATAAAAAAATTGGATCTGAAGTAATTTTTTGGTGAAAAAAAGTTAAATGTTCATTTTTTTTAAACATTCAAAAAATTCCTGTAAAGCACCTGAAGGGTTAATAAACTTCTTGAATGTGGTTTTGAGTACCATCAGGGATACAGTTTTTAGAATGGTGTCACTTTTGGGTATTTTCTATCATATAGACCCCTCAAAGTGACTTCAAATGTGATGTCGTCCCTAAAAATAAAATGATGTTGTAAAAATGAGAAATCGCTGGTCAACTTTTAACCCTTATAACTTCCTAACAAAAAAAAATTTTGGTTCCCAAATTGTGCCGATGTAAAGTAAACATGTGGGAAATATTATTTATTAAGTTTTTTTGTGTGCCATATCTCTGTGATTTAAGGGCAAAAAAATTCAAAGTTGGAAAATTGCAAAATTTTCTAAATTTTTGCCAAATTACAGTTTTTTTTTCACAAATAAACGCAAATTATATTAATGAAATTTTACCTCTAACATGAAGTACAATATGTCATGAGAAAACAATGTCAGAATCACCAGGATCCATATAAGCATTCCAGAGTTATTACCTCATAAAGGGACAGTGGTCAGAAATGTAAAAATTGGCCCAGTCATGAACATGCAAACCACCCTTGGGTGTAAAGGGGTTAACAATGACAAATTACAAGAACAAAAACATGGTGGCAGCCAGTTCTTTCTGTGAAGTAAATCATTTCCCTACCTGTTTTTAATTAGTGTTTCTGAGGGAATTCCTCATGGGCAATTGCTTCTAGTATACATGCTGCCTACACTGAAAGGGGCTTTCAACACCAATAAAGTTCATTTTAATCAGTAGATATTGGAATAAAAGTAAGTTCCACAATTGGATGTGAAATTTACTTCTGTGAGGTGAAACATTTATTTCTATGAGGAAAAACATGTTTTTTAAAATACAAGGAAATGTTTTACCTCACTGAAAGCAGCAGCTTTTTCCAAAATTATTGGTAAACCACTTTGTTTCAAGCATGTGATGCTCATTCAAGCTCACCTGTGGCAAGCAACAGGTGTGGGCAATGTGAAAATTTTACCTAAAATTAGTTAAAAAGGGAGAAGTTGAATCAATCTTTGCATTGTGTGTCTGTGTGTGCGGCATGAAATGAAACGCTATGGCAGTAGACCCAAGAGGACTGCTGACACAGACATAAAAAAGCTGGACTGCAGTTTGTGAAAATGTACGTAAGTAAGCCAAAATTCTTCTCAGAACCTGTTGTGTGCAGAGATGAGACCAAGAGAGAACTTTGGTAAGGCACATAATTCTTCTGTTTACTGAAAACAGAATGAGGCCTACAAAGAAAAGAACACAGTACCTACAGTCCAATATGGCAGAGGTTCAAATATGTTTTGAGGTTATTTTGCTGCCTCTGCCACTTGATGCCTTGACTGTGTGCAAGGCATCAAAAATTTGAATACTACCAAAGGATTTTGAGTGGGAATGTAGTGCCGAGTGTCAGAAAGCTGGGCTTGCGTCTTATGTCATAGGTTTTCCCTCAGGACAATAACCCCAAATATACTTGAAGAAGTTTTCAGAAATGGATGGAAACAAAGAGCTGGAGAGATCTTAAGTGGCCAGCAATGTGTCTGGAACTAAATCCTACTAAACGCCTGGCGAGGGATCTCCTTCTGGAACAATTTCAAGGGTGCCAACACTTTTGACCATGACTGTAGCAGAGGCACATTTATAAGATTATATCAGTACAGGAGCATTTTTAACACATTTAATTGTGAAACTTATTATTATTCCAAAATGTATTGATTAAAATGTAATGTATTTATGGGACAACCCCTTTGAACTGCCAAGCATGCCCTAAACATGCCTTCAAAGGTTTCTAAAGTGGTTAGCTCCTTTAATAAACTGTGGTGGATGTGAATTGGCTTTTGGTCACAAGAAAACCCCTCAAAAATCACCTGTCTAAAATAATTTCTCAAGGATGAGCAGATAAATTTTCTCAGTTGAAGTCAAAGACTTGTAGACAGTTATAAGAAATTCCATCCAGAGGTTGTTTTTGCCAAAGAGGCCAATGTCAGATATTAGAGACAGAGTTTGTTTGATAAAAAGTTGATACTTTATTGTTTTTTTTTGTTCTTTCCATCACCTTTATCTTTATTTAATGAAGACCAGATATCTATACGTCCACGTAAGGTGCGACATCTCATTAGATATGACCTTGCTTCTTGGATATTCATAGATTCTACCTCGATATTGACAGAAAGGGCAGACATTAACACTATTACAGTGTAACATGTACATTTTTGCAGGTTATATCAGTAGTCTAATTAGCCTTGTATAGCCCCGTACCCGTTAATTATCTTCCCATGTAATACTCTGACATTCAGTGACATTCACTCCGGATTCTTACATTCTCTGCTCAATATATGTTTGCTAATATTACAACAACGCCATTGTTATCTGAGCTTTTTATTAGATGTGATTGGCAGTTTGCTTCATTTACATAATCTATACTAATTATCTTAGCTAATTAATGCAGCGCCTTCACTTTAATCATTACTTCTAAGCAGATTATCTGTATGATATCAAACTAAAAAGCACACAGGTTTATAGAATGTATTCTTCTTAGCTTCCTTAAGAAGCTACTGTGAAATTAAGGAAAGCACTACTGTTCTCTATTGTACATCTAAATTATGTACCGATGTACTGAAAATTGAAAGAACTCCTAAACTTCTGCTATGTGATGTGTGTAATGTCACAACCCTATCCAATCATTGCAATGTCCTTTATGGAAAAAAAGAGAGTGATGAAAGGCAGCTGTGAATCTCCGAAGATGGCATAAAATGGCTGCCAAACCCTATAATATAAGAGAGCCAAACAGTCAATTGGAAATCATATATTGACTATTAATTTTATATATTTTTTTCTATATTATATGGAACAAGAAATCCCTATACTAACCTCTAGATAAAGGACTCTGTTCCCCGCAGATATTGCTTTTTCAGTACCTTTTATTGCTGCACACATCAGCTGCGACATTTAGAAGATCAGGATCAGCTGCCTGTTAATAGGTTTACTGAAATTCCAATGTACGAGGTTGGTCACCTGTCAGTGCAGTTTCACTAGAGGGCAATGTAGCTCCCTAAAACAGCAAACATGGCAGATTAAATCAGGCACTATCACTTTAATTGAGTATGGTAGGTAAAAGCTCTATATGCTTTCTCTTTTTCCATAAACAACCTCATAACTTCATGATCTTACATTGCAAGAATTAAGTCGGGGTCTCCCAGGTGTTTTCAGACCCTCTGATAAATTTGGTTGTTTAGGCTGCATTCGCACATTACATACAGTTCTTTATGTCGTCTATTTGTAAAATTAATAATGGATTTAATATAAAAGAAAATGTAGAAAGCTTTGAATGTATCTTTTTCTTTAGACTCCACTCCATTCCATAAAAAGTACAAGAAGGAAGCTTGGCCATTACGCTTCTTCTCCACAGCTGTCGATTTTTGCTTCTCCCTGCCTCTGTGTCCTCTGATGTGATCGCTTGCTCCTCGATGCCGCCCTCCTGTTGATGCCTCTGGTGCTGTCTCTAGGGCGCATATGTCTTGACCTCCAGTCTCCTAAAGGACCAATCTTTGCCAAAGTTTTTTGCTCCACAGCCAATGTTTGGCTTCTAGTGATTTTTGGTGCCCTGCTTGTCTACTGATCACAATCTTTTGTCTGCTAACAGCTCTTACCATCTGCCTGCTTCCTGTAGATTAAAGGGGGTTTTACACATAGCGATATCGCTATAACATCACCGAATTTGTGACGCTATAGCGATATCGCTAGCGATATCGCTATGTGTGATACTTACCTCCGACCGGCTCCCCCGCTGTCCATCGCTGATCGCGCGAGAATGTCCGGCTCCATTTCTCGTTGTCAGCTTCCTGCTGGGCTTCCTGCTGTGACGACGAGCGACGCGTGGAGGCGGGAGGACGTCAGGATCGCTGTGTGTGAAAGGTGAGTATCGTGCGCTGCATCACTGCTGCATTGCTGTGAGGTCTGCCTGTGTGACAGCTCACTAGCGATCATTTAGCGATGCACCAGCAATCCTGACCGGGTCGGATCGCTGGTGCATCGCTAAATGTAAAGGGGCCTTAAGTATTCCACCACCCCTGACCTGCTGCCTTTTCTACTACATCTTCTGCCTTCCATTTTGCTGCTACATCAGCCATTGCTAATAGCGTCTATTCCTGGGATAGCAATCTGGAGATTCAGTGGAGAAGGAGTAGTCATAGCATTGGTGCAACCTGTGCAGCTGTACAGAGGCTCATGATGAAAAAGAATACCCATTTCCACTTCCATTGCAGCAAGCAGCTACTGTTCTAGATGCATTATTGGACTGAAAAGGGCCAAAATACTGTTATTGTACAGGAGCCCTATTCTGTCTTTATCTGCCCCTCCCCTGGAGGAAGATCTGGGGCTAAAACCACATTTTTGCTGTGAAAAAATGTATTCTTCATTTTATTCATTTTCACGGCTCAACTTTATAAAATTCTGTGAAGCACCTGTGGGTTGAAGGTGCTTACCACAGCGCAAAATAAATTAATACAGGGGTGTAGTTTCCAAAATTAGCTCACTTAACTGAGTTTACATCATTTAGGCACATCAGGGGCACTCCAAAAGTCAAATGGTGCTTTGTCCCTTCAGAGCCCTGTCATGCACACAAACAGTAGTTTTCCATCTCATATGTTGCATTAGCATTCTAAGAAGAAATTGCACAAATAACTGTACCATCCATTTTCTTCTGTTACCCTTGTGAATATGGCAAATTTGAGGCTAAACCAACATTTTTCTGTGAAAAGGTAACATTTTTATTTTTTTCTTCCAAACTGCTTTTATTTCTGTGAAACACATGAAAGGTTAATAAACTCTTTGAATGTGGTTTTTAGCACTTTGGAGTATGCAGTTTTTAAAATGGTATCATTTTAGGGTATTTTCTGTCATATAGGCCCTCTCAAAGTCACTTCAAATGGGATGTGTCGCCTAAAAAAATTGGTTATGTAAATTTTGTTGAAAAAAAATAGGAAGTTAAGGGTTAAAATTTGATTAGCAATTTCTAACAAAAAATAATTCTTTAAAAATTGATGCAGATGTTAAGTAGACACGTGAGAAATTTATGGCTTAAGGGCATAAAAATTAAAAGTTTACAAATTGCTAAATTTTGGCCAAAATTCTGATATTTTCACAAATGCAGAAAATACTGACCTAAATTTACCACTATCGTAAAGTATAATGTGTCACAAAAAAGCAATCTCAGAATCACTGAGATACATTGAAGCTTTCCAGAGTTATCACCTCATAAAGTATCATTTCTCCTTGCGGAGAATGACATGCTAAGCATGCTGAGGTGAGGAGACTTAAAGCTGCAATGCTCCTCTGGGAAATATGCTAATTATGCAAATTGTCTCTTCAGAGAGGAAAAGGACTAGAACTCTAGTGCCACCTATTGGAAGTAGCAATCCTAGAAGTCAATGTTGACCCTTTAACAAGCCTTGTTACATGACTTAGGATAAAAGCCAAGCCAGAATCTCAATTTGCAGACACTGTGTTTCGGGGTACTGCCCCTCGTCAGTGCAAAGTGTGAGATCTGGTTAAAGTGACACTGGTCAGAATTGTAAAATTTGTCTCATCAGGAAGGTGAAAACAGGCTTGTTTTGAAGAGGTTAAATACTGTTGCTGTATAGAAATGCATCATCGCTTACATGCGATACCCAGACCTTGTGCCTAGAGAGTGATTAACTCACTAAGCTGTGCCCAGTCACTTTGCAACATTTCAGTAAATAGAGCTTGGGATTTGATCAGGATTAATGGTGTCCTCAATGCTGAGAAATACAGGCAGACAGTTATCCATCATGCAATACCATCATGGAGGTGTCTGATTTAAGAGTCTCCAAATGTATTCTGCATCAGGACAATGACTCCATAGATACAGCCAATGTCATTAAGAACTATCTACGTCTTCAAGAAGAATATAGAGTTACTGGAAGTGATGATACGGCCACCAAAGAGCCCTGATCTCAGCATCATGAAGTCTGTCTGGGATTATATGTAGAGACAGAAGGATTTCAGCAAACCTCCATCGGCAGAAAATCTGTGGTTAGTTTTCAAAGATGTTTGGAACAACATCAATGCTGAGTTCTTTCAAAAACAGTTTGCACGTGTACCATTTTTTAGAATTTGCAGTATCACTGGTTCCATGATTGATTCACTGTGTATTGTAAGTAAAATTAGACATTACATACTAACCGTAAAGGGGCCTTCAAACATAGTGAGATCGCTAGCGATATCGCTCAAGCGTCACCGATAATGTGATGCAACAGCGACATCGCTAGCGATCTCGCTACATGTGAAATGTAACGGCGACCGCCCCCCCCCGCTGGCTATCGCTGATCATGCTCGAATGAGCTGGTCCATTTTTCCATCATTGGCGTCCCGCTGGCCTGCACTTATCGCTGTGTTTGAAGGTTAAAAACGACGAAAGACCTCGTTAGCGACGCAGAGCTCAGCGACGCAGGCGTGACTTAGCTATGTTACCGGCCACACCTCCTCTGCCCCTATTGGTGCTTACAGCACTCCCAATGTGTGAAATTGGGCGACGTAGTTATAAAAGACAATGCTGTAGTGCCTCTTTCCATTCTTTGTTCCTGTGCACTGTGGATGGTAATAACCGGTTTGCCTTCTGCGTTCCCGTGTGAGTCGCTGTAGCGTTCATACTTTAATGGATTTCACACCATGGTTGCTTTAGCGTCCCTGTGTGAATCGCAAGTGCGCTGTTATTCGTGGATTCATTTAATTCATCAAAGGACTGATCTGTCTGCCAGGTATGTTTTTCAATTGGACTGAAAGTAGCATTCCCTTTTTTTAGTTTTCCCCTTATTTTGTTCTTGACTCGTCCACCCAATTGTCTCTATTGATAAGCGTTCACTTTTCTAGCTCGGCGATCCAAGATCTGCAATTTCACCTTTTGTATGTTCATTGTGCCCATACGCAGTGGTCTGGGCAGCCATTTTAGTTTTCATACCGCGCCCGCCCCCATTGTTGCTATTGTTAAGCGTTATACTTGTATAGGTTAGCGATCATGTATCTGCAATTACAACTCAATTTTGCCTTTTGTATGTACATTGTGTCCATACGCACTGGCCTGGGCAGCCATTTTAGTTTTCAGACCGCGCCCGCCCCCATTGTTGATATTTTGTGGCTTTATACATTTTAAGCTCTTTTTTCAAAATTGTCTAATCTTTTTAATTTATTTTGCAGTTTTAATATCATGAACGACGCGGAGCGTGCTGTAGTGGCTGCTGCTTTGCTGTTGGAGGGTGCTCAGCAACATGAAGAGGCACAGATGCAAGAGAGGTGGTCCAAAAGAAAGAGGCGCATGTGGACCAGAGAATGGCTGGCGAAGAGGTCTGAATTCTCACACATGCAGCTCGTAAGAGAACTGCAGGAGAAGAATCCTCAGGATTTCAGGAACTATCTGCAGATGTCTGAGGAATCTTTCAAATTTTTACTTGCCAGGGTGACGCCATTATTTGAAAGGAAGAATACAGCAATGCGAGCTGCTGTGCCGGTAGACGAAAGATTGGCCGTGACGCTGAGATTCCTGGCCACCGGAAGATCACTCCAAGATTTGCAATTTTCTTCTGCTGTTTCTTTGTCACTGCTCAGCACTTTGATTCCAGAAACATGCAATGCCATTGTCCAAAGTCTACGGAGCTACATTCAGTTTCCAAAAACGGAGGCGGACTGGAAAACTATTGCCTCAGATTTTGAGCGGCTTTGGCAGTTCCCAAACTGTGGTGGGGCTTTGGATGGAAAACATGTGAGGATCACCCAACTGCCAAAAAGCGGATCCTATTATTTCAACAATAAGGGCTATTTCAGTGTAATCCTGATGGCCCTTGTTAATGCCAACTATGAGTTCATAAATGTTGATGTTGGCATGAGCGGCAGTGTTTCAGATGGGGGAGTTTTAGAACACACACACTTTTTGGAGAGCGATTAAACAACTGTGACCTGAGTGACAGAGCCCCGGGGGGGACGGTATCCCAGGGGAAGTCTACAAAAAATACAAGGAGGTGTTGCTTACCAAGATGATGGAGGTTTACTCTGTGGGCTTGGCGGGGGGGGAGCTGCCCCATTCCATGTGAGAGGCGATAATTGTTGTCCTACCATAGCAGGGAAAAGATTTGACGGGACCAGCTTCATAGCGTCCGATCTCTTTGTTGACCACTGACATTAAGTTATTGGCTAAAATGCTGGCGAACCGACTTAACAAGGTCATCGAATCCCTAATTCACCAAGACCAGTCAGGGTTTATGCCCAATAAATCCACAGCTATAAATCTCCGGCGATTATACTTAAACATGCAGGTGAGGGCGGATAATGTGGGACAGAGGGTAATAGTTTCCCTAGATGCCGCTAAGGCGTTCGACAGTGTGGAGTGGAGGTATTTGTGGGTGGTAATGAGAACCATGGGATTTGGTGATCAGTTTGTGAGTTGGGTGCGTTTGCTATATACATCCCCTAGGTAGAGTTGAGCGAAACGGGTCGAAAAATTTCAAAAGTCGCCGACTTTTGGTAATGTCGGGTTTCATGAAACGAAACCCGACCCTAGGGTGAGGTCGGCCACGAGCTCGGCGACTTTAGCGCCAAAGTCGCGTTTCAAAAGTTTGTTTTCCGCCCTTTTTCAGCCAATCAGGATCCACGGACACTGTGGGCAACGTGATGACATAGGCAGTGGTCACCACCATCTTTGAGAAGGGCATGCAAGTGATTGGCTTGCTTTGGGGGGGTCACAGGGGGTATAAAAGGGCGTGCACGCCGACCGCCATGTTACTCATGCTAATCTCAGAATAGGGAGAGCTGCTGCTGATTCTGTAGGGAGAGCGTTAGGCAGGGAAGAAGACACCAAAAACTGCTTCTGCTGCTAGCGATTTTGCCTGTACAACACACCAGTCACTGTGTGTGCAGTGCAAGTGGAAGCTATATTTTGCTGGATCAGCTGTGTTGGTTGTTAGGCTGCCTTATAAGGCTTCCTGATAGCTGCATTGCTGTTTTCCCACTGCTCTGCAAACTGCTTTTTTAAAAGCAATCCAAATTTTTTTTTTGTCCTGGTGAGGTACTGAGCGTGCATTTTTTCACACCATACAGTGTTGTACGCTCCTCACACAGTACCGTGTAACGGCTGTTATCACGGCCACAGTGAAGCTATCTGTGTGTGACTCTGTAAGAATAAGTCGAGGACATGTTCCATTCTTACAGACCTCCACCTTCTAGTTTTGTCTGCTTTTCAAACAGTTAAGTATATTTGCTGCTTGATTACATTCAAAACTATAGAGAGACAGCGTGTGTCAGTCTGTATACTTAAAAAACACGGAGCTTGACAATTTTACGGACACCGGACAGCGGTGTACGTGCACGCTCCTCTCTCAGTACCGTGTAACGACTGTTATCACTGCCACAGTGAAGCTATCTGTGTGTGACTCTGTAAGAATAAGTCGAGGACATGTTCCGTTCTTACAGACCTCCACCTTCTAGTTTTGTCTGCTTTTCAAACAGTTAAGTACATTTGCTGTTTGATCACATTCAAAACTATAGAGAGACAGCGCATGTCAGTCCGTATACTTAAAAAACACGGAGCTTGACAATTTTACGGACACCGGACAGCGGTGTACGTGCACGTTCCTCTCTCAGTACCGTGTAACGGCTGTTATCACGGCCACAGTGAAGCTATCTGTGTGTCACTCTGTAAGGATAAGTCGAGGACATGCTCCGTTCTTACAGGCCTACACTCTAGGGAGATTCCTATTCTGCCCAATTCTATATACACCTTGTAGTTTGTCATACACAAGCCAATTTCTGCCTGTGACATAGTGGTGTGATATTCACTGGGCCTCACACAATCCAACAGTGTCCACAAGTGTGTTCAGAAATTCTAAATCTCCCCTGTCCTATAGTGACATTTTTCACACCTGCGACATTGAGCCTGTGACATAGCGGTGTGATATTAACTGGGCCTCACACAATCCAACAGTGTCCACAAGTGTGTTCAGAAATTCTACATCTCCCCTGTCCTATAGTGACATTTTTCACACCTGCGACATTGAGCCTGTGACATAGCGGTGTGATATTAACTGGGCCTCACACAATCCAACAGTGTCCACAAGTGTGTTCAGAAATTCTAAATCTCCCCTGTCCTATAGTGACATTTTTCACACCTGCGACATTGAGCCTGTGACATAGCGGTGTGATATTAACTGGGCCTCACACCATCCAACAGTGTCCACAAGTGTGTTCAGAAATTCTACATCTCCCCTGTCCTATCATGACATTTTTCACACCTGCGACATTGAGCCTGTGACATAGCGGTGTGATATTAACTGGGCCTCACACAATCCAACAGTGTCCACAAGTGTGTTCAGAAATTCTACGTCTCCCCTGTCCTATATACACCTTGTATCTTGTTTTACATTACTATATAGTTTGTGGGATTTTGTGTACATTTTTACCAAAAATGAGGAAGGCTTGTGGAAGAGGCCGTGGAATTGGGCGGGGGTTGCCAGCTGGTAATGATGGTGTTGGTGGTGGATCTGATGGTAGTGGCAAAAGCAAAATAGGACCGAATGCAGGAGGTGTTGAGCCTGCGTCATCGTCTGGCTCCACAAGGCCTCGAAGACTTAGTTTTCTAGGAGTTGGCAAACCGCTTTTAATGCCAGAGCTTCAGGAAAAAGTTTTGTCTTACATTGCTGACTCAGCCTCCAGCTCTATCGCCTCCTCTTCTGAAGTTGTAAAAAATAAAAGCACTGAGTCGTCATTGGAGGGTCATGTTCATGAACCACACCTTTCCTTGTGTCCTTCACTCCAACCAAGATTGAAGGAAGATGCAGGCCATACAACTGATTACTCCATGGAGCTGTTTTCACATACCATGCCTGGGTTATCAAGTGAAATGGTGAATTACCCAGGCCAAGATGAATCTGACATGGAGTACACTGATGCACAGCCACTGATAAATGATTCTGCTGGTACTTTCAGTCAGAGCACTACATTGTCCTCGCAGTGTAATGAGCCAGATTCTGACCCTGATGAGACTCAGGTGCCCCTTCCCGCATACTATACCACCATACACGGTGACACAGAGGAAGGTGCACATGACATTGAAGAGGAGGTGATGGATAACCCAGTTGTTGACCCAGATTGGCATCCATTGGGGGAAGAGGGTGCTGCTTCCAATAGCTCAGATGAGGAGGAGGAGCATCCACAGCAGACATCGACATCGCAACAGCTGTTATCTGGCAGGCCCGGAGCACTCCAAAGACAGGTTCCAAAAATCAAAAGAGTTGCTGGACAGCTTGTACAGACGGTCAAAATAGCACAGCGTGCTAGGCCGCAAAATGTCTTCCAAAGTAGGAAGAGTGCAGTGTGGCACTTTTTTGAATAAAATCCTCATGATCAGGCCAAGGTTATCTGTAAGAAGTGCGCAAAGACCTTTAGCCGAGGGAAAAATCTGAAAAATTTGAATACCAGTTGCATGCTTAGACATTTAACCAGCATGCACTTGCAAATGTGGACACAACACCAAACCTCAAGTACCACATGTGCAACTGATCACAAAGAAGGTAGTCAGCAACGCTACATTGTTTCCCCCACTGTATGCCCAGCGGTTAGCACAGCAGCAAATGTTGAGGTGTCGTTGCAAGGCCAAAGCAGTCAGGGAATCCCACTGTTATATCAACGAAAGACTGAATCTAGGCCATCAGAAAGAACACCAACTCCATCACCATCATCAACCTTCTCTCAGTCCGCCCTGTCCACCGCTAGTTCCACCATATGCAGCTCTCAAGTCCAGCTCACCCTCCCAGACACTATGAGTAGGTCAAGAAAGTACTCAGTCTCTCATCCGCGTACACTGGGTTTGAACGCCCACATTGCCAAACTAATCTCGTTAGAGATGATGCCCTATTGGTTGGTGGAAAGCACAGCTTTCCGCGAACTCATGGCCTATGCAGTACCACGCTATGACCTACCCAGTCGCCACTTCTTCTCTCGCAAAGCCATCCCAGCCCTCCACCATCATGTGAAAGACCGCATTGTCCATGCACTCAAGCAGTCAGTGAGCGGAAAGGTGCACCTCACAACTGATGCATGGTCCAGTCGGCATGGCCAGGGCCGTTACGTGTCCATCACTGCGCAGTGGGTTAATGTGGTGGATGCAGGGTCCACAGGGGACAGCGGTGGTGGGACAGTGCTGCCTAGCCCACGGTATAGGAAACAGTTGGCTGTAGGCGTTCGACCCTCCTCCTCCTCCTCCTCCAGAAGCGAAAGCTCGTCCACAGAGCGCAGTCGTACGAGCACTCCATCTGCAGCTGCCACTGTTGCCTATCGAGCAGCTAGTGGAAAGCGTCAGCAGGCTGTGTTGCAGATGATGTGTTTGGGTGACAGACGCACCGCGGAGGTGCTGGCCGAGTACTTTCAGCGACAAACTGAGTCATGGCTGGGCAATATACATCTTGAGGCAGGCAAGGTAGTTAGTGATAACGGCCGTAATTTTGTGGCAGCCATAGCCCTTTCAAAACTCAGCCACATACCTTGCTTGGCTCACACCTTGAACCTGGTGGTGCAGTGGTTCCTCAATAATTATCCGGAGTTAACAGCCCTGCTCCAGAAGGTGCGAAGACTGTGCGCGCACATCCGCCGGTCGCCTGTACACTCCATTCGTACGCCTCATTATCGACATTGCAACAAGGTGGAACTCCACCCTGCACATGGTTGAGCGGCTGTGCGAACAGAGGCAGGCCATAATGCATTTATGGGAGGATACACGGCCAGGCACTTTGAGAGCAGACATGGAGTTGACAGGTGTGCAGTGGTCGAAGCTGAAAGACTTCTGTAAAGTCCTTCAGTGTTTTGAGGAATGCACACGGCTAGTAAGCGCAGACGACGCCATCCTAAGCATGAGCATCCCACTTATGCGTCTGCTCATGCAAACTTTGACGCACCTTAAGGAGCAGGTGTCTGCAGCCAATGTTGACGAGGAAGAAGAGGAGGAGGGAATCCTTGATGACATTCAGCCAGCCATTGTCTGCTCAGGGACCTCTCCTGGACGAGGTGTAGGAAGAAGAGGAGGAGGAGGATGATGATGGGGATGATTACTTAGGGGAGGAGGATGCATCTCGTGGGGCAAGTGAAAATGTTGGCGTGGCAAGGTCTGGTACAGAGTTTGTGCGTGACTGGAGGGATGTGGATTTGCCAGAAAGTGCTCCTCCAACCAGCACTCGCAGTGCATCATTGACACCGGGAACATTGGCCCACATGTCAGATTATGCCTTGCAGATCCTAAAAAGGGACCCCCGCATTGCCAAAATGATGAACGATGATGACTACTGGTTGGCCAGCATCCTGGATCCATGCTATAAAGGCAAATTACAAAACATCATGCCACACGAGAACCTTGAACTAATATTGGCTAATAAACAAGCAACTCTGGTAAACCGGTTGGTTGAGGCATTCCCAGCACACAGCAGTGGTGATGGTTCTCACACGAGCCGTACGGGCCGGGGGCAGCTTGGCAGAGGTGTTCGTGGTGCACACAGCAGAAGTGGCGTTGGAGACATGGGTTTCATGACAATGTTGTGGACTGATTTTTCAAGTACCGCTCACACAACTGGTAATACTGCATCGATGGAAAGTGACAGGAGACAGCAGTTGTCAACTATGGTTACAAACTACTTTTCCTCCCATATCGATGTTCTCCCACACAGGTCATTCCCCTTTGACTATTGGGCCGCTAAACTGGACACCTGGCCTGAATTGGCACAATATGCCTTACAGGAGCTCGCTTGCCCAGCTGCAAGTGTGCTATCGGAAAGAGTCTTCAGTGCAGCTGGATCAATCCTGACAGAAAAAAGGACCCGTCTGTCAACCCAAAATGTGGATGATCTAACCTTCATTAAAATGAACCATGCATGGGTTTCCAAGGATTTTGTCCCACCTTCCCCTGATGACACATAGGGTGACAGAAAAATGGCTTGCTTTGGTCCTCCTCTTCTTGGGACTTGAACAATTTCGCCTTTTGCATCAGCTGAATGTCCAACATCAACATATGCCACTTTCTAAAACTCCCTAACTGTGCTGCCTCCCCCCCCATGGCCGGGGTCACCACCTAGCGCATGAAATCGTGCGAGTGCCGTTGCCCTGGACAGGTGGGTAGGCCGACTCTTGGGCGCGGGCACTGGCACAGGGTCCCTCATAGTGCAATCAAGTGTCTCTGACGGTGGTGGTGCACACCCACCGTCAGACACACCGCCGTACTATGTGGGGCCCAGTGCCAGTACCGACGCCCACGAGTGGGCCCCCCTTGCTTGGGCAGGGCCCCAGCATTTGCAATCTTTACCTCTCCCTGCTCCTCCGCTGTGTAGTCTGGGCCGTCAAATCCATACTGGGCCTGACACCGTCTGAGCCTGCCTCCTGATCTATAGACATATATTTTGAATGTGTACACTATGCTATCCATACATGTTATCTGGGGATACGGTACCCTTTCTCACCTTTGTGCAATCACGTGTAATCCATACTGGGCCTGAGAACGGCTGGCGAGCTGTTAAGCAAGCTACAGCACCTGTGGTTTGCACACGTAAGTTTTTCATTTTTTCAGGAATGACGGTTAGGCCTAATTCCGGAACTGCGGTTGACCTGCACTTACTGGGAAATCATCATTCGCGGGTAATAATTGTAATCCCAGATCCCCATCACTAACGTTGTTCAGCGGGTTATCTGCACCTGTAAGCAACAAACGCTGGCCTTTTCAGTGTAGCGCACATGCAGCCACGGACATGTAAGGGCATGACACACCAGTTATTGGCCAATCTCACGTGCCAGGGCCTCGCGTGTCCCTCTAGTAAGCCGGACTCGGACCGTGGGGCATGACGGAGTCTCATTCGTTAACGGAATTAAGCTTGCAATGTGTGCATCTTTTTTGTTGCTGGATGGTTGAGGTTGCCCGTGTTGAGTCAAATTATGCCGTAGGCTCCACTCCTGGTGGTGCCCTTCTGGACATTCCTTTAAGGTTCAGTTTTGCAACCATACTGCCCACGTAAAACAAACACTTTGCCTTCATGAATGCTGTTTGGAGGGTCGTGACTCGTGGGAATAACGCCGCCCAATCAGTTAACCTGCTAGAGAGATCCTTCGTTGCTCCCAAGCATGACATCACACTCCCTAGGAGGAAGGTAAAGCCACTGTGGTGACCGTACTCCTGGGGGTGACACAAGTGCACTGATGCCCAGCCACTGCTCGATGAATCTGCTGGTACATTGACCCAGACCACTACATTCCCCTCGCACGCTACACGGCCTGAATCTGACCCTGATGAAACTCAGGTTACCCTTCCCATATACAGTTCCATCTTACACGGTGACAAAGAGGAAGCTGCAGATGAAAGTGCAGGTTCGGCCCACCCGCCGTCAGACACACCACTGTACTATCAGGGGCCCTGTGCCAGTGTCGTCACCAACGAGTGGGCCCCCCCTGCTTGCTCAGGATCACAGCACTTGCAAGGTTGAAATACTGTGCAGTGAGATGGAAGATGGGGACGACGAGGAGTCCAGACTAGTACATGGATTCCCTAGCGAGGAGACTTATTTCATTGTTTTCAATGTTGAGACAGCAATTTTTGGGGAGCACTATACTCTGGAGAATGATAGATGGGGCCCACCATACACTGGAACATTCCAAAGGTGGACATCAGACACTGGAGCAGCATTTACAGGGCCCATTATACAATAGAGCATTAGAAATGGGGTCCATTATGTTTGAAGCATTATTTGGGCCCATAAGACAGTGGAGCTTCATCCATGGGGACCAACATATACTGTAGCATTATGTGGAGCTCATCATATACTGTTTCAAACATTATATGGGACCATTGATTCTGTATGGAGAAATAGATGGGCCTCGTCATGAGATGTAAAAAGTGAAGTATTTTTCATTGTACTATACCGCTATTTCTCTGCCGTATCGGAGCATCATGAGTTGTGGCATGTGTTAAAGGGGCGCTCTTTCACCCAGGGTACATGAAAACCTGGAGCCAGCCCTACCCCCCCACAACTTTAGCCAAATAACCCCCATTTTTCAGTGCGTAACTAGTATTATGAAGTTAATTAAGGTTGACAAGCTTAAGTAAGAAGAATTGATGCTTTTGGCATTCAAATGGGCAATGTAGATGTGTTTCCTGTCCTCCTCTCACTGCCGACTTTAATTCCCATTGACTTACATTGGGTTTTGTGTTTCGATCGGACCCCCGACTTTTCCCTATAGTCGGCCGATTTTGCTCGACCCGACTTTTGGAAAAGTCGGGTTTCATGAAACGAAACTCGACCCTAAAAAAGCAAAAGTCGCTCAACTCTACCCCTAGGGCTAAAATACGGGTTAATGGTATGCTGTCTGAGAGTTTCTCCCTATATAGGGGAGCGAGGTAGGGGTGTACCCTGCCCCCCCTGCTGTTTGCGATTGCGGTAGCGCCGTTAGCGGCAAAGATTCGGGGTACTACGGATATCCGGGGATTCCAATATGGCTGCCACGTAGAGAAAGTGGCTTTATTCGGGGATGATGTGCTGCTGTTTCTGGCTGACCCGAGCGACTCCCTGACTTCGGCTATGGCAGTTATTGGTAAATTCGACTCTATTTCTGGACTGACTATCAACTGGGATAAATCCGTGTTGCTTCCCGTGGACTCGGCTGCTCCCCTGGCGCTAGACCCTGGGACCCCTTTGAGGGTGGTTAGGGAGTTTAAATATTTGGGCATTGTGGTCTCGGCTAAATTGGAGGAATATGAACGGCTTAATCTTACCCCCCCCTTATCAATAAGTTTCAACAAAAAAATGGAGCATGGAAGAAACTATTCCTGTCTGTGGCAGGTAGAGCAAATTTATTAAAAATGATCCTCATGCCCCAGCTCCTATATATACTTCATAATACGCCTGTCTGGTTGGAGCAAAGTAAATTCTACCGGATTGATTCTCTTTTCCGGGACTTGATCTGGAAGGGTAGTAGGGCACGCATTAAACTTGAACATCTACAGAGGTCAAAAGAGGAGGGGGGCCTGGCAATCCCTAACCCGTGGGTTTATTATGTGTCATCCCAATGTCAGCATATGGTGGGGTGGGGGGAGCCAACTCAATCTACATCGGCCGGGAAGGTCCTTGAGTTTATAGTGGGCAGAGGTCCGCTGCTGGCTAGTCTAGAGGCTGGTAGGTTCTGGGTGAACCCTAAAAGGCTCCCGACAATCACTATGGTGGACAAGATTTGGCAAAGAGTAAGACAATGGAGGGGCATTACGGAGTTCACACGCTTTTCGTCAGTTTGGTTTGATCCGAGACTGGGGGAGTTACTACGTCTGAGGGGATTTGCTCAATGGAGAAGGGTCGGGATATGGTTTGTGTCACAGCTGTTGGTTGACGGCATGCTTAAGACTTTTGACGAGATCAGGAGGGAGTTCCCTCTTAGTCAATCTCTCTTCTTTCAATATCTGCAGCTGCGGCATGCAGTCGATCGACAGCTTAAAACATCAAGAATAGTGGTGCAATCAGATGTGATGGTGAATCTTATAGGGTCACTGCGGGGCACTAGGGGTTTCATCTCCCTCGTATAGACGGGTTTTTTGGATTCATTCCTAGTAAGGCACCCGGCTAAGTTCAGAGAAAAATGGGAGGAGGATGTGGGACCAATGTCGGATTCTCAGTGGGAGAGCGTATTACAATTCATCCTCAAGGTCTCTATGAGTGAAGCCAGGAGAGTCTCACAACTCTACCTAATACATAGGGTATATAGGACCCCGGTCTGGATGAAGAGGGCAGGCCTGAGGGGAGATTCTTGCTGCCCGTGTTGCTCTGAGGATAGGGCAGATCTCCTACATATGATGTGGTCCTGCCCTGCCCTAGAGAACTTTTGCGTACAACCACTTAATTTGACTCAGGAGGTAATTGGAGTGGATCTTATAAGGAACCCGCTGACATGTGTATTGGGATGCATGGAGGATATTGCAGTTGATGAGTGGGGGAAGCTGACCATAGCCAGAATCGTATATGCTGCCAGAAAGCTCATTGCGGCCCACTGGTTAGATGACAAACCGCCAGTTAGACAGGAACTGATTAATAAGGTTAACTTTATTATTTTGATGGAACAGAACATATATGCAAAAAGAGGTCAACACATGCAGTTTGAGAATGTGTGGGGTGGCTGGATGGAGCGCCCAGGCCTGGCTTCGGATGCTCTTATGAGAGAAAGAATGCATCTACCTACGCGCCCTTTACCCTCTGTGTTGGTACTTTAAACAGGGATCTTAAGGGGCTGTCTCGAAAAAAGATTCAAAATGTGACATGGTGTGTGATAAGTGCAATGATTTAAAGGGATGGGGTTAGGGTGGATGGGGGGAGGGTAGGGGATTTAGGATGTAAGTACAGTTATATCGCCTGTCAGGTTGAACATGGTTTATATTATATGCTAAAGTTAAATGTATTGTCAAAGTTTCATGCTGACAACTTTTAAATAAAAATCATCTGACTTAAAAAAAAAAAAACAACTGTGACCTGAACTTGCCTCCCAACTCTGAGACAACCGCCAACCTTAACTTTGTTTTTGTCGGTGATGAAGCCTTCCCGCTTCATGCCAACCTTCTGAAACCGTTCCCCCAAAAAAGTGTTATGGAACAAACATGGATATTTAATTACCGTTTGTCGAGGGCACGAAGGGTTGTAGAGAATGCGTTTGGCATCATGGCCAGCCGCTTCCGAATTTTCCACACACCCATAAACCTAAAGTTGGAATCCATATACTCGATCGTTATGGCCTGTTGTGTACTGCACAATTTCCTGTGGCGGCGCGATGCTATCGATTACAGTCCGCCTGGCTTTGTGGACTGTGTTGACCAGACAAATGGCCAAGTACTTCTAGGTGGCTGGCGTGATAATGATCCCACAATACCAGGACTTCAAGCGCTCACAAAAGGAAGAAACAGGGATGATGCGAAGGCCTGCCGGGAGAAATACTGTGAATATTTTAATGGGCCTGGTGCAGTTACTTGGCAGCATCAAATCTAGTGTGCAAATGTGTATATTTCAACATTTCCCTTTTCTTAATTTGTTAGAAATGCTCCAATAAATTCATTATTTTATTGCTTTACAAAGTGTTTGTGGTTCTTTACCAAAAATACATCACGTAACGTGCCGATATGTTATATGCATGCATTTGTCTGTAACATAACTTTTAATACCGCTGTGCACATGTGCAGACGTTTTTGCCTGTTACCTGTGGCTGATGGACCAGGCCAGTTTTAGGCAAAGTGGGGCCCTAGGCAAAGTTGAAAATGTGACCCCAAATTATAACATATTGCACATCACACAGAAGCATTTCAGTTGTAGTTGCATGCGCTGAGCCCAGCCCAGCCCCGCACGGTATATACAGCCCAGCCACGCACGGTATATACAGCCCTGCCCCACACAGTCTATACAGCCCAGCCCCAGACAGTATATAAAGGCCAGCCCCACACAGTATATACAACCCAGCCCCACACAGTATATACAGGCAAGCCCTGCACGGTATATACAGCCCAGCCCCACACGGTACATACAGCCCTGCCCCACACAGTCTATACAGGCCAGCCCCGCACAGTATATATAGCCCAGCACCAAACGGTATATACAGCCCAGCCCCACACGGTATATACAGACCAGGCCCGCGCGGTATATACATTCCAGCCCCGCACGTTATATACAGCCCTGCCTCACAGAGTCTATACAGGCCTGCCACGCAACGTATATACAGCCCAGCCCCACACGGTATTTACATCCCAGCCCCGCATGGTACATACAGCCCTGCCCCACACTGTCTATACAGGCCAGCCCCGCGTGGTATATACAGCCCTGCCCCGTGCGTTATATACAGCCCAGCCCCGCACGGTATATACAGCCCAGCCCCACATGGTATATACAGCCTTTCCCCGCACGGTTTATACAGCCCTGCCCCACACAGACTATACCGGCCATCACCATGCGGTATATACAGCCCTGCCACACACAGTCTATACAGGCCAGCCCCGCGTGGTATATACAGCCCAGCCCCACCCAGTATATACAGCACAGCCCCACACGGTATATACAGCCCTGCGACACATTAGCAACGCTGTAGCGTCGCTGTGATGCCGTCATGTCGTGTTGGCCCTTTGAGGATGCTATAGCGTCACCGTCAAGCGCACTAGTTGCTGATTCCCTTGGAGGATGCTGCAGCATAACCAACAGCGGCGCGCGGACGTCATGACATCACAACGCTCTTGTGGGCGTCCTTGTTGCGGCGTGAAGTACATAGAGAAAGCTATGGCTGCTAGGCAGAGAGCGACTCCATGGGGGGAGGCAGAAATGCGCTACCTGGTTCAGGAGATGGAGAGGTGGGATTATGGGTGTGAACAGGTCCATACACACCCGATGCGACACAAGCGGGCTGTGTTGCGGAGGATCCGGCGAGGATTGTCACGCCGCTTTGGAGTGGAGCTCACAACCACCCAAATAAGAAAAAAACTGGCGGATCTGCGCTTCCACTCCAGAGACCGCCTCGACAGCCTCCAACGACAAGTGAGAAGTGATCAAGGTGAGAGTTGTTGATTACATGTTCCTGATGTTATATAACATTTTTATGGCAATTTTTTTTTTTTTTTGCCTGCAGTTAGGGTATACTGTTTTGAAAAAAAAAAAATTCTTTTTACTTGGGAACATGAACATGCAGGACCACAAAAAAAAAAACCTGCTCACCATTATGTGACAATTATTTTTTTTTTTTCTGTTATCGGTCACCTTTTTTTTGTGTTCTCAAATTTTAAATGTGGACTATAGCTAATAAAGTTCATTGTGACATTCTGCAAAACGTAACACAAAACAGTTGTACATGCTTTATAAATTTAGACCTTGACCCATGTGAAAATGCACAACTCAAGATGAAGTAGTATTGCGCTCAGTATAATTTTTTTCCAACAGCGGCTCAAGCAGCTGCACCAGCTCCAGCACCACCTGCGCCACCACCAGCAGCACCATCAGCCCCAGCCCGCCACGAGAACCATCTCCTGAACCAGAGCCCATAAGGACCCCCTCGCCAGCTTCAACGCCTCCGCCTCAAATAAGTTCGTCCACATCCTCACCAAGGGATGCGTTCTCTCCGGCATCACTCCGTGAAGTTGGTGCAGACTATCTTTGTTTCCAACATGTAGGAAATTATATTTTGTTGGTTTAAGAGCTCTAAATTTTTTTTTTCTTTTTTTCCTAGTCTGCGGTGCCACAGGATCCGGAAGGGCTCTAATCGCCTCAAAAGAGGCGCCACAAAACCGTAAGTGTTTGACCACTAACAAGTACCATATATACCTGTGTATAAGCCGACCCCCCAAATTTTTCTCACAAAAAAACAGTGTAAAATTATTGACTCACGTATAAGCCTAGGGTGCAAAATTCAGCAGATAATGTAAAATTTCATACATAAAAATAGATACCAACAAAAGTAAAATTAATTGAGAGATCTGTTGGTTAAATGTTTTTGCATTACCATATTGAATCAGGAGCCCCATATAATGCTCCAGACAGTTTATGATGGGCCAACAAAAGATGCGCCATAGAATAATATGCCACATATAATGCTCTTTAAGATTTCATAGACTATGCGCCCATATGCTGCTCCATTGAATATGCCCCCATATGCTGCCCCATAGAATATGCCCCCATATGCTGCCCCATAGACTATGCCCCCATATGCTGCCACATAACACTATGCCCCATAGGATATGCCCCCATATGCTGCTCCATAGAATATGCCCCCCATATGCTGCCCCCATAAAATGCTCCATATATTATGAACCCATATGCTGCATCAAAAACAAAAAAAGGCTAACTCACCTCTCCTGCTCAGGACATCACGTGTGTGGGGGCCATTGCTGCTCACAACTGTTTGCCATGTCGTTTGTCAGTGACGTTCAGGCAGCAGAGGGCACGGCGCGCACTAACCATGTCACCGCACCCTCTGATGGCTAAACATCACAGACAGAGGATGCAGCAGACAGCGGTGAGCAGCGATGCACTGTGGGACAGGTGAATATCGCTTTACTTACCTCCCCCGCTGTTCCCGTCTCTGCAGCGACACTTTCGCTTCTCCACCACCGTCTCTCTTCCTGCCTTCAGTGTTCACGTTGTACTGCTCATTACACTCATGAATATGCGCTTATTCATAACTTTAATGAGCGTTACCATGCGACTGCTGAAGGCAGAAAGGGACACTATGGAGAAGCGTTGGAGCAGCAGAGACCGTGCCAGGTGAGGTAAGTATGATCTGCGAAACCCCCACCGCTATAAGCTGAGAGGGGGACTTTCATCCCACCAAAAAACTTTACAGTTTAAAAAAAACCC